>NW_003852440.1:5788183-5873371 GCF_000181295.1 Otolemur garnettii | reverse complement strand
CATGGAGGATTTCTTGAATTTCTGAGGGGTCTGTTGTGATTTCATCTTTACCATTTCTAATTGAGGAAATTAAAGATTTAAGTCTTTTTTTCTTGGTTAGGTTGGCCAAAGGTTTATCTATTTTATTTACCTTTTCAAAAAACCAACTTTTTGATTTATTAATCTGATGTTATTTATTAATCCTTTTGTTTTCAACTTTATTTAGTTCTGCTCTAATTTTGGTTATTTCTTTTCTTCTGCTGGGTTTTGGGTTGGAGTGTTCTTCCTTTTCCAGTTGCTTGAGGTGTCCCATTAAGTTGTTAACTTCTTCTCTTTCCGTTTTTTTGAGGAAGGCTTGCAGTGCGATAAATTTCCCTCTTAGGACTGCCTTTGCGGTCTGATAACTTATCTCTTCATTGTTGTTTAATTCCAAGAATTTGGTAATTTCCTTCTTGATCTTGTCTTTGACTCAAGTGTCATTGAGCATAAGGTTATTTAGCTTCCATGATTTTGTTTGAGTCTGCAAGTTCCTGTTGTTTCTGAGTTCAACTTTTATTCCGTGGTGGTCTAAGAAGATGCAAGGGATAATTTCTATTCTTTTAAATTTGCTGAGGTTAGACTTGTGACCTAGGATGTGGTCTATTTTGGAGTATGTTCCGTGGGCTGATGAGTAAAATGTGTACTCAGTTTTATTAGGGTGAAATGTTCTATAGATGTCCGTTAAATCTAGATGCTGAATGGTTAGATTTAAATCTAGAATTTCTTTGCTAAGCTTCTTGTTGGATGATCTGCCCAGCATTGCCAAAGGGGTATTAAAATCTCTGACTATGATGGAGCTGGGAGTAATCAGGTTGCTCATGTCTGTTAAATTGTCTCTTAAAAATTGGGGTGCATTCTGATTGGGTGCATAAATATTGATAATTGAAATCTCATCATATTGAGTATTTCCCTTAACAAATGTAAAGTGGCCATCTTTATCTTTGGTTACTTTTGTTGGTTTAAAACCTATTGTATCTGCAAATAGTATTGCAACACCCGCTTTTTTCTGCTTTCCATTAGCCTGGAAAATAGATGACCATCCCTTCACCCTGAGTCTATGCTTGTCTTTTAAAATAAGGTGCGTTTCCTGGATGCAACATATATCTGGCTTGAGTTTTTGTATCCAGTCAGCCAGCCTGTGTCTCTTTAGAGGGTAGTTTAAGCCATTTACATTGATTGAGACTATTGATAATCCTGGCATAATTTTGGGTGTTGAGTTTTTTTGAAGGTTCATTAGACATCTTTGATCCTTTTGTGACTGTGGAGATTGGAATTTAGTCAAAATTTTCTGGGTGGGTTTATTTATGTGGTGGAGGATTGCATTGGTCCATATGGAGGATAGGTTTGAGGATATCCTGGAGGGCTGGTTTAGTAATGGCAAATTTCTTCAACATGTGAATATTATTAAAGTATTTAATTTCTCCATCATAAATGAAGCTCAGTTTAGCTGGATAGAGGAGAGGATTCTGGGTTGAAAGTTGTTTTGTTTTAGGAGGTTGAAGGTCGATGACCACCCTCTTCTAGCCTGAAAGGTTTCAGCAAAGAGATCTGCAGTCATTCTAATATTCTTTCCCTTGTAAGTTAATGTTTTCTTGCGTCTAGCTGCTTTCAGGATTTTCTCTTTCATGTTAACTTTAGTGAAGTTGATTATGATATGCCTGGGGGATGTCTTGTTTGGGTTGAGTCGTGTTGGGGTTCTGAAGCTGTCTGCTATCTGAATTTCAGGATCCCTTGGCATGTCTGGAAAGTTCTCTTTCATAATTTCGTTAAGCAGAGCCTCTGTGTTTTGTGAAGTAACTTCGTCACCTTCAGGGATTCCTATGAGGCGAATGTTAGTTTTCTTGAATTATCCAAGATCTCTCTGAGTGAGAGATCTGTCTTTGTTCTCCATCTGTCAAAATCTTTGGAAGTCTGGGTGCATTCAAAGTCTTTGTCTTCAGTGTCGGAGATTCTATCTTCTGCCTCGTCCATCCTCTGATGGAGGGATTCAAGGTGCTCTTCAAATCTGTAACCTCTTGTTTCAGAGTATCGTAATCCTTGATCATTTTATCTTTGAAATCATTGAATTCCTGGGACAGCTTTTGAATGATTTGAAATTCTAGCTCCCTCTTTTCCTCCAACCTGTTGATCTTACTCCCTATCCAGATTCTGAACTCAATTTCTGACATTTCAGATATCTGTTTATGTAGTGGGTCTTCCATTGTGTCTACCCCATCCTTCTTTGGGGACATTAATCTACTCTGGTTATTCTGGTTGCCAGAGTTTTTCTGCTGTTTCCATCCCATGTTCAATTTGCACCTTTCAGAAACCATCTCTAAAACTGTTCTACCAGTGGCTTCTTCTAGTTTTCTCCTGGGCATAACCCAGCAAGACCCCAGGAGGCAGGGCCAGCAGGTGGGGTGATGCAGCCCACCCCTGCAGGAGTCAGTGTGGCCGTCAAGGCCCTGGGAGGCAGGTGCAACCTACCCCAGTGGAGGTCAGTTGTCCTTGCTGGCTACCAAAGCCCCAGAGGCAGGTGCACTGCTGGCAGAATGATGCGACCCTCCCTGGCAGGAGCTGCTGGGGACCGCAAGCTGGCAAGGCCCCGTGAGGCGGGTATGCAGCTGCACGACCTGCCCCAGCAGAAGTCAGTTGTCCTTGCAAGCCACCAAAGCCCCAAAGGCAGGCGCACAGCTGGCGGGATGGCACAACCCTCTCTGGCAGGAGTTGGCGGTGATCGCGTGCTAGGAGGTCCTGGGAGGCAGGCGCATGTCTGCGCGAACTGCCCCAGCAGAAGTCAGCTGCCCTCACAGTTCGCCAAGGGGTGCACGCGCCACTGGCAGGATGGCACAACCCTTCCCAGTAGGAGCTGCTGGGACTGCCAGCCTACAAGACCCTGGGAGGTGGGCGCGAGACTGCGCAACCCGCCCAGCAGAAGTCAATTGCCCTCCCTGGCCACCAAAGCCCTGGAGGCTGGCGCACGACTGGCCGGACTGCGTGACCCTCTCAGGCAGGGGCTGGCGGTGATCCAGGGCCAGGGGTCCCCAGGAGGGAAGCGCGCAGCTGCTTAACCTGCCCTAGCAGAAGTCAATTGCCCTCACCAGCCACCAAAGCCCTGGAGACAGGCAAGCAGCTGGCGGGACTGCGCAACCTTCCTCAGCAGGAGTCAATGGCAGCTGCAGGTCCCCAGGAGGCGGGTGCGGCTCAGTGACCCGACCCAGTAGAAGTCAATCACCGTCAAGGGCCACCAAAGACCCGGAGGCGGACGCCTGGCGGGGTGTATAGCCCTCCCTGTCTGGCGTCAATCCCAGTTGCCAGCACCAAGGTCTCAGGAAGTGCAGATAGCAGCCCAGGAGACAGCTGAGCGCGGAATGCGCTGACTGAGGGGGATCCGTCTGCTCGCAGAAACTGTGGATCAAGCAGTTCTCCTGGTGAAGAACGAGGACAGGGGTTTGGTCTTGAAAGGGTGGGTGGATGTTGTGCTTGGTTCTCCTCTCCCTGTCTCTGTGGAGCGTCCTCTAGAAGTCTCCGCCTGTCTCAGAAGAGGTGTCCTGCTGGTATCACTCTTCTCTCTCAGCTGGGCTCCCAGTTTTCGAGTTTGTTGGGAGTTTCTCTGGACTTTATCCTTTGCCCTGAACAGGAGCTTCTGTCAGAGACTGGTGCCTGTCGGCCATCTTGACCATGCCCCGACACAAATAATCCCTCGGCCTGTGGCGGCAGCACCCGCTCTGGCTGCTGTGGCTCTCCTGACGCAGAGCCTGGATTTCTCTTTTAAATGACTACATTTTTTATGTCCAGAATGTCTATGTGGCTCTTTTTCATAGACATATGTTTTTTGTTCATTTCTACTTATTTTGGCTTCTCTTGACTTTAAAATGGATCTTTTTGAAAACATTAAACATTTATATTAAAATATCTGTGAGGTAATAATAATTTCATAGGGAATGAACTAATATTATGAGTGATTTTGGTTGCATTCTTTCTTTAGTTTTCATTACTTGTTTTATAGTTTTTAATTGCAAACTGATTATGAGTAGGAGGTATTTTGCCCCTCCTTTTGTTTTCTCTTCTGTATTGCTAGTCTGGTTTCACCTATCTCTTTTTCCCTTTCTATACTCCCATCCTAATCTAGTTTTACATTGGCATTCAGGTGACAAGGCAAAATTTCATATTCACTATTTTAAGATAAATAATTGAAATAATGAATAATTTATTAACTTGTCTTTAGTTTTGCATGGAGAACCAATATAGAGTTTGAAGTATTTCTGTCTGACAAGTAAATCAATGCAGTTTATTATCTTTAGGAGTTAGAGGCATGGAGTGAAATCATTAACTTCAACAAGTCTACATGCAATGCTTTAAGATTAAAAGTTAAT
The DNA here is from genome assembly GCF_000181295.1 of Otolemur garnettii. Classification (NCBI taxonomy): domain Eukaryota; kingdom Metazoa; phylum Chordata; class Mammalia; order Primates; family Galagidae; genus Otolemur; species Otolemur garnettii. The sequence goes on along the minus strand of NW_003852440.1, from coordinate 5,868,998 downwards.
TTCCATCGGAAATAACATAAAATCTTTGCCATCCAGATATCTTAAGTGGAAATATTTGATAGCAGTGTGATGCATAATGTTTCAGTCAATGACAAACTACATACATCACAATGTTCCCATAAGATTACAACAGAGTTGAAAAATTCCTACTTTCTAGTGATGTTGCAGCTGTCATGACATTATAGCTATTGTAATGTTATAGCATAACTCTTTACTCAGGCATTTGTGGTGATGCTGGTGTCAATAAGCCTATTGTGCTGCCAGTTGCATAAACGCATACAGTATAGAATAGTATAGTATAGAATTCTTGATAATGATAATGACGGTTATAGATTTATTTATTTAGTAGGCTATACTTTTTATTATTTTAGAGTATTTTCTCTCTGTCTCTCTCTCTACATACACACACATATATATATATATATACACACACACACACACACACATATATATCAGCCTCAGGCAGACCCTTCAGGAGGTATTCTAGAAGAAGGCATTGTTATTGTAGAGATGACAATTCCACATATATCACTGCCCCTGAAGACCTTCTGGTGAAGGTTGAAGACACTAATATTGATGGTCCTGTGTAGACCAAGGCTATTATGGATGTTTTTTTCTTAATTTTTACAAAAAAGTTCAAAAAGTAGGGGCAGCACCTGTGGCTCAAGGAGTAGTGTGCCAGCTCCATATACCAGAGGTGGCAGGTTCAAACCTAGCCCCAGCCAAAAACTGAAAAAAAATTCAAAAAGTTAAAAAAAATTGAAAATAGAATAAGGATAGATTAAAAAATATTTTTGTATAGCTGTACAATGTGTTTGCATTTTAAGCTAAATGTTATTATAAAGGAGTCAAAAGTTAAAAAAAATTAAGTTTATGGAAGTAAAAAATGGTATAGCTAGTGTTAATTTAAATGAAAAACATTTAAATAACTTTAGTGTAGGCTAAGTGTACAGTGTTTAAAACATCTATAGTCATGTACAGTAATATCCTAGTGTATTATGTTTACTCATCACTCATTCACTGATTCACTTGGAGCAACTTCCAGTCCTGCAAGCTTCATTCATGGTAAGTGCCCTATACTGGATTTTATATGGTGTTTTTACTTTACATTTAGATTTATTAATATGCACAAATATTAAATATTTACTGTTTCTTACTATTGCCTAACGTAGTCAGTGCAGTAACATGCTATACAGGTTGGTAGACTAGGAACAGTAGCCTATACCATAAAGTCTAGGAGTACCGTAGGCTACACTGTCCAGCTTTGTGTAAATATACTCTATAATGTTCACACAATGATGAAGTAGTCTAACAGTACATTTCTCAGAATATATATCCATGACTGTAGCCTCAAAAGTGTACTTTAAGAATTCTATCAGACAAATCAGTAGGATTTGAATTTTTGATGTAATGTTTTTAGTTCTCATCTTTATTTAACAACATCTTCTAAATGCATTCATGATCAATATTTTGTCTCTTTTCAGTACCTACATCAATGATCACTTTATGTGTTCAAAGTTCCTTTAATCAATAAAAACCTATTGAGAAGGTTTATTACTTCAAAGTATTAAGTTGGATTCCACTTGTTAGAACTTATTAAAAAAGCACAAGTACTAAAGAAATCTAAGGCTTTGTATAATAATTAAAATTAAAAAATAAATATAACACTTTAATATTACTTTCCTACAGAACTTCCTTTTACATGGTGGTATGGGTAATACAGATCCAGCTACATAGTTGATGGGCTCAACTTAGCTGAGCTCATAGTTTTAAGGTTTTATCTTTTGTTTTATTAACATTATAGCTTCTTATACTATCTAAGATCAAATAGGAATCTAATTTTCTTCAGTTCCTTTCCTTGGAATGAGGATGTTGGTTATATTTCTTAGCCTTCTTTTACCTTTAATCTTCACCTTTTGAAAGATGAACCTAGTCAATACAAGCCTAAGCATAATTTTTAATTAGTATTCTAAAATAAACAGAATTATGACTTTTGACCCAGAACTTACCAACTTGCAAATTGGTTTCAAATATTTCATGAATAAGTTTGTTAAAATCATATGTTACTTTTGAAAGAGAATCAGCTTCAAGACTGGGACAAAATATTATATCATCTTTGTGTCCATCTTCACGGTTTAAAGTTCCTCCAAATGCCCAAGTAAATGCAAACACAAAAAGCTTTTTAATCATTACTGTTAATTTATCAGGATTTTTCTCCAGATACCATATAACTTCATCCCTGCAGTAAGTATATATGGGGAGAATGAAAGTTAAAACTTTTAGGAATCAGTTTAGAAATTTACATAAATATCTTATCAAAGTTTCACTATTATTACCTATAATACAGTTAAATATTGACATAAAAGCTTCCGATTTCATGTATCATTTTCCCTTTGATAACATGTAACAAATTACACATTGTTATTTTTTTTTTATTAAATCATAACTGTAGACTACTATATTTCTGAAGAACTATATCTGTAAGAGATTTGTTGTCAAACTTCATTGGAAATACACCTTGAATATATGTTTTTATTTAATGTGTGTACATACAAGATCTGACAATTAAGTCCATCAACTCATCCTAGAAAAAGTGCGACATAACTCATTGCTGAATATCACTACAGTCACCTCTGAAGTACTCCCCTTGGTAATTATGTACCAACACCAGTGCTTATTCCATCCTTCAAAACAATTTTGGAACTCTTTCTAGAATGCCCATCAGAGCTGTCATTGAGAAATAAAAACACACATCAATAATAAAGAACTCCACTCAGGAAGACACTGCCACATGTTGACATGAACACAACTATGAGACACTGATAAACCAAGGTTATGAAACATTACTAAGCTGTTTGCAGTGCTGCCAACGTAAGCACATAGTGGAAAGTTGGCAAACTCAATTGTCAGACCTTAGTACAACAACAGTTTTGACGGTCATTTGAGAAAAAGACTTCCAAAATTGCTTTGAAGTGTGGACTAGGCATTGGTTGGTGCATAGCTTCCCAAGGGAAGTAAATTGAAGGGGAACATGATACTCAGCAATGAGGTATGTAGCATTTTTTCTAGGATGAGCTTGCAAACTTAATTGCCTAAGTATGTGTACTTTTACAATATGCCTTTACTAAATATATGTTTAATATGGTTTATCTAATATATGTATATATGCTTCCCTTTTATTTTAGGTCAACTTATTAGTCAAGCATTTACTTGTCTTTTGGGAAAGGATCTGATAATTCCTCATTTTCTGTGAAAAGACATAAATGAATAGTCATCCACCCTGTATTCCTCTCAATCAAGTTCCTAGGGGTTGATTTAGTTCAACTTGATTTAGTTCCATCTGGCTGTAAAGCCCGGCAGTATAAATCTGCAAGGAGTCTTCTCTAGTCCGGGTTGACCCAGGTTATCCTTTGTCAGTGGGATTCTGAAATTCTACAGAGACAGAGGTGATGGCAATGGGGCTGAACAAGAGGTTTGGGCCGGATTTCAAGATACTTTTCATAGTTTAAGATTTAGAATTATCATAAAATTATTCACAAATTATAAAAAAAAGTCATTGGGTGGCACCTGCTGCTAAGTGGGTAGGACGCCAACCCCATGTACTGAGGGTGGTGGGTTCAAACCTGGCCCCATCCAAACTGCAACAAAAAAAATAGCTATGTGTTGTGGCAGATGCCTGTGGTCCCAGCTACTCAGGAGGCTGAGGCAAGAGAATCGCCTAAGCCCAAGATCTGGAGGTTGCTGTGAGCTGTGATGCCTTAGCACTCTACCAAAACGACAAATTGAAATTCTGTCTCTATTAAAAAAAAAAAGTCATTGACCAAGAATTTAATTGGAATGTTTTAGCAACCATTCATGTATAATTCATTTGCACAGTTTCTGTCTGAAATTTTAAAGCCATGTGTAAAGCTCATTCAGCAAATATTTATTGAGTGGCTGCTAAGTATCACTCTGTACAAAACGTCATCTGATCCCTTTTTTACAGAATAGGAAAATTAATAGTAAAGCATGATAAGTGCAAAGCATGAAGAATCGAGCATATCGTGAAGAATAATAGTAGGCATAACTAATTTAGATTGTGAAAGTCAGAGAAGGCCTATTGAAGAAACAATTATTCAACTGAGACCTGAAGGTGAGATTTGGTAAAAGATAGGAGGAAGAACATTTTGGGAAGAAGGAATACATGTGTGAAGATCATGAGGTCAAACTATTATGGCATATTTGAGGAACTGGGGAAAAACAAACAAGTGTTATTCAAGCACAATTAGAGAAAGAGATTAGGAGATTATTCTGGAAGGGTGGACAGGGCTTTTAAAACTGTACCAAGATACTTTTCTTTAAGAAGAAGTCATTAAATGGCTATAAAAGAAGCATTATATGCTTTAAAAAGTTCAAACTATTGCATATAAAGTACCAGAAGACTTGTGCGAGCATATTAATTACAGCATAATATTTTAATAAAAAATTGAAAACAAGCTAAATGTTTATCAGTGGATAAATAAACTGTGATGCTGTGATATAGGTATATAATGACAATGGATTATTTGCAGTGAGAATGAAGAACAGCTACATGTACAATATACTAATGAGAGAGATATAATGGTGAATAAAAAATGCAAGTCACAGAAGCTCATACAGAATGATTGTTTATTTAAAGTTCAAAAGGGCACAAAGCTGAAAAATATGGTACTTGTGAATGTATTAATAAACACAAAATCCAAGATCAAAGTTATCTTAGATGATGGGATGGCATAAAATATAGGATGTATGTGGGTGACTTGAAAACTAACATGCTTTTTCTATAACTATGTGTATATGGGCATTTGTAGCATTGCTTTTTATATCTTATGCATATTTTATAAATATTTGTCTATGACTCCTATGTATTTAATAAAAATTCAAAATAGCCTCTTTTTGTTATACTGAGAATGGAGTAGAAGAATTGGAGAAACCAATTAGAAGGTTATTGCAACAATATAGGCAAGAAATGATGGTGTGTTAGGATGCTGTAATCAAGATGGTGTTAAGTGAAGGGATGTGAGTTAGAGCTGACAGGTAGAGTGGGAACCATATTTTGAATATGTTATTATTTAAAAGCAACTATGACATAAATGTCTCTGGGATTTATAACGAGAAGTAGGAAGGATCCAACAGTGACTCTTATCTTACAAAATGGTAGAGAAATGTAGAACTAATTGTTTTTATAGCTGTAATTTACTCAGAATTTACTATGTACCAGGCTCTATTCTAGATAACTACAGATCACATTACTAATTCAGTTTTACAAGTAAAAAAACCAAAGCTTAAAAAATATTTAGTAACTGGTTCGACAATTCACATCTCATAAATGGCAGATTCATAAAATAAATTCATGTCAATGTTATTCCTTCTCAAATATGTACAGGGGAACCTGCAGCCTTAAGGCCACTTGTGGCCTTCCAGGTCAATATGTGCGGCTTTTTGGCTGAATCCAGATATTACAGAACACATACTTTTATTAAAATATGTACAAGAGAGAAGGGTGAAGCTTTTCTTGCCTCCTTTGGTGCTTAAAGAACAATCTTGAAATCAGAAGGCCCTAGATTCCCCGCCCCTGAATTATTTCAAAATTTAGCATAAAAATTGGGTGATCTTGTATTACCTATAAATAGGACCCTAAGTAGGAATAATATAAATTTAAGTGCTTTCTGATTTTATGAAATCACAGAAGTGTTGGTTTATTGAGAAGTCATCCTTTGTGTATTTGAGTGTTTGGCACCTAGTGGGTACTAAAATATTTGTTAAATAAATGTAACTGACCTCTCTTCTATATCTTTGAATTTGGTAGAATCTTCTTGAGGTTTCACTTCCTCAGTTGGAGTGTCACTCAAATCATCACCTTAAAAGGAAAGAGTATTTTTACACAATTAACAATAGACCTGAAATTTAACTGGCTAATTGATGACATTTAACTTTTACATTGTTTAGTAAGGGAAGTGTCATAGGAAACATCTTAGTTACACATAAGAATTAATAGAATAAATTTCTTTTGTAAGTAAAAGAGGAGCAATTGTCTGAATTGATTTTTTAAATTTATTTGAAGCATGGAGCTGCATACTTTTGTTAATTTTTTTTCATAAATCTGATTGTTCCAAAATGAAAACTTCAAAACATTCAGGGGACTACCTCCAAATATGGTGCACATTGCAAACTAAACAATAGATGGGTCCTTATAAAGTAGAGCATGAAAAAAGCTGCATGCTTATAAATAAGAAATTTATCAAACAAACATACAGCAGGTGTGTTTTAGACAGATGATAGTTGTCTCTCTCCCACCCCTATCACCCGGATTTTTTGTCCAAGTTATCGATTCTACAGAGTAACACAGAGTAGTCAAGCATTTTTCTCTTTTGCTTATTTTTTTCCTTCATAATATTTGTTTTCTTAATATTAAAATATATTTCCTTCAGAACATTTAGAAAATACATGTAAATATACTGAAGAAAATAATTATCTATAATTTTATCACCTATAACTAATAGCCATTAAAATGTTAATGTATTTCTTATGGTCTTTTATATAAAGATAAATTATGTCAAATGTATTAATATTTAAAAATTTAAACTTAAATAAAAAGTTAAAAAGAGACTTGGAGGGTACATGTGAATCTCTCTAATTATAGAATATAAATGTCTTAACACAATAACTAAGAAAAAGACATGAAGGCTATGTTAACAAGTTGGATGAAAGTATTTCAAATTGTATGCAGAAACAGGACACTGTACCCCATGATAGTATTAATGTACACTGCTATGATTTAACAAAAAAAAAAAATTAAAAAAAAAGGCATGCATACAGCCATCTTCCAACTGCAACAGATGACAAAGATATATGATTTAAAAAATAGAGAGACTTGGGCTCTTTTCCTACTTTATTATTTTAAGCCTATCTTAATGTCACTAAAAATTCTCTGAAACATGATTTTTTTGCATCATAATTTATTAACTGATTCTCTCACTGTTAGAATTCATATTACTGAATAATTTGCTATGAATAAATTTCTTTTTGCATAAATATTTGTACAATTCTCAATTGTACATAAATCAATTTGTACAATTGATTATTTCTTTATAAAAAGTTCCCAGAATAAAATATACTAGGCCAGAGTATCCTGATATTTTTAGCTTATATTGACAAATAGCTTACCAAAAAGGGCTGAATCAGTTCATACTTCAGTTACCTTCTGTGAAAGTTTATACTTCATCACATTGTAGCCATAAATGTGTTTCATTATTTCAGAAAACTCCTTAACAATTTTATCCAATTTTTAAATAAAATTTCCTGTCATTATCTATGAGATTAAATATTTTCTTAAAAACTTTTATTGGAAATTTTAGTACTTGTTCAAAGATCCCTGTGATCCAATAACATGTTTTTTATTAAGTCATATACAATAGATCATGAATACATTCATGCATATGTGGGATACAATGTGTTGATTTTTTTATACAATCTGATGAGCTTACATCAAACAATCTTTTGCTTCATTTAGCTTTTGCCTCAATTACTTGATTATTGTGTTAAGACATTTATGTTCTTTTATTTTTAGAGATAGAGTCTCACTTTGTCACACTTGGTGGAGTAATGTGGTGTCACAGCTCACAGCAAACTCCAGCTTTTGGGCTTAGGTGATTCTCTTGCCTTAGCCTCTCGAGTAGCTGGGACCTTGCCTGGTTTCTGATCTGAGTAGAAATGATTTCAATTTTACTCCATTCAGTATAATATTGGCTGTAGGTTTGCCGTAGATGGCCTCTATCAGTTTAAGAAACGTCCCTTCTATACCTATTTTCTTAAGTGTTCTGATCATAAAAGGATACTGGATATTATCCAAAGTGTTTTCTGCATCAATTGAGAGAATCATATGGTATTTGTTTTTTAATTTATTTATGTGATGAATTACATTTATAGATTTATGTATATTGAACCAGCCTTGAGAATCTGGGATAAAACACACTTGGTCATGGTGTATAATTTGTTTGATATGTTGCTGGATTCTGTTTGCTAGGATCTTATTGAATATTTTTGCATCAATATTCATTAGAGATATTGGTCTGTAATTTTCTTTTCTCATTGGATCTTGTCCTGATTTGGGGATAAGGGTGATGTTTGCTTCATAGAATGTGTTGGGAAGTATTCCTTGCCCTTGAAGTTTGTTTCAGTGGGGATGACATGCATGGAATTTTTTCTCCTTGTGTTCAGCTCCCCAAGTTTGACTTTGCTAAGTTCACTCAGTCCAACTTTTCTCTTTCTGGACAGGAACATCTGGTGAAAGTTGCCTCTAATTAGACATCTTGCTCCCCACTCTGAATTTTTTTTTTGTTTGTTTTTTTGCAGTTTTTGGCCAGGGCTGAGTTTGAATCCGCCACCTCCAGCACATGGGGCCAGCGCCCTACTCCTTTGAGCCACAGGTGCCGCCCACCACTCTGAATTTTTTTTATAGTTTCTTCTCTTAAACATAGTTTATCTTCATTGTTTTATGTTTTCAGTTATAAATTTCCTTCTGAATATCTGTAAGCTTTGATATGTATGCTTAGATTCTGTATTTCTTTATTAACTTGTTCTCCAATCAAAACGTAAATTTTGTTGTGACTGAGATTTTGTCTGGGGAAAAATTATAAGCCCATTTTTTTTCACTCAAGCTTGGCTAGAAAATCCAGGTAAAACTCAAGGTCAGAGCCTTAATTAACAGTTTTATGCAAAATCTTATAAAGAGTATCTGTCCACATAGGTGCCTTTAGAAGACAAGGCACTCTTCCAACCATGGTATCTTACTAAATAGATAGAAATAAGGCTAGTTAATAGTGACATAATGATTACTACAGAGTTCTGGATTTTGGTTATAAAAAATTGAGTTTTTAGATAAAAGTCTGCTTAGATGGACAAAGTGATTTCTTATAATTTTGGAAAAGCTTTGTTTTAAACTTTCCAAGGACTATAGACTCTAAACTGTTTGGGACACTGCAATTATTAAATGTTATAGAAAACCACATTTGTTCACTTACGGTGCTATATTAAATTTGAGATAAGTAGTTTTTTTGATCAACAACGATATTATAATTAATTCACTATTTATAATTTCTTCTTTATTTTGTAACTTCATTAGTATACAAATTGCCTAAGTTGCCTGGCAGATAAGGGTTAATTGACTTTTCCTCTGTAGGCCTTCTAATATTTCACCTTCTGCCTTTGACTGGTTTATTTTCAAAAAGCAATGAAATGTGAATTTTTCTCTTTAAGTCAATTCTGTTTCCTGTTATAGCCACAGTGCCTAGGACAGCTCCTGGCACACAGAGACTGATCAATAAATACTTATTGAAGGAAATAATTCAATCCTAAATATTGAAAGCATTTTAAAAATAATATCCTAAAGGATTACTTATGACACCACTTTTCAATTTGATAAAGAGCATTGATGAAAAAACAAAACAAAACTAGAATCATACTTAAATGATAAAAAGTGAAAGCTTTATAGCTAAGGAGATAACAACTAAAGCAAATAGATGACCTGCACAATGGGAAAGGATGTTTGCATATTTTGAATCAGACAAAGCTTGATAACTAGGATCTACAGAGAACTCAAATTAATCCACATGAAAAAAGCCAACAATCCCATATAGCAATGGGCAAGAGAGATGAATAGAACCTTCTCTGAAGAAGATAGACGAATGGCTAACAAACATGTGAAAAATGCTCATCATCCCTAATTATTAAAGAAATGCAAATCAAAACCACCCTGAGATATATCTAACCCCAGTGAGAATGGCCCACATCACAAAATCTCAAAACTGCAGATGCTGGTGCAGACATGGAAAGAAAGGAACAGTTACACTGCTGGTGGGACTACAAACTAATACAACCTTTTTAGAAGGAAGTAAGGAAGTATGGAGAACTCTCAAAGAACTCAAGCTAGACCTCCCATTTGATCCTACAATTCCATTACTGGGGATCTACCCAGAAGGAAAAAAATCCTTTTACCGTAAGGACACTTGCACTGTTTATCACAGCTCAATTTACAATCGCCAAAATGTGGAAACAGCCTAAATGCCCACCAGCCTAGGAATGGATTAACAAGCTGTGGTATATGTATACCATAGAATACTATTCAGTCATTAAAAAAATGGAATTTACATTTTTTGTATTAACCTGGATGGAAGTGGAACACATTATTCTTAGTAAAGCATCATAAGAATGCAGAAGCAAGAATCCTATGTATTCAATTCTCATATGACAGTTGATGACCCAGTACATGGTGGGAGGTGGAAGAAAGGGAGAGCAGGGAGATGGAAGGAGGGAGGGAGGTGGGGGAAGGGGGAGCAGAGCCAGGGAAGGAGGGAGGGGAATGGGGATTCACAGTGTGTGACATACCTTTTCGGGGTGGGACACAGTTATAATAGGGACTTTACCTAACAAATGCAAAGAATGTAACCTGGTTCTTTGTACTCTCAATGAATCCCTAACAATAAGAAATAAATAAATAAAATTTTAAAAAGTGAATGCTTTTCCTCCAGGTTAATAGAATGTTGATATGTCTATTTTCAACACATCTGTCAAACATTCTTATGCAGTTTGCACTCAATATAATAAGTTTAAAAAAGCATACTAACTAGAAAGAAATAAATTATATTTTATTCACAGATGACATGGTCATTTATGTAGTCAATACAAAAGAGATTTCCAAAAAACAAACAAACTAACAAAAAGCTTAATGAAACTAATAAGTAAATTTAACAGATATGCAGAATATACAGCAATGTACAAATACCAAGTGCATTTCTATATACTAATAATCAATGACTGGAAATTGAAATTTTAAAATATTTATAACATTACAAATTTAACTCTTAGAGATAAATTTAAGGCAAATGTACACTAAAAAAGATAAGTCATTATTAAGAGAATTAAAGAAGACGTAAATGGGGTGACATATCATGTTCATGGATCTGAAGACTCAAAATTTTTTTTTTTTTTGGCCAAGGCTGGGTTTGAACCCTCCACCTCCAGCATATGGGGCTGGTGCCCTACTCCTTTGAGCCACAGGCACTGCCCTGAAGACTCAAAATTGTTAACATGTCAATCTTTCATAAATTAGCCTAAAGATTCAATGAAACTCCAAAGGCCGATAAGCACACAAACAAATGATCAATGTCATTAGACTCTGGATAGATGCAAATTAAAACCACAGTAAGTTATCACTACATACCCACTGGTATGACCAAAATTAAAGTGTCTGTCAATACTAGGTTTTGGTGTAGATGGCGAGTAACTAGCACTCTCATAAATGTTGGCAAAGATGCAAAACAGAACAGCCAGTTTTGAAAACAGTCTGGCAGTTTTTTATAAAGCTAAATGTGTACTTAAATATGATCCATTCTGAGGGAGACATACACCTATGTAACAGAATAGAATACTTAGAAATTAAACCAGCCTCATATTGGCACCTGATCCTTGATAAACAAAACAAAAGCATACACATGGTAAAAGAATCCCTATTTAACACATAGTGCTGGGAGATCTGGTTAGCTACATGTAAAGACTGAAATGGAACCCACCCCTGTCACCACTTACAAATCACGATGGATAAAAGATTTAAATCTAAGGCACAAAACAATAAAAAATCTAGAAGAAAGCATTGGAAAATCCTTAATGACATAGGCTTTGGGAAAGATTTTATGAAGAAGATTCCATTGGTAACAGTGGGAACATCAAAAATAAATACATGGGACCTGATCAAACTTAAAAGCTCCTGCATAGCTAAGGACACAATAGAAAAGGCAAAGAGACATACTTCAGAATAGGAGAAGATATTTGTATGTCACAAATCTGACAAAGGGTAAATAACCAGAATCTACAGAGAACTTAAGCAAAATGATAAGAAAAGAGCACACAACCCAACTAAAGATTGGGCAAAAGACATGAACAAAACCTTCTTCCAAGAAGACATAATAGCAACAAGTACAAGAAAAATTGCTTATCATCCCTAAGCATCAGAAAAGTGCAAATCAAAACCACTTTGAGATATCACCTAACTCCAGTGAGAATACCCCACATCACAAAGCCCCAAAGCTGCAGATGCTGGTGAGGGTGCAGAGAGAAGGGAGCACTTGTACACTGTTGGTAGGATTGCAAACTAGTCCAGCCTTTTTGTAAAGAAGTATGGAGAATCCTTAATGAGCTAAAAGTAGATCTTTCATTTGATCCTTCAATCCTATTACCAGGTATCTATCAAGAAGAAACAAAATCATTTTAAAGGAAATTTGCTCTCAAACGTTTATAGCAGCTCAAGTCACAGTTGTAAAGATGTGGAAACAACACAAGTTACCATCAACCCATAAATGAATCAGTAAACTGTGGTCTATGTATAACCTGGACTACTATTCGACCATAAAAAATGGAAACTTTATATCTTTTGTGTTCATCTGGATCCTTATTAAAGAATCTCAAGAATGGAAAATCAAGCATCCCAAATACTCAATATTAATTTGAAATTAGTAGATGAACAACTAAATGAGAGAAAAACAAATTCAAGAAGCAGGAAATGGGGGAAAGGGAAAGGGGTTCAAAACGCTCCCACCTAATAGATACAATGTAGGGGGTACATGGCATACCTCCTGGGTGAAGGACTCAAATACAACTTTTCCTAACAAATCTGAACAATGTAACCTATTGTATGTACCCTTATATTAATCCCACTCCCCAAAAGGTAAAAAACCAATAACTGCTGCCATGGGTATGGTTTAAAGGGAAGACTTATACACTATTGATGGTACTGTAAATTAGTACAAACTCTATGGAAAATTGTATGGAGATTTCTCAAAGTAGATCTATAATTTTACCCAGAAATCCACTTCTGGATATCTACCCAAAGGAATAGAAGGCATTATAGAAAATGAGTTAATTGTCCATCAACTGATGAATGCATAAAGAGAATTGGTATATCTACACCATGGAATACTATTCAGCAATAAAAAATGAGAAAAATGTCCTTTTCAGTAACTTGCAGGGGACCAGAGGCCATTATACTAAGTGAAATAACTCAGAAATGGAAAATGAAATACCACATGTTCATTTAAAGTGGGACCAAATCTATAGATACTTGAGGTCATATAGAATAGACTAACAGACAGTGAATACTTCCAAGGTTGGAAGTATTTATCCCTTTCCCCGTGAGAGCCTATTGGGTATAACATATACTATTTGGTACATATAGTATTAGATGGGCACACTGAAAGCTCATATCTCACAACCATACAATAAATCCATGTAACAAAACTTCACTTGTACCCCTTAAATACATTGAAATGATAAAATTTCAAAGACAAAAAAAAATTTGAAAGATATTTATAAAAATAATGATAGAACATCTGTTGGTAGGATTGCAAACTAACACAGCCTCTAAGGAAGGAAGCATGGAGAATTCTCAAAGAGCTAAAAGTAAACTTTCCATTTGATTCTGCAATTCTATTACTAGGTATCCACCCAGGAGAAAAAAAAAAAAACGAAACATTTTACCGTAAGGACATATGCACTTCACCACTCAATTCACAATTGCCAAGATGTGGAATCAACCCAAGTGCCCATCAACATATGAATGGATTAATAAACTATGATGTGTGTATATACACACACATACACACCACAGAACACTATTCAGACAAAATGATGGAGAATTTACATCTTTTGTATTAACCTTAATGGAGCTGAAGAATATTCTCCTCAACAAAGCATTGCATGAATGGAAAAGCAAGTATCCAATTTACTTATATGAAGCTAGTAGATGAAGTACATACCCACATGAGGGAAAACACAAATTCAAGTTGGGGGTAGGGGCAGAAGGGGAGTAATGGGAGGAGGGAGGGAGATTGATAAGCTCTCACCTAGTAGGCACAATGTAAAGGTGTATAGCACACCTCCTGGGTGAAGGGCTCAATTGCCAACTGGACTTTACCTAACAAATGCAAACAATGGAACCTAATAATTTGTACCCTCATGTTAATCGGAGAAAAAAAATTTCTTTCTGGATATTCTAGTATATGAATGTTAACCTTTCAACTTCTTTCACCTTTCAACTACACACACACACACACACACACACACACACACACGCACATGTATTATATAGATGAATATTTTAATGTGTTTAAAATATATAATATTTAATCTCTCTAGCCCTTCCTGATGCATTCTGAGGGAGTGTTGACTGTTCTGCTTCTTACTAATTTGTTTCTCAGCTAAGCAATCCAGCATTCAACTTACTTATTATGTTTTAAAAACTATTATTTCTTTCCTCCTAACCTCTAGTTTTATCTTTTAAACTACTTCATGCTTTGTTTCCAGTACTCTCATGTTTCTGGCTTGAGCGTCTAAGGATTTAGAGGTGTACTCCTGGGGAGGGAGGAGACATTCTTGAAAGCAGAGAACTTGTGTGTTAAAAATCTGTATCTACCCTGGCATTACTCTTTGTCTAGGCATGGTCTTTTAATCATTTAAGTTTTGAGATTTGAAGGGAGACAGGAGGAGAAAGTACGTTTTACCTGATCCTTAACCCAGACAGGCTTCACTTCCAATTTTGTTGTTACCCCTCGCTGTGCTGTGGTGTGCTAACTGGCAAAGGAGTCACGAGGAAATAGAGAAAGGGTAAACCCAAATGCTCTCTCTCTCACTGTATCTCTCATTTATGGCACCCAGCTCTTTTCTGTTCAGATTTGTTATTTCCTCCTCCTTGGATCTAACTATCCTATGCCATTCCAAAGATTTGTCAAAATACTTACATTAGTTTGATAGATTCAAAACTGGTTTTGGAGAGCGTTAGGAGCTTGTGCTAATTTGCTATCTTATCAGGAACTACATGCCAGCATCTGAACATAAGTACTCAGAGACCAGACCTTTATCCATAACCTGCTGATCTCGCCTTAGGTATATTTTATTGTTTTCCATGTTTATGCCTTTGTATGATTACAGTCTATACCTAGGATTTTGAATAGTTTTCTCTACTATTTATAGCTATAAGAATCTTTAAGACATAGCAAAACCATTTTTACCTAATAGAGACCCTCTAATCGTTCTTTATACTTATTTTTCTTGTGACTCTTTAACACTTCAGTATATTATTAATTTACTTTTGATATGCTCCCCTATAAATGGTTTTTAGTTTGTTCCATGTACATGCTAGTTGTTGGTCCAAATAGACAGAAAAGTCCTGGCTTTCCAGGAATTTTCTAAAACCCAATTTAAGTGGTAAACTGGCATTGACTAGCTAAGATACTATATAATTGATTAAGTGAAAAACAATTCCCTAATATGACTTAAGGGAAAAAAAAACCAACTTACTTTTTCCAAGTCCTCCACATTCAATCAGGATTTCAAAGAAAGCATCAAGAATTCTGCAGAGAGTCATGACAATTGTTACATCCTGTGTAGGATATGGCTGAAATTTCTCATATTTCTTTATAAATTGTAGTCCATCTGTGATACTTTTCTTAATCAGAAGGTCCAGACAATCCACTCCTGATTTATCTAAAACTTTAGAAGTTTTCAAAAGCCAAGACTTGGCATAAGGCTCCCATCCCAGATCAATAGGATCCTAACAACAAAAAGCACAAAATGGTCTTACACAAATAAATGCAAATACAGTATCCTCCTACTTTCTTATTATCTTTTTACTTCACCACTGCCCCCTACCAGATTTGGTCCAGAATTATCATTCATTAAAAGGCAAATGATCAGAACAGCTTATGGGGTTACTTTTCTGGAATGATTTGTGATTTCTAACCATAGTCTTATAAAAGAACAAGCAATTGGGGGAGGTGTGTTGAGACTCTGTGCATGTGGTGAGGAGACTGCCCTCCCAGAAGTCAGTCAGTTCTATACTTAGCTTTATGGGTCACATTCAGTTAAGGAGATTTGAATGTAGGGTTAATTAAATTCTACCTAATAATTTCAGGTACAGAAAATATTTATTCTTTGTAGTGTCTTCTACTTACTCACCACTGTTTTCATAATGTGTTTTCTAAGTTTTTAGAGACTTGGAGTGAGTATGAAAAGGACTTAGAGCAATATTCCTTTAGTGGAAAAAATAAAATAATAGCAGCAGCCTAACATGTCTATTGAAAGCACTACTTACCACAGTTGCAGAAAATACTGACACTCCAGTTAGTCAGAAAACTATTAACAACATTAGCGGTTACATTCATATTCAATTCTACATTATGAGGCTTTGGGAGGTACAAAGCTTCTGAACTACTGTGGTCATGCTGCTGGATACCCAGGCAAAAAGAAAATAAACATAAAAAGCTGTAGAAAATGGCTAGTTATTATCCTAAACAATGTATTTTCTTTGTTAAGAAATTTGTTATTAAAAACTTACCATATAGACCATTGCACATCGACTGACGGTAGCAGGACTGGCCTGAGAGAGACTGTCCACTTCAAAAATCAGTCTTATTTTATTAGTTAAAGCTATTCTCTCACTGTTTGCTAGGCACAATGTTCTAGTGTCATCTAGCACAGAGTTCAGATTTTCTACCCAAAACGTATCCACAGGACCATCTAAGATAACCCACTGCCAATCAAAATCTGGAGAGAAAAATATTCTTAATGTAACTGAGAATAATGTCAATCTTCTTTCATTATAATCTTACAGTTTTATATTTAGAAAATATTTTCTGAGATGAAAATGAAATCCTAAAAAACATGTGAATGTGTTTATATGTAGCCTCCAGTATTTACTGAATATCAATAAATATTCATACTATACATTTGATAACACTTTAAGCATTGCTTAAATATTCTTAGATAGTTGAACTGGATAATTAATTAACTCTTAAACCTGGATAGGAGAAATATTCATGATTTTATCTTTTTAATAATAATACGATTTGCCCCTTACACCCTGCAATACTTTTCAGATATACTTCCCCTGAAAATGGCAAAGGGAAATTAGACACCTTTGACTAAATTTGACACCTTTGAAGAAAGAATCAAATGGACAGAGATTAGAGTACAGGGTGGACATAAAGTTTGTGTGCTAATTAGTAAACTAATTTAAATTGCACAAGAACTTGATGCCCACCCTGTACATCACACTGGGAAGCCATTTACTCCTCTTTCCACACTTTCCACACTGTCATAGTTCCTTTGGGCTGCTATAGCAGAATACCTCAGGCTGGATAGCTCATAAATGGAAATACATACATTTCTCACAATTCTGGAGGCAGATTTGGTGTTTGGTGAAGGCTGTCTTTCTGGTTCACAGATGGTGTCTTCTTTGTCCTTACACAGTAAAGAGGTTGAGGGGTCTCTCTGGGGTCTTTTTTAGAATGACACTAATATCATTCATGAGGACAAACTCTTATAATCTTATCACCTCCCAACCCCTTCTCCTTTTAATACCATCACCTTTAAACCAACCCCTTCCCCTTTAATATCATCAACATATGAATTTTGTGGGGACATAGCACACACTCTATAACCACAGCTATTCTCATAGTTTTAGAAAAATTCTGTTGGTCAGGAGAGGGGAGTTGTGAATAGGTCTTTATGCAGAAAAAAACGAATTTACCACCAAAAGAAATTTAAGTATCTCAGAAGAATCAAAGAGTCAAGTTGGGATACATATAGCTACTACTGCTAAGATGGGCTCTGACTGGCTAAAATATCTAAATATCTGCTCTAGTGACTGTCAAAAAGCCCTGTGAATGAAACGTTATATCTAACCATTGTACTCCTCCCAAAATGACATACAAAAACGAGGGAAGCAGAAGCAGCAGTAGAAGCCTCTTTCAAAGTCCGGATCATAAATGTACTACTGGTGGATGTGTTGATGTGAGGTTCAATCTGTAGTAGGAAAAGCAATGTTTGGAACTCTTCTAAGATACTTGTCAGCTTCTTGTGCACAGGACAAACAGGGACCTTGTCATATACCCACACTGTCCCCTGCCTCATAGCAACGTGTTTGGAAAATCATGGGCATGTATTTCATTCTTGGGATGTATGACCTGGCCTGAGAATGCATAGATTGTTTAGATTTCCACTTCAGAGGGAAAACCAGTGGCAACCCACTTGCTACCACTGCTTTTCACATCATTAGTTATTTCTAACTTTCGTGCCTACTTGTTCTTGTGAAAGGCTAATAGTCATTTATAAAATGAAGAGTTCTTTAAGCCCTAGTACTTATACAGCATAATAATATATGTATACATTATAATATGTGATAATACTATACAGATTTTAAATAAACACAAGAGGAAAAAATAAATTGTATAAGAACAAAATATCACGATACAAAAATAGTGAAGATATAAATGTAACTAATATTGGTTCAAAGTTTGTTTTCTACATTATTTCTATAAATAATACAAGAATCATCTTTATTGAAATTAGTAACACTTACTGTGAATTTCTGAAATTTTAACATCTTTCTGCATCTCCTTCTCAAAGCTAAGATCATCAGCATCTGCTATATCAGGTATTTCAAGTTTGAAAATCTAAAATAAAATAATATTTAAATTTTTATTTGCTGACACTTTCCAACCCCATCCATACATTTTCTTTCTCTCTCTCTCTTTTTGAGACAGAGTCTTGCTCTGTCACCTGGGCTTGAGTATGGTGGCATCATCATACCTCACTGCAACAACAAATTATTCTTTTTCCTTTTTTTAAAAAAATTAATTCATAACTGTGTACAATTATGGGGTACAGTGTGCTGATTGGATATATAATGTGAAATACTTAAGTCAGACTGATTAACATAACCAGCATCTCACTTACTCATTTGTTGTGGTAAGATATCTATACTATACTTCTAGTAGTTTTGAAATGTACTCTTGCATTATGCACAATAAGTGAGATTCCACCAAATACCCTCCCTTCTCTCATGCTTCTCCTTTCCCTCCCCTCCACTCTCCTTCCTAGTTGTGTTTTATCGATCATATGGATGTGTAGGTGATGATATATTGGATTCATGATAGAATTGAGTACATTGGATACTTTTCCCCCCATTCTTGAGATACTTTACCAAAAAGAATGTGTTTTAGTTCCATCCAGGTAAATATAAAAGCTGCTAAAAAGCTTCCTTTTTTATTGTTTGGGATTCATTGAAATACAAAGAATTAGGTTACACTGATTGTTGTTGTTAGGTAAAGTTCCTCTTGTAATTGTGTCCCACCCCCAAGAGGTGTGCCATACACCGTGTCCCCATCCCCCTTCCTCCTCCCATCTCCTTGATCCCTCATTCCCCTACCCACCACCTTGTATGAGATCATCTATTGCTTTCATATTAGAAATGAATACATTGGATTCTTGCTTCTCCATTCTTGTGATGCATTACTAAAAAGAATGTGTTACACCTCCATGTAGGTTACTACAAAAGATGTAAAGTCTCCATCTTTTTTAATGACTGAATAGTATTCCTTGGTATACATATACCACAGCTTGTTAATCTATTCCTGGGTTGGTGGGTATTTAGGTTGTTTCCATGTTTTGGCGATTGTGAATTGAGCTGCAATAAACAGTCTAGTACAAAAGTCCTTATGATAAAATGATTTTTTTTCTTCTGGGTAGATGCCTACTCATGGAGAAATTGGGAGATCTAATTTGAGTTCTTTAAAGGTTCTCCATACTTCCTTCCAAAAAGGTTGTATTAGTCTGCAGTCCCACCAGCAGTGTATAAGTGTTCCCTTCCTTCCACATCCACACCGGCATCTGTATCTTTGAGACTTTGTGATGTGGGCTGTTCTCACTTTGTGATGTGGGTTAGGTGATATCTCAGGGTGATTTTGATTTGCATTTTTCTGATGATCAGGGATGATGGGCATTTTTTCAAATATTTGTTAGCCATTTGTTTGTCTTCATCAGAGAAGTTTCTGTTCATGTCTCTTGCCCAGAGGTACATGGGATTGTTTGGTCTTTTTATATTGATTAATTTGAGTTCTCTGTACATTCTAGTTATCAACCCTTTGTAGATTGATACCCTGAAAATATCTTTTCCCATTCTAAAGGTTGTCTTTTTGCTTTACTTGTCATGTCCTTAGCTGGCTCCCTCTGGCAGTCCACCAAATTGGGAAAGTGTCTCTCCAAAATTGACCCAGACAGGATCACTCTACTATCACTGATGCTGCATGAGAGGTGCCTCCACTTGGGTACTCGCACCTTGGTGCCAGTTCCCAAGCCTCCACCCACTGCTGATTAGGACTTTTGCAGAGCCGGTTCCCAAGCCTCTGCCCACCGCGTAGGTTCCCGAGCCTCCACCCACTGCACAGTGTCCCAAGCCTCCACCTGCTGCTGAATAGCACTTTCACAGAGCCAGGTTCCCAAGCCTCTGCTGGCTGGGAGATGTCCCAAGTCTCTGCCTGCCTCTGTTAGCAGTTTTGCAGGGTCAGACCAGACACCCTCTCCCCTGAGCCTTTCAACCCTAGTACTGGATTCACTGTTACCATGCAGCTGTGCTGCTACACAAGCAATGCCGGGTTCTAGGATAGAACTGTGGACATTCTGGGTCTCTGTAGGGGTTGGGCTTCTAGACTGCCAGGCGAGAAGGGAAGTGTGGACTGGGAGTTCAAAATGGCTGGGAAATTTTTTTCCCCAGGCCCCCAAATTTCATGCTGGGCTTGAGAATGCCCAGGCTCATAGCAGGGTCTCTCTGGAGAAGGCTCCCGGCCTCCTGCAACTCACTCCTGTGGGGTCAGACAAAAGGTCTTCAGATTGCTGCTGCTTTTAGAGTTCCTGGGCAAGTGACTCTATTGGGGGAGGGGATGAGCACTAGTCTTCTTTGGGATGCGTTTTGTACCTGAAATTTTCTTCCTTGGAGTTGCAGCCTGCCTCAGCGGAGATGTAGTGCAATTATCAACCTTCTCTCTCAGCTCGGCTCCCAACGTTTGGCTTTATTGAGTTCTTTCTAGCCATTATCTATTCCTCTTGATGGGAGCTTCTGTTGAAAGCTGACTCCAGTTGGCCATCTTCCCAGGTCCCCCCTCCACACTGTCAAATTTCTGGTCATAGAGTTTCTTGTACCATGTTTCCCTGAAAATAAGACCTACCTAAAAAATAAACTCTAGCAGGATTTCTATGCATTTGTTAAATATAAGCCCTACCCCAATAAAAAGACCTAGTGATGGAGATTTTGGCATGGAGAATAAGACATCCCCTGAAAATAAGCCCTAGTGTATCTTCTTGAGAAAAAATAAATATAAGACAGTGTCTTATTTTCCGGGAAACATGGTAGTAGTCAGAAGTAGTCTCTTGCATCTCTGTGGTATCAGTTGTTATTTTCCCCTTTTATTTCTGATTGAAGTTATTAAAGATTTTACTATTCTATTTCTGGTTAATCTGGCCAATGGTTTATCGATTTCATTTATCTTTTCAAAGAACTAACTTTTTGTTTCATTAATTTTCTGAATGATTCTTTCATTTTCAATTTAATTTATTTCTGATTTAATTTTGGTTATTTCTTTTCTTCCACTGGGTTTGGGATTGGATTGCTCTTCCTTTTCCACTTTTTTAAAAAGATGATTTAGTAAGTTATTGATGTGCTCTCTTTCTGTTTTTTGGAGACAGGCATCTAATATAAATTTCCCTCTTAGCACTACTTTTGCAGTGTTCCACAGGTTTTGGGAGCTTGTGTCTTCACTGTTATGCTCAAAGAAGTTAGTGGTTTCCTTTTTATCTCTTCTTTGACCCAACTGTCATTGAGCATAAATTTCCATGCCTTTGTTCAGGGATGACAATTTTTGTTGGAATGCCACCTTTATTGCTTGTGGGTGGAGAAGATACAAGGTAAAATTTCAATTTTTTTGATTTTGTTGAGGTTTGATTTGTGTCATAGGACACGATCTATTTTAGAAAAATTTTCCATTGGCTGATGAGAAGAATCTATATTCTTCAGCTTTTGGATGGAGTGTTCTATATATGTCTATCAAGCACAGTTGTTCTAGGGTCACATTTAAGCCCCTTGCATCTTTGTTTAGTTTCTGTTTAGAGGATCTGTACATCTCTGTAAGAGGAGGAGTGTTAAAGTCCCCTGCTATTATGGTGTTTTGGGATATCATATTGCTCAGATTAATTAAGGTCTGTTTCAAAATCTGGAAGTATTTAAGTTGGGTGCATAAATATTTAGAATTGAAATGTCTTCTTGTTGTATTGTTCCCTTGACCAATGTGAAGTGTCCATGTATGTCTTTTTTGACTTTAGTTGCTTTAAATCCACTTGTAACTGAAAATAAGACTGCAACCCCATTTCTTTTGATTTCTATTTGCCTGAAAAATTGTTTTCCATCCCATAACCCTGAATTTTAATTTACCTTTTGAGGCTATATGTATTTCCTACAGATAGCAAATGGATGGCTTGAGCTTTTTTGTGTAATCAGGCAGGTTATGCCTCTTCTATGGGGAATTCAAACCATTAACATTTATTGATATAATTGATAAGTGTGGTGAAGTGCTATTCATCTTATTTTTTAAAGTCCATTGCTTAGTTTTGTCTTTTGCATCATTGTGGAAACTAGTTTGGTCCTTTAGTTCCTGGGTGTTTACTTTGCTGGTGGCCCATTGAGATGGTCAGTGTGTAAAATAAGTCTAACTATCTCCTGTAGAGCTGATCTTGTTGTGGCAAATTTCCTCAATGTTTGCATGTCAGTAAAAGATTTATTTTCTCTGTCAATTTTAAAGCTTAGCTTAGTGGGACATAGAATTCTGGGATGAAAATTGTTTTAAGTAGACTAAATGTAAATGACCATTGCCTTCTGGATAGAGAACTTTCATTTGCAAAGTCCACAGTCACCCTCATGGATTTGCCCCTGTAGGTCAATTGGCACTTTTTCCTGGCAGCTTGCAGAATCTTCTCTTTTGTCTTGACTTTGAACAGGTTCATGAAAATGTGTCTTGGAGAAGCTTGATTTGAGTTGAGCAAACCTGGGGTCCTATATCTCTCTGAAAGGAGTGTGTCAAAATCTTTGGTGATATTTGGAAAATTTTCATTTATGACATCCTCTAATAGGACTTCCATGCCTCTGGGGTGCTCTTCTTTCCCTTCTAGGATGCCTATAACTCATGTGTTTGAAAGCTTCATGAAGTCCCATAATTCTGTCAGTGAACATTCTGTTTTCTTTCTCTTTTTTCCCTGTCTTTTTAATTGCATAAGTTATCTCAAGAGCTTAATCCTCTACCTCTGAAATTTTTTCTTCTGCATAGTCTGTTATTGATACCTTCTACTATATCTTTAAATTCCCTAATTGTTTCAATTCCTTAAGCTTTGCTATATCCTTTGTATATTCTTCATATCATTCATCTCTTATTTGATTCTGTTTTTGGATTTTGTTTTGGTTATTTTCCATTTTCTCCATTTCCTCCATTGCTTTTACCTCCATTGCAATTTCCTCCATTGCTTTTACCATCCATATTTTAAATCTTTCTCCTATCATTTCTAACCTTTCCTTATAGGTAGAGTCCTCTGTAGTAGCTGCTTCATGATTCCATGGTGGGAGTTTTGCTCTGTTCTCATTTTTCATATTGCCAGGATTTTTCTGCCATTTCTTCCTCATGAGAATTTTCTTTTTTGTCTGTTTTCTTGCCCTACTTTTTCCTTTCACTTCCTGTTGCTCTTTAAGTTACTGTGCATCTGACCTAAGGTGTTGAAGTGTCCTTTTGGTTAAGAACTAAAAGGATGAGAGGACTGAAGAGCAAGAAACAATAAAAATTTAAAAAGGGAAAAGAGAAAGGAAAGGGGATGAGTAGAAGGGAATATTGAGAAAAAGAAGAGAGGAACATAAAGAGAGAGGCAGGAGTGATAGTGGTGTAGAGTAGGGCACTTTGACCCACATCCTCAAATCCCAACCTCTGGTGGGCCTGCGTTGGGTGGGTCCCTTGATGTCTACAGCTCTTTGCCAGCCTTAGTAGACACAGGACCTCACCTCCACCAAATGGAGAAGAAAAAAAAAATACTATAAATCAAACCAAACCAACAAACAAAAAGTCTTAAGGGATAAAATTGGGGTTGGGGGAAAAACAAATAACAGGGTCAGAAAAGCTAGCAAAAATGTTAGTAAAGAAGGAATAATGAAAAATTATATTTACACAGGAAAATGAAAAAATAAAAGAAAAAGAAAAGTCTAGGGGAAAAAAGTTGGAAAAAATTTTCGAAAAGAAAAAGTACCAGTGTGGTGCCTGTGGCTCAAAGGAGTAGGGCACCAGTCCCATATACTGGAGGTGGTGGGTTCAAACCCAGCCCTGGCCAAAAACTGCAAAAAAAAAGAAAACAAAAAGAAAAAATATATATATGTATATTCCCTGGGCAACAGGTGACCTTTGGGATATGAGATGCTAATCATAATACAGCTATATAAGATGGAGACTGGAAGCTGCTGCTGACTGACTTCTTTGCCTTCCAACCCCATGGGGGTTGGCAGCCTGAATCTCTCCTCAGCCAGCTAAATGTATATGTCTTGACTTTCCAAACTGTGTCCCTTGAGAAAGCAGTGGCTTTCCCAGGAAAGTGTGTGTTGTCAGATCTCTCCCAAAGTGGCTACCCACTCATCAGGTCTGCCAAAATTGACCTCATTCTAGGACTCTGAGGGTTGAGCCTGCAAGGGAGCTATTCCATAATGGCTACACCTTTCCCACAGCGAAATAATGAAAGCTCTGTTCCACGCCAGGGTCTAAGTCCTGCCCTCTGGGTGCTGTTCAAAGTCACTTGGTCACTTGCCTGAAGTCCCCTGAGGTAACTCAACCAAATGTACAAGTCCAAAACAAACAAACAAACAAACAAACAAAAAACCTGCAGGGAAAGCCTTCCCTCTCTGCAAACTCTCACAACTGTTGTAGCTGCTGCCACTGCAGCTGCCACAGCCAGCCAGGCTCAGACTGAGCTCTAGCACTTGCTGCATCTCCATTGCTTTCATCCTCCTCTTGAGATCCTGAGGTCTCCCAATGCTTCCAAAGGGATGTTTCTGGGTAGAGCCCACAAGCCAGAGGTGCCTGGAGTTTCTCCCACCAATCTCACCAAGCCTGCTAAAAGAAGCTTCTCTAGCCCACCAGCTTGTTCTGCCCCCTCCCACAAGAACAAATACTTGGGCTCAAGTGCTTTTCCTGCCCAAACCTTATGAGTAGCCAGGACTACAGGCATGTGCCACGATGCCCATATGATTTTTTTTAGTATTTTTAGTAGAGATGGGGGGTCTTGCTCTTGCTCAGGCCATCTTGAATGCCTGATCTTAAGCAGTCTTCCTGCCTTGGCCTCCCAGAGTGATATGCCTTCTTTAGTGGCAAAAATATAAAAGGCAAAAAGTTCTATAGCTGAAAAACTATCACATAACCAGCATAGTATAAAGTGATGTGTAATTAGAACTTACTTCATTTTGGAAAGTTATTTTGTTTTAGTTTCTTTTTCTACCATGCAAAGATAATATATGCTTGTTGTATAATATCCAAAATAATCCAGCAAAGCACAAAGAAGAAATCAAAAGCTCTCTGAATTTCTACCACCTATAGACAACCCCCATTGACATTTTAGTACATGTTTTTTTCCAGACACCACTTCTTTTTTTTTTTTTTTTTTTTTTTTTGCAGTCTTTGGCCAGAGGCTGGGTTTGAACCCACCACCTCCAGTATATGGGGCCGGTGCCCTACTCCTTTGAACCACAGGCACCACCCCAGACACTTCTTCTTGTCACTTCTCAAATTTTAGAATATGTAAGAATCACATGCAGTTTGTTAATTTGTAGATTCTAACACCTCATCCTTGAGGATTATCATTAAGTAGGTTCAGGATGAAGCCCAGATATTTCCATTTTTAATATGCACACTATGTGATTCTAATACAGGTTGTCCTCACAACAACCTTTAAGAAATTCCAATGTAAGTGTATGCTTAATTCTTAATTATCTTGAGAAGGGGAGACTTAATTATTCATTTCCCTTGAAAAGCTGAGTAATTTATAATCAGCTGACTGGAATGGTTTCCCAATCATCAAAAGTAGTAGGTAAGAAAACCAACTCCAGAGCTTTTCTAGTGGCATAGTGTGGGTTCTGAAGAGAGAGACAAAGTAATGATGCTAAGGTACAACTAGACCTCAGCAATACAACAAACAGTTAACAATTTTCTATTCATAGCTTTTTCTAATTGACTTACTTAGTTCAGCTTCTTATTCATTTTTGAGAAACTTTTTAAAAATATATATTGGAGGTATTAGCTCTTTGCCTATCTGTATTATAAATATTTTTTTCCAGATTATAATTGCTTTGGCATAGTGGTAGCAATTGAAAAAACATTTTCATATTTCTGTTTATAGTTAAACCCTTTTATCATTTGTTTTTTGATTTTTGGATGTTGGTTAAGAGCTTTCTAATTCTGAAAACATCTAGCTAAATGTTATAATACAATAGTATTTTTATAATTTTATTTTTAGATTTAGATTGTTAATTCAAACAGAATTTTATGTCTGTGTAAAAGTCTTATGTTTTTATGTTTCAAGGTAACAGAGAGATTTTATTTAGGAAGACCAAAGAGATAGTTTAGAGCATTTTAAAAGAGAGTAGGAAGTGGGTCCCTCTCATGAAAGAAATGAGAGAGAGAGAACTCTTCTTATGTTTTTAGTATAAAAATAGCAAACTTTGGCTAGGTGCCTGTAGTTCAGCGGTCAAAGGCACCCACCACATACACCGGGGCTGGCGGGTTTGAACCCTGCCTGGGCCTGCTAAACCACAATGATAACTACCAAAAAAAACCCCCAAACCAAAAATAAACCCAGGTGTGTGGCAGGTGCCTGTAGTTTCAGCTATTTGGGAGGCTTAGGGAAGAGAATTGCTTAAGCCCAAGAGTTTGAGGTTGTTGTGAGCTGTTATGCCATGGCTGAGGGTGACATAGTGAGACTGTCTTAAAAAAAAAGAATATTGCAAATTTTATAGAGGATTAAATATGAAAAGTTTTTCTGAATAATTAGAAATATTACTTTAGTTTTATATCAAATTCTTTTTGTTTGAATGTTTCTGGACTCCATTCAATTCCATTTCTATATCAGTAACTTACTGCATTTGTTGTAGAATTTATTTATAACATTTAGAACTCCAAGGTACTAGGATATTTTGCCAAGATTTTATCAAAATCTTGAAACATTTATACTTATAAATATATCTTAAAATCATTTTATCCAATTGGAAAGAAAAAAACAACCTCACATTTTTACAGTCAGTTGGTCTTCAACAAAGATTGAAGGGAAAACTTGATATTCACAGCAGGAAAATTAAATTGGATTAATCGCACACCATATACAAAAATCACTCAACTCAAAATGGATTAAAGACCTAAATGTAACACCTGAAAGTCTAAAACTATTAGAAGAAAACATAGTGGAAAGTCTCCATGACATTGGTTGGCTCAAGTTTTTGGATATAACTCAAAAGGCACAGTCAACAAAAGCAAAAACAAACAAATTAAAAAACTTCAGCATAGCAAATGAACCAACAGATGAAGAGATAATCTATGGAATGGGAGAAAGTATTTTCAAACCAAACATCTAATAAGGCTTAGTCAACATATAAAGAATTATGTGCCCACACGAAAGAAAATTGCAAGTATATTCTAGTGAGGGGAAGAGAAGAATGGGGAAAAGTAAAAGGGGAGGAGAGAGGGTGACTGGCAAGTTCTAACTTAATGTGAACAATGCAAGGATAGTTAGCACAGACCCTAGGTGAAGGGCTCAACTACAACTTGAACTTTACCTTGGAAACAAAAATAATGTAACTAAATATTTGTACTAATATGAATATTTGTATTAATATTTGTATTAATATGAAATTTTAAAAATGAGGAAAAGTAAAAAAAGGGGGGGTTAGTATTCAAAATTTATAAGGAACTCAAAGTAAGTACCAAGAAAGTAACTCAATTTAAAAATGGACAAAGAACTTGAATAGATATTTCTCACACAAGACATATAATTGGCCAACAGGTATATGAAGAAAAAAAGCTCATCAGGGAGACTACAACAGGTATCATTTCATACCTGTTAAAATAGGTATTATAAAAAAAAGAGATAGTAAGTGTTAGTGAGGATGTGGAGAAGAGGAAACCCTTGCGTACTGTTGATGGGAATGTAAATTAGTGTAGCTCTTATGAGAAACAGTAAGGAGGTTCCTCAAACTACTGAAAATAGAACTGCCATATGATACAGCAATCCCATTACTGGGTATATATCCAAAGGAAATGAAATCATTATGTTAAAGAGATACCTGTACTCCCATGTTCCTTGTAACATTATTCACAATAGCCAAGATATGAAATTAATTTTAGTATTCTGTTCATCAATGGATGAATGTATAAAGAAATGTGGTGTGCTCACACACAATGGAATACTTAAAAAAAGAAGGAAATTCTGTCATTCAATACAACATGCATGAACCTGGAGGACATTATGCTAAGAGTAACAAGCCAGGCACAGAAAGACAAAAACTACATAATCTTACTTATATGTAGGAACAAAAAAAGTTGAATTCATTAGGTGGAGAGTAGAATAATGGTTTCTAGTAGTTAAGGGGTGAGGTGGGAGGAAATGAGGGATGTTCTATAAAGAATACAAAGTTTCAATTAGTATGAATAGGTTCTAGAGATCCAGAATGCATCATGATGTTTACAGTTAACAATGCATTATGTATTTGAAGATTGCTAAGAGAGGATCTGAAATATTCTCATTATAAAAAGGATATGCAGGCTTCTTTTTGGGCAGTGCCTGGGGCTCAAAAGGTTAGGGCCCTGGCCCCATATGCCAGAGGTGGCAGGTTCAAACCCAGCTCTGGCCAAAAAAAAAAAAAAGGACAACTATATAAGGTGATGGATATGTTGATTAGCTTGATTGCATTTATCATTCCACAATGTATACATATATCAAAACATCAAGCCATACATGGTAAACATATAACTTTTTATTTTTCAATTAAAAAACAGTGGGATTTTGGTTGAAAATATATTATAGGTAAATATTAATTTGATAGAGATTGACATTTTTATGATAAAATTCTTTCTACATAGAAATATGGTGTATCCTTCATTTATTCAAATTTCCTCAATTGTGTGTGTTTCCCTGCCCTATATCTCATAGGACGAGTTCCTGTCTTTTACATTTATTCTAATACATTTTATTAATTCTTACTACTTTTAACATAATTGTTCCTATTTCTATTTCTAACTGGTAAGCATTAATATAAAGAATTTTATCACAATGCTGCTCTCACAGAGAGCATCAAAAGTGGTGACTAGATATTCAGGCTGCATGCTATTTATGATAATTATGCAAGCAAAGAGGAGGCTGTATAGCAGGCCTTCCTACCAATACAGAGACCTGCCTGGAGGTTGTGCAGATGTACTGCTCCAGAGAGAAGGCATGGCTGATTTGGTAGCTCTGGGCACTGTGATTGCTGCCATTATGACATCCTAATACCAGAATTCTACTTCTGTCCAGAGGTCAGATCTGTGACTACTGCCTCTTTCTTACTTCTGTCAGTTGGGGAGGAAATGAAGAAGCCTAGTCCTCATACATAACCTGTGCACAGGTGATCTGCACTGCTGCCACTGCCATCCAGGGACCTGAGAAGACTAGGAGACCATGTGGATCTGGTCTGTCTTTCACTGGTACCCTGCCCTGCAGGCCCACTCTGTCCCAGGTTCCCACTTTGTCCCACACATATGCTGTGGGCCCACTCTACAGCAAGGGCCCATTCTGTTTTATAGACTTGCTGTGCCGAATGGGTCTATTCTGTTGCCTATGTCCATGCATGTGTGCTGTGTCCAGCAGAACTCTTCCATCCATGCACCGTCTGGTCCAGCAGGCCATCCCTGCCTTGCATGGGTCCACCCTACCATAGCAGCCTGGTGACAACCACAGAGGAAGAGGTTGAGCAGCACTGTTAAAGGCTTACAGTGCATCAGCCTCTTCTCCTGCCTGATAAGCTTTTAGAATATGACCCAAGCACAACATCCAGAGACTCATCCTCATCTTCACTGAGGAAAAGAGGTCCCAGTAAAGGAGAACTAGATGTAGCTCTGCTATTTGTTTTGAACCGAGAAAAGAGGTCCCCGAGAAGAAGGAAGCAGCCTAAAAACAGTGGTAACATGAAAAACAGCCTGTCTTGACACCTGTAAAGGATCATAGTAGTGCTTAGGTAATAAATTCCAACAAAATATTTGTTGAAATGACAGGGAATTCAAATCATGGATGTCAAGTAAGATGAATGGAATTGAGGAGATGGTAGAGAACCAACTCAAAGCAACCAAAAAACCAAAAAAATTCATGACATGAATAAAAAATTCACCAATGAGACAGATAAGAGATAACATAACTAAAAGAAATGAGAGTTTAGAAGATTTCAAAATACAGAAGAAAGCTTCAACAGCAGTTTAGACAATGAGAAGAAAGAATTTCAGAATTTGAAGACAAGGATTTTGAAGATACCCAATCAGTAAAAATGTAGAAAAAAGAACCAAGAAGAATGAACAATTACTTTGAGAAATATGGGATTATGTAAAGTGAGCTAATGTAAGAATCACAGGTATCCTTGAGGGAAAAGAAGAAAAGGCAATAAGTACAGAAAACCTATTTGAGAGACTAACTGAGGAAAATGTCTCTGGTATTGCTAGAGATTTAGAGATCCGAGATACAAGGTGATCATCAAACATCTGAAAGATTCATAGCAAATAAAAGATCACCATGACAAAAAGACATCAGCCTACCTAAAGTCAAAGTGAGGAAGAAAATCCTACAAGCTGTCAGACAAAAGCAACACATTACTTATAAAGGAAAACTCAGATTACCAGAAGACTTCTCAGCAGAGATTTTTCAAACCCAAATAGATTAGGCTCCCATCTTTAGTCTTCTTAAAAAGAATAACTGCCAACCAAGAATTCTGTACCCTACAAGACTAAGTTTCATAAATGAAAGAGACAAAGTTTTTCCCAGACAAGCAAACACTAAGATAATTTTTTATCACTGTACATCTCCTACAGGAAATGCTTAAAGTATGTAGTATATGGAAAACAATAATCAATACCCATTAATACTCATGAAAATTAAAGGTCACAACTCTTACATAACAGTAACATGAGAGAACAAAACAACTAGATTTCATGCAACATGATGAACTTCTGTTGCAAGAATAGTATCCCACATATCAATACAAACATTGAACATAAATGGTCTTAATGCTCCATTTAAAAGATGTAGTCTGACTGAATGGATATAAAAACACACCCCAAGTACATATTGTCTCTAAGAAACCCATCTAACTTGCAATGATTCTCAGACTAAAGGTAAAGGATGGGAAAAAATATTCCACAAGAATGGAAACCAAAAGTGAACAGGAGTAACTATTCTTATATCAGATAAAATATATTTTAAATCAACAATGATAAAAAAGACAAAGATGGCCATTATATAATGATAAAAAGATCAATTCAGCAAGAAGATATAAAAATACTAAATATATATGCACCTAATACAGGAGCTCCAGACTCATAAAACAAATTATACTAGATATAAAGCAAAGAAATAAACAGAAGCATTATAATTTCTGGGGACTTTAACAATCCACTGACAGATTGAGGCAGAAGATCAACAAAGAAACACTGGACTTAACCAGAACTATAGAACAGATGGACCTAACAGACATCTATAGAATATTCTACCTCAAAACTGTAGCATACACATTCTTCTCATCAGTACATGGGTCATTTACCAAAATTGATCATGTGTTAGACCCAGGCACCACCCCAGGACTTCTCCTTTCTAATTTCTAATTATTATAGGTATATAATAGTGGCATATCTTTATTGGGTACATATGATGTCTTGATACAGGAATATAATTTGAATTAATCAAATCAGGGCAATTTAAGGTATCCATCATCTCAGGGATTCAACTTTTTTTTGTGTTAAGAACACTCCAATTCTACTCTTATAGTTATTACAAAGTATACCCTAACTTATTGCTGATTATAGTCACTTTGTTATGCTGTCAAAACAATAATATTTCTACATACTAATGACAATCCAACTGTGAGTCAAATCAAGAACTCAATACCAGGGCAGTGCCTATGGCTCAAAGGAATGGGGCACTGGCCCCATATACTGGAGGTGATGGGTTTAAACCTGACCCCGGCCAAAAACTGCAAAAACTGCAAAAAAAAAAAAAACAAAAAAACCCAAAGAACTCAATACCATTTACAGTAGCTACAAAGAAAATAAAATACCTAGTAATGTACATAGTCAGGGAGATAAAAGATCTCTACCAGGAGAATGAGAAAACACTAATACAAGAAATCATAGATAACACAAACAAATGAATAAATATCTCATTCTCATGATTGGAAAAATCAGCATTGTTAAAATGTCCTTATTGTCCACAGTAATTTACAGGTTCAATGCAACTCCCATCAAAATTCAAATATCATTTTTCATGGATCTAGAAAAGTAAACCTGTATTTTGTATGGAAGCAAAATGGAACCCTAATAGCCAAAGCAATAATGTGCAAAAAGGACAAATCTGGAGGCATTGCATTACCTGACTTCAAATTATACTACAAGGCTGCATTAACAAAAACAGCACAGTTCTGGTAGAAATATAGGAACACAGACCAATGGACCAATGAAACAAAATAGAAAACATAGAAACAAAACAATATAGCTACAACCAGTTGAATTTTGACAAAGCAGACAAAAACATATTCTGGGGAAGGTATAGCTCATTTAATAAACAGTATTGGGAAAAATCACACAGCCACATGCAGAATGAAACTAGATCTCTGTTTCTCCTCATGTACAAACATTAACTCAAGATGGATTAAAGACTTATGTGTAAGACTTGAAACCAAGTAAAATTCTAAAAGTAAACATAGGGATAACTCTTTTAGGCATCAGCCTAGGCAAAGAATTTATGAATAGACTTCAAAAGCTAATATAGCAACAACAAAAATAAAAGAAAATGGGACATAATTAAACTAAAAAGTTTCTGCACAGCAAAGCAAATAATGAACAAAGTAAACAAACAACCTCATTAAAAAGTGGGCAAAAGACAGGAACACAAGTTTCTTGAAAGAAAACAAATAAATTGCCAAAAAACATATGAAAAAACATTTAATATCAGTAATTATCAGGGATATGCAAATTAAACCCACATTGATTCAGAAGAATAAAACACTAATATAGTCCAGTTCAGGGGTAGAGGGAAATGGGGGAGAGGGGAGTGGGGAGGCGTATAGGAGAAGGAGAGGACATGAGGCAAGATCTCACCTCACATTGTGTGTATAACATGGTCCCTGGGTGAGGTACTCTTCTACAACTAGAATTTTACGTTGGAAGTGAGAACAATGTAATCTAAAAATTGCACCCTCATATTAATTTGAATAAAGTTTTAATTAAAAAGAAAATATAAAATAAAACCACATTGAGATACCACCTTATCCCTGTCAGAATTGCTAAAGGAAAAGAAATCATGTTGTTAAAAAGACAACTGCACTCAAAATTTTATCTCAGCACAATTCACAATTGTGAAGATATGGAACCAATGTAAGTGTCCACTAACTGATAAGTGGATAAAGAAAATGTGGCATATATACACACCACAGAGTACTACTCAGTCATAAAAGGAGTGAAATCTGTTTTTTGCAGCAACTTGATTATAACTGGAGATCATTGTCCTAAGTGAAGTATCTCAAGAATGGAAAAACGAACTCCCCACGTTCTAACTTATATGAGGGAACTAAACAAAGCACGAAGAACTTGGAAACAAAAGGGGAGAGGAGGATGGGGTGTAGAATAGAAATCTACCTGCTGAGTACAATGTGGGGATGGGGTGCTGGGCACTGAAAGCCCTGACTTCAGCATGATACTATTTTATCCATGAAACAAAAAAGACTTCTTGTACCCACTAAATTTTTTGAAATCAATTTAATAAAAAAATTGCATCACTTCACCACGCTGCCTCTATCTACTGCAAAAGCTATAACAAAATCTCTTGCTACAATTTTCAATTTTTCAATTTCTTCAAGAAATTATGACAACTTTTTCTATATGTATTTTTACATTATATCCTCTACACATATGAGTTTAGATTTGCCACCTTTGTCCGCACTAATAGGACACTTTTATTCTAAGTTTTTAGCAACTCTTGCCTTGTGTTAGGTCTTGGCACCCATATCCTCACTCTTTTTCTTGTTTTGGAGTACCATAGACCTTACTTCTTCCATATAAATAGAGTGGAATCAGTTTGTCAGGTACCTTAAAAAATAACTCATTTCTCTATTTCAAAACTTACTACAAAGCTATCATAATCAAGTGTGATATTTACATAAAGATACACACAAAAATGAATGGTTAGGGATTTAAAATAAACCTTTACATTTAAGATCAACTGATTTTTGACAAGGTTGTCAAGACAACTCAATGGGGAGACAAAACTTCATTATAATTTGCTGGAACAACTGGATATCTACATGCAAAAGAATAAAGTGGAATCCTTTTTTTACACCCTACACTAAAATTGATTGGAAATGAATTAAAGACCTAAATATTAGTTGAAACAATAAAACTCTTTGAATTAAACACAGAAGTAAATTTTTATGATCTTTGGTCAGGCAAAGCCTTTTAGAGATGTGATACCAAAAGGACAAGTGACAGAAAATAGATGACTATACCTCATCAAAGTTAAAAATCTTGCTGTTGCAAACAATAACATAAAGAAAGTAAAGACAGGAGAAAATATTTGCAAATAGTGTATCTGAAAAGGGACAAAACTCTATAACAAAAAGATGAGTAACTCAATTAAAAAATGGGCAAAGGCTTCGAATAGGATTTCCAAGGGAGATATACAAATGCCAACGGTGTGAAAAGTTGGTCAACACTAGGAAAATACAAACCAGGGATAATTACTCACCACTTGACTACCACTTGGGTCGCTTTAACAAAAAGAGGTATACTAATAAGTTTTTGAGGACATGGAGAAACTGGAATAGCACAGTCCTTTTAGAAAACAGTCTAGCGGTTTCTCAAAATGCTAAACATAAAGTGGCCATCTGTATGACCTAGCAATTCTACTATGATGTATATATTCATAAGAAATCAAACCCTATGTGCACACAAGAGCTTGTACATAATGTTCATGGTAATGTTATTCATAATAGCCATAAAGTTGAAACCATCCATGTGTCCGTCAGATGAAGGACAAACAAAATGTGATATATCAGTAGAATGGAATATCATTCAGCAATAAAAAGAATGAAGCACTGATACATGATACAATTTGGGCATACTTTGAAAACATTATGTTAAGTAAAAGAAGTCACTCACAAAAGACTATCTACCATATGATACAACTTATATTCAATGTCTACAACAGGAAAATCTATAGAGACATAAAGTAGATTAATGATTTCTTAGGACTGGCATTTGGAAGTGGAGAGAAGGTGGTGATTTGGAAATGGGGGAGTAAATCCTAAGATTATAAAATATTTTTCAATAATGAGAATGTTCTAAAATTGTATTATGGTGATGGTCATAAAACTCTGTGAATATTCTAAAAAGCATTGAAGTGTACATTTTAAGTGGGTGAATTTTATGATAAATGAATTATATCTAAATAAGACTATTTTAACAAAAACCCAGTGGGATTTTAAATTAAAATTACAGTGAATTTAAAGCTTAAGTTAGGAAGAATTATCATCTTTACAATAAGTTTTTATTTCTAAAAATATGGCTACTGCAAAGAATACATATGTTGTTATCTGTCACAATGGAATAACAAAAACTTATCTAGGAAAAGTCAGATGTGTAGAAAAATGATATGTCATTTAATTTAATTATGGTAATATTTTTATATACAAGTAGGCACTGGTAAATCCAACTAATTATTTAAAAAATGAAATATTTTAAGCATATATATAGTTAAAACAATGAACACAAGAAAAAGATAATACAACTTGCTAAAGTTAGAATAAAAAAGGAGTCACAAGAGGTAAAACTATATTAATTTCATCATTATATATATACGAAAAAAGTCAGTGAAGAATTGATGGTACTATATAAAATCACAGCTATAAAAGTAACACCTAGAAGCACAAAAATAGACTATTGAACTTCCAAATTATCAGAAAAAACACACGAATAAATCAAAGCAAACACAAACTGGATAATAAAAAATAATCATAACATAAAATAAATGACAACAGTAACCTAAAAAAGTTATAATCAATAAATGCAAATGGAATAGTTTAATGATAAAAAGAAAAATATTTATTATTTTATAGTAATATTAAGTACATGTTAAAATGTTCTAAAAAGAAGAGAAACTATCAGAGACAATATTCTCTAATCACAACGTAATAAAATTAAAACTTAATAAAGTCATCAACAATGTGAAGATTCTATTGCCTGAGAACTTAAAAAAAAAACCTCACAAATAATTCTTGCATCAAACAGCAAATAAGCCAGGCACAGTGGCTCACATCTCTAATCCCAGCACTTGGGGAGGCTGAGGCAAGAGGAGTGCTTGAGGCCAGGAGTTGAAGACCAGTCCGAGCAACATTTCAAGACTTCCTATCTACAAAAATTACCAAACTTAGCTGGGTATAGTGGCACACACCTGTAGCCCAGCTTCTTGGGAATTTGAGGCAGGAAGATTGCGTTAGGCCAGGAGTCTGAGCTTGCAGTGAGGTATGATGATGCTTCTGCACTTTAGTCCGGGCAAAAGAGAACCCGTCTCAAAAAAAAAAAAAAAAAAAAGAAAGAAAAGAAAAGAAAAAGAAAAAAAGAAAGAAAATCCAAAATCCAAAACCAAACCAGAAACAAACAAACAAACAAAAAACAGAAAGGAAAAAATCCCAAAGAGCAAACAAACAGAAATTGCAGAACAGCTATGAAATAGATTCTAAAAAAATACTGATGAAGAGGAACTAGTTTTAAGGATAGTAAAACTTGTTACAAAGCTAGTGTAACTAAAATTGTGTCATTTTGTTATTCACAGAGAGGCAGAATAAAAAAAATGCAGAAATAGATTCAAATACACATGGCTCTTTATCATTTTCTATTAGTGGAAAAGAGAAGACTTATTCAATTGTGTCAGAATAATTTTCTATATGGGAAAAAATTAGGATAATCACTTACATCAAAGTAACTTACACAAATGTGAAAGAAAGGTTTAAAAGAGTTTGCTTATTGTATGCTGGTTATTAAGCAACCATCAATTCATCAGAATAATCTTATATTAAGGCAAATCTTTCCAGGCGTGACTGAAGAATAGAAGCTAACAAAGAATATGCTGATAAACTTATGTTCATGAAATAGAGAAAATATGTGTAGTGCACAGGACAATGATTAATTACCTTTTAATATAGAAACCATTCCCATACCAATATAAAATACAGCAACACTCAATAAAATTTTTACTTTCTTGAGATTAGATTATTAGATTTCTAAATCAGAAGGAACGTATACATAACTTAAAATCTCAATATATATTCCCTAAGTTATCTTCAGACATGTATAAATTTCTACTTCACCATTTAGCAAATGAGAAATGTTATTTTCCTTTATTTATCTCTGCTAATCTGGATTTAAATGTCATCTTTTTGTAATACATTTTAGCTAATAAAGTTTACCTGTTATCTTTACTTAATACTAATGAAATGTAACTTTCTAAAATCTTTTTGTTGTTCATATTTACCCCGTGGTGAATCTTTTATCAATTACCTTATTCACTTTCCCACTGAAGCTTTTTAAAATCTCTTTAATTTGTAAAGTATATTGCTAGTGCTGGAATCACTAGACTTATAGACTTGATTCACATTGTGTTCCTTTAAAAGCAAATACTTTTAACTTTATTCTATTGTTTACTGGCTACCTTAAAACTCAAAGGCTTATTTTTTGTAAATATTATTTACAAAAGTAAATTATTTTTCTCTTTCCAAAACTGTTTACAATATTTTTAAAATTCACTTTACACTAACAAAAATTTACTTTTACCAATCTTTGGATAAGCAATTTAATAATTAAACAATCCACATTAAGTCAAATAAAAATATTCATTCAATACTAAACTTACATTAGATAAATCTGAGATTCTTGTCCTTATTCTATAATCAATTTCTTTCCTTGAATGACTTGAAGTGTTAAAATATACATAACTTCGAATCACTGCTGTTAATAATCCATCAGTCCATTCCATAGTATTAGGATCCAGTTGTCCATACAGTTCACCAAGAGTGATACACTTCGGATTTAAAACACAAACCTCTACATTTCCTCTTCTTCCTAAAATCTGGGAAAAGTCCAGTGTGGTTTAAAAGACAGTACTTACAGTACGATTATTTCATTTTTTGCATTGCTATTACCAAACGGTTTTAGGAGAAATCTTTCATTGCAAAGACAGACTCCCTATAAAGGTTACAATTTTTAAGAAGCAGTAAAATCAATTTATTAAAATTATCTGTAATCTTTTTATTAAATTCTAAATACTAACAGTACCCCACCCCCTAAATGGGAAAAAAATCCCAGTGTGCCTAGTTTAGGAACATAATACAAAGTGGCCATTAATTTATGGCTACCCTGTATAAGAACTGGGGTGCAGTATGTTTAGAGCTAAGGGTGAGCACTGAGGTTAGAGACAGTGGGATATACTTTTAGTCTTTAGGTCAGAATTGGCACTCAAGAAGACCAAATTTGCAACATTCTAACTAACCTGAGTATTGCTTGAAGAGGAAAAATTACAGACATAAATACCCACATTAAACAAGAAAGATCTCAAATTAAAAATCACACTTTACAGAAAAAGAGCAAACTAAATCTCAAGTCATCAAAAAGAAGGATATAATTATTAGAGTGTAGATAAACAAAATATTGAATAAAAAGCAGAAATAATCAATAATTCCAACATTGGCTGTTTGAAAGATTAATAAAATCAATAAACTTTAGCTAGATTGTCTAAGATAAAAAAGAAAAGACACAAATAAATATCAGTATTGAAAGTGTGGACATTATTTACCTTATGGAAATTAAAAGAGTTATAAGAAAACATTATGAACAATTTTGCACCAGTGATTATATAATCTTGATGTAATGAAAAAATTCCTGGAAAAAATGACTGAAACGGACTCAAGAAGAAATAGAAAATCTCAACAGACAAATGGCAAAGCCTCTGACTCAGTATCAAAAACTCCGACAAAGAAAATTCCAAGTCCAGATGTTAGATGAATTCTACCAAACATCTAAAGAAAAATTAATACTAATCCTATCTGAACTTCTGTGAATAGAAAAACAGGGATCACCTCCTAAAAGAGGTAACACTGCCTAATACAATGCCAGTGTTCTACAAGGCCAGCATTACCATGATACCAAACTGAAAGATATCACAAGAAACAATATCCTTTGTGCATAGAGATGCAAAGATCCTCCCCAAAGTGCTAATAAAGTGAATTCAATAGCATATTTAAAGGATTATACACCATGACAAAGTAAGACTCATCCATAAGAAAATCAATCAATGTAATATATAATATACAATAACAAAACAAAGGAAAGATATCACACAATCACATCAAGAGTTGCAGAAATAGCATTTAACAAAATTTTATACCCTATCATAACAAAAACACTTACTAAATTGGGAATAGAAGGGAACACTTCTTTAACACAATAAGGAGCATTTATATAAAACCCACAGTTAATATCATACTCAATGGTGAATGATTGAAAGCTTCCCCCTAAAATCACAAATAGGACGAGGACTCCTTTTCTCACCGCTGTTATTAAATCTTGTAAGGGAAATCAATCCAGGCAATTAAGCAAGGAAAGAAATGAGAAGCAGTTGAATTGGAAAGAAAGAAGTAAAATTATATCTAAAACCCAAAGAATTCAAAAAACTACCATTACAAGTAATCAAAAAAATTTGCAAATTTGCAAAGTACAAGATCAACACACAAAAATCAGTCATTTCTATACAGCAGAAATGAATAATCGAAAATAGGAAGTTAAAAAACAATCCCATTTACGATAGCATCTTAAGAATAAAATGTCTATGAATAACTTAATGAGAAAGGAAAGATTTATGTACTAAAACTATGAAATTTTGCTGAAAGAAATTGAAACTTAAAAAATGAAAAGGTATCTGCATTCATTGACTGGAAAACTTAATACTGTTAAGATGATAATGTTCACCGAAGTAATCTACAGATTTAATACAAACTCTATCAAAATTGTAGTAAACTTTTCTGCAGAAATGGAAGAGCCATTCCTTAAATTCAAATGGGATCGCAAAGGGCCTCAAACAGCCAAAATAATATGCAAAAAGTAAAACAAATTGGAGAACTCATACTTTGCAATTTCAAAACTTACTATAACTTACTACAGAAATACCTCCTTGGGGGATAAAATCTGATACCCCTAGTAGATGCCTGAAACTGCTGATAGTACCAAGCCTTGTATATACTATGTATTTCCTCTAATAATGATAATACAGTAAATAATAAGGATATGATATAATAATAAAAGTTATATGAATGTGGTCTTTCTTTCTCAAAGTGTCTTATTGTGGATGATGTGAGGTAATAAAATCCCTATGTGATGATATGAAGTTAGGTGAATGATATAAGCATTGTGAAGTAGTGTTTAAAATTTAAAAATTATTTATTTCTGGAATTTTCCATTTAATATTTTTAGACTATAGTTAGCCACAGGTAACTGAAACTGCATAACGTGAAACCAAAGATAATGGGGGAACTACTGTACAAAGATATATGGTAATCAAAACACAAATATCCTGGTCTAAAGATAGACATAGAGAGCAATTGAATAGAACAATTATTTCATTTTTGAAATAATAAGTCCTGAAATACTCCTACACAAAGACCATTCAATGGGGAAAAGAATAGTGTCTAACGAATGGTGCAGGGAGAACTGGATATCCACATGCA
This sequence comes from Otolemur garnettii, assembly GCF_000181295.1. Lineage (NCBI taxonomy): Eukaryota > Metazoa > Chordata > Mammalia > Primates > Galagidae > Otolemur > Otolemur garnettii. Next base: position 5,828,032 of record NW_003852440.1, on the reverse strand, counting down.
AAAGAATGAAGTTGGTTTCCGACTTAACTCCATATAAGTTAACTTAAAATGAATAACTTAAATATGAGAACTAAACTATGAGAAGAAAACCAGGGAGGCAAATCTGCATCCCCTTAGATTTGACACCAACAGATAAGCAATAAAACAAAAAAAATTGAATTTTATAAATATTAACAACTTCTGTGTATCAAAGGTTATTACCAAGAAAGGGAAAAGATAACTCATAAAATAGGAAAAAATATTTGTAAATCACATATCTGCTAAAGCTTTAGTATCCAGAATCTATAAAGAACTCTTACAATTGATAAAGACAATCTAATTTAAAAATTTACAAAAGCATGAACAGACATATCTCCAAAGAAGATATACAAATGGCCAATAAGCATCTGAAAAGGTATTCCACCTTCACTGGTCATTAGGAAATGCAAATCAAAACCACAATAATATACTACTTCACATCCACCAGAATGGAAAAAATAAGGAAAATAACAAGTGGTGAGGATGTAGAAAAATAGGAAGGTTCATACATTGCAAATGGCAATTTAAAATAGTGCAATTGCTGTGAAGAAAAATTTGGTGGTTTCTTAGAAAATTAAACACAGGATTACCATATGACCCACTAATTGTACTCCTAGGTATATATCCCAGAGAAATGACAACCTGCCACTGAAAAACTTACACATAAATGTTTAAAACATCATATTCTTTACATCCAAAATGTGGAAACAATCCAAATAACCATCAAGGGATGAACAGATAAGTGAATGGATAAACAAATATTCTATACAATTAATATTCAACTATAAAATTAAATGAAGTACTGATACATGCTATGACACGGATAAACCTCAAAAACATATGCTAAGAGAAAGGAGTCAGACACAAGAGGCCACATAATGTATGATTCCTTTTACACAAAACTCCAGATAGGCAAATCCATAGAAATAGAAAGCACATTGCTGGTTCCCAGGGAAAGGGAAGAGAACGGAAAGTGAGTTCTTAATGGGAAGGGGGTGTTCTGTTGAGAGTAATAATTAGAAGGAGGTGATAATTATACAACATTGTGGATGCCCTGAATGTCACTGAATTTTATACTTAAAAAAGATTAATTAGGTACCTAATTAGCTCAGTGGTTAGGGTGTGGCCACATGCACCAGGGCATGGGTTTGAACCTGGCCCAGCCCCTCTAAAACAAACAAATTAAAAAAAAAAAAAGTCAGGTGTCATAGTGGGTGCCAGTAGTACCAGCTCCTAGGGAGGCTGAAGCAACAGAATTGCTTGAGCCCAAGAGTTGGAGGTTGCTGTGAGCTATGATGCTACAGCACTCTACCAGGGGTGAAAAAGTGAGACTCTGTCTCAACTTAAAAAAAAAAAAAAAAAAAAAAAAAGATTAACTAGATGGAAAGCAAACGTTGTACTAACAATAGGTAGCTCCTGGATGGGATGGACCTTTAGCTCAGCTCTCCCAGAACATCAGGTGACGGTGAGCGGGCTAGATCTTTCCCAGCATGGAATATTAGTGTAGACAGTTCGGGGTGTGCCGTGAAGTGGTGGATTGCTGGACTTGTAATCTGGAGCTGTGGAGGCTGCCGGAAAAATTTCTGTGCTGCTGCTGAAGCGGCCCCTCCCCCACGGAGGACTACAATTCCCAGTTTGTGTGGAAACTGGGTACTGCGTGGCAAGTTTGGTGAAGTGTGGATTCCTGAGCCGAATTTGGCAGCCAGAAAGGGGTGCCGTTCTGAGCAGTGGGGGCTAGGCAACTGGATGGAAAATTAAGGGGAAGGGATCCCAATTAGGAAACAAACACATTTTGAAATTTGGGAAATGGCGACTGACACAGGCACCTTTTCCCACCCACGGGCCAGGTGTGGCGATTTGAGTCTCACCTGCAGATAGCCATCCTGCACCCAAAACTGCTCCAGGATACCCCGCACTTCAAAATGTCTTAACACAATAATCAAGTAAATGAGGGGAAAGCTATGTTGATTGGTTTGATGTAACCAAGTCAGATTGTACAAAAAATCAACACATTGTACCCATATATGCGTAAATGTATTCATGATATAAAAAAAAAAATTAACTAGATGTTTTATGTTTTCCCTCAATTTTTACCTGGTAGTACATGGTGATATTATACCCTACCAACCAGTAATCCTACTCCTGGGTATACAATTTTTAAGGACACACACAGGTCCAGAGGCATATACTAAAAACATTAGAGAGGGTTTGGTTTCTATGATGAAGGTAAAAGAGAAGTGAAGTTTAGGAAATAAAGTAAAGTAAACTAAACAGAAGATTTTTGAGCAGACCATTGAGAAGAAAGTTATGAACTAAGGAGGATGAGCAAAGCAATTCCATTATCTAAGGTCCTACCACCATCCCTAAATATGATTATTGCAATTATATACTTTTAAAACAAAAATTTAGAACTATTAAACATGAAAGATTCAATAAATAAAGTATAGTATAGTCAAATATGCCGAATACAGTCATCAGAATGATACTTGTGAGTTTTTAATAACATGGGGTTGATTCTTAGCATATATAATCAGCATATAGCAAGATCAGAAAAATTGAGATCACTTATATAACATACTACTTCAATTATTTTAAAATATATATAGTGTCGGAATATATCATATAGAATCAGCACATAGCAAAATTAGAAAAATTGAGGTCACTTATATAACATACTACTTCAATTATTTTAAAATATATATAGTGTAGGAAAAAATAATCAAAGGAAATACAGCAAAATGCTTTTAATTATTTTTCTATGTGATTGTTGCTTTTTATTGATTATTTCCAAACTTCTCACAATTGTACATACTACTTTCGTACTTAAAACCTTTTTTAATAAAGAAAATTACTGCCCATGGTGTTGTGGTGAGGATTAAAGAGGGCAATTCAAGTAAAAGTGTTTTATCATAGCATTTGTTTCATATTTAATATTCTATAAATATTTGTTCTTATTTAGTTATTATTGCTATAGTAACTCACTTCTTATTAATTATAATGATTAAGAACTAATGGAGATCTGTTGAGAAGGAGAGTTTAGAGGAAAGGGATAAAAGATTATGAACCATTTCATGGATGATTTTAAAGTAGGATATTTAATATTAACTGAAAGATAAATATCCATGTAACAGAGAAACTGATTTTCTAAAAACTTTTGGAATAGATTACCAACAATGAGTTTTGAAATAAAGTAACTGAAGTACATACTATTTATTAGAGTCCAATTTCACAGTGAATAAAATTATTTTATGTCTAGGAAGGGGCTAACCTAGAAATTCAGGGACAATTTACCAGTGGTAGCAAATCTCTTAATATCAACATAAAAGATAAAATATATGCTAAAAAAACTTAATAAACTCTAGCTGTTGAAAAGCCAAAGTATAATGGGAATAGAAAAAGTATGATAAAGTATGTTACTCATCAGAGTAACAACAAAGTACAACTATCACATTAAATGCAGAAATAGTAAATACATTCCAGATAAAGTAAAGAACACATATTATGGTTAATATTGTCTTAGAGGATTAATCAATTCATTAAGAATATAAGTTATAAAAATAATGGAAAAATGGCAAAGTTATTTTTAGTCAAAGATTATTCTATTGATACCTAAAAATCAATTAGAAGTTAGAAGTCCATTTAGTAAGATGCCTAGATAAAAATAATATATAATTCGGCTGGCATCTGTGGCTCAAAGGAGTAGGGCCCTGGACCCATATGCAGAAGGTGGTGGATTCAAATGCAGCCCCAGCCAAAAAAACTGCAAATAATAATAATAATATATAATTCAATACTTTTATTTTATTGAGCAATTACTAGTTTGAGATTGAGATGAAAGAATCTTACTGCAATGATTCCTAAGTGCAAAATTTCTGGCAATAAATTTATTAAGTAGTAAATATACCTATGTGAAGAAAACATAGAATGTTAATGGAAGCATAAAATAAGATATGAACAAATGGGGAAACATTTTATTTACTAGAATGTTACCTTTGAAGTAGAGGTTCGTTCTTCATCTGATAAGAGGTCTATGACTGGTAATAGTACTAATGCTTTTTCTAAAATTCTTCTGACTGTTGTTTTACCTCCACCTGTTGGGCCTACTAACATCACACCAACACAAGCCTAAAATAAAATTTGGAGGTTATTCATTCAGAAAACAATTTTAAAAGTCTATTTTACAAATACATCTCTGCCTATATCCATTGACTTTTCCTTCAAATTATTGTTCATGGATTCTGGGAAGATGGCCGACTGATAGCAACCCTGGTCAGAGGCTCCTGAACAAAGGAAGAAAAACTGCTTGGAATTAGAATCTATGAAGCCAAAGACGGGGAGCTGAGCCCAGAAAGAAGTTCGGCAAGCTGTAAATTCAAGGAAGATTATTTAAGAACATAAAATACAGGTACAAAGTGGGCCCCAGAACTGCTTGCTAGAGTCGTCCACCTCCTGCGGGTGGCGGGTGGCCGCAGAAAAGCCCCCTGCGCCGGGAAAGCACAGAACGACTTGGTAGAGTGTTGCACACCCTCACGGGTGGCAGTGGACATGTCCCCCACTCTGGGAGGACCCAGAACTGCTTGCTAGAGCCGCGCAACCCACGAGCGGCAGAGAAGAACCCTGCCCCAGGGCTCTGGGCAGGTCCAGAACTGGTTGCTAGAGCCGCAAGCCTTCTGCTGGTGGCAGGTGGCCGGAGAGGAGTTCCTCTGCTCCGGGCAGCCACAGAAGTATTTGCTAGAGCCTTGCACATCCCCGCGGGTGGTGGCGGACAACTCCCCCACTCTGGGAGGGCCCAGAACTGCTTGTTAGAGCCCAGAACTGCTTGTTAAAATGGCAGGAAAAGATCTGTTACGTTAACTTTTTCAATTGTTCAGTAACAGAATGTTAAAAAACATGGTAAAAAAATTACTAGAATTGAAATTAAGTAAATTATTTTCTTTTTCCAATATAAAAAAAGTTTTAAATTTGAATCAATTCTTTCATTCACCTAACTTTTGAGGATAGATAATACTGTAAATTATCTTTAAATGCTTTAAAAGTTAAGGAGAAACATATATCATTCAGTAAGAACTTGTGTTTTTCATAAAGAAAGATGGAGACTTTACGTCCTTCATGTTCACATGGATGGAGCTGGAGAATGTTCTTCTTAGCAAAGTATCACAGGAATGGAAGTAAAAGTATCCAATGTACACACCTCTATTATGAAATTAATTTAAACCTTTTTATATGAAAGCTATAACCTAATAACAACCTAAGGATATGGGGAGGAGGGAGGGAGGGGGGAGTGGGTAGAGGGAGAGGGATTCGAGGGTTCACTTCTGTGGTTCATCTTACAAGGGTACAAGTGAATCTTTCTATGAGTAGAATATAAATGTTTTAACACAATAACTAAGAACGTTACATGAAGGCTAGGTTAACCAGTTTGATGGAAGTGTCTTGGATTGTGTGTGAAAACACCACACTGTACCCCCAGAAGTGCATTAATGTACACAGTTACCATTCAATAAAAAAAAAAAGACAAATTATCGTTCATTTCATTATAAACTGGCTTTTGCTTGAAATCTCATTTTAAAATTCAAAGAATATTTTTCAATTCTTGATATTTAAAAGTTTATCTCACTTTATACTTCTCTGTTCTAGTAGCTTTACCCAGTATCAGGCTCTGTGATATAGTTTATGGGGATTTTTCTCCTTTTCTAACTTTTCTCTTTACCTAAACTCTGATTCTCATTTCCATGTGATTCTTCCCTAATTCTATCTTATCTCTTTTTCTCTTCTACATAACTGCTCTCCAGTTGTATTACTTTGACCTTTAACTATGGCCTGGATTCTAATGTCTCCCCAATATACACATTTTCCCCAGTCTTTTGTTCTAAGTGTGAGAGTGAAATTTCAACTAGTCTACCAAAAATATCCATCTGAAGGTCTTATATGATTCTCAAACTCAACAAAATATAATCTATACCTTTTTTATTCTCACAGTTTTTCTTATTTACCTAATCTAGTTAAATAAAACAGCTATGTACTAATTGTCCAATGTATAATGTTTGCCTTTTTTTCATCTTTTCATTTCTTGTGTTTCCATCATCTCTCCATTCCAACCACAGTGGCCTTACATTGATTTTGTGAACTCAATGTTTGTGCCTCCTTGAAATGCGTATGTTGAAGTACTAACCCCCAACTGATGACGTTTGGAGGTGGGGACTTTGAAAGTTAATTAGGTTTGTATGAGTTGAGGGTAGGTCCCCTATGATGGATTAGTTTCCTTGTAAGAAGAGGAAGAGAAACCAAAATTCTCTCTCTCCTTTCTCTTTTTCTTTGCTATGTGAGGACTCAGAAAGAAGGTCACTGTCTCCCAGTCAGGAAGAGGGTTATCACCACAATAAAATCTGTCAGCATCTTGACCTCAGACTTCTCTGTTTTTAGAACTGTGAGAAATTGTAAAAGTCACTCAACAAGTAGCAGATAATCAAGGTATTTGATGGACCTTTCATACTCCCTATGATCCGAAGGCATCTGATATTTAGTGCTGGAACAGCCTCCTCAAAAATTGACTTAAAAAACTTCTGATGCTGTCTCTTTCATGTTCTTTGCCCACACGCCTTACCAAGGAATTTTATTCACTGAATGTGGTTGTCCCTAGAAGGGACAATTTTCTTTTATCTGCTTCCTGTGTGATTATCAGTATGAAAGAGATGAGGGATTATACAAACTCATTTTGAAAATCTGGGATTTAGCCCTGACCATTCCAAAACATGGTGCTTCTTTCTTTCCCCTAATGACAACCACAAGTCACCCTAGTAGGGACATATTCCATGTGGAAGGTTTTCCAAAATGGGGCTAAGGGATTAAAATTTAATTCTTGTTAAACTACCTGGATTCTCTCGAATTGATGTAATCTTAGATCATAAGGATAAAGACAACTTGATTGAGTACACTGCCAGCTGAGTTCTAAAGTAGCACAAGAAGGCCTAAGTGAAGAACATAATGGTTCTCTATAAGTTTTATGAAAATATCCTTACATCCCATTTGTATCTAGCTTTTCAGGATAAATGGTTTGAGTGTAATTAGAATGGGTCAATTTACTGAAAAGAGATGTACTAATTTCGTGGCAGTGTAATGAAAGCAAAAATCTAGACACCTGAAGAAGAAATATCTCAGATCCTAGGAGATATGGAGGGACCTTGAAAATATTTTGTCTTTCATAACTGTCCTTATAACCTTTCTCAAAAAGGAAAATGCCCTGATGTAGTTATTCCAAACTAATGAAGGAGGCTTAATATAACTGACTTTTGGAACTGTCATTTCCTGCCAGTTGGAAGTGACTATGATGTAATCATTATTCTGCTGAACCTTACTGAAAAGTCTATCAGAAATAACAGGGATGATCTCAGCTATAGCACCTCCCATGAAAAATACTTGTCAAAATCTCTAGATGCCTTGGATGTCTTCTCCACTCCTATTTCCATTTGCTCAGTCATCCCCTGGGACAGGCAAATGTCATCTCGCTGATAGCAAATAGATAAGGTTGGACTGACTGTCCACAAGTAGTCATTTCAAAAATAAGAACTACACTTAATTATTAGAACTGAACTGAGAACCCATGTTGGAGTCATTATCAACTTGTATCAAGATCTCACTTAGGGAAAAACATTAATTAAGATTGTATTTATTCTACATAATCCCATTAATGCAAGGTTTTTAAAGTAGTCAAACTTTTGGACACAGATAGTAGAGGGATGGTTGCCAGTGATAAGGGTAGGAAAGAATGGAGATTTGCTGATCAATGGATGTAGAATTTCAGTGAAACAACATGAAAAAGTTCTAGAGATCTACAGTATAATAATATGTGTCCAGTTAATAATGCTGTACTCATGCTTATGAATTGTTAATGAAGTATATTTTAAATGTTCTTTACCACCATAAAAATAAATACAAATTTTTAAAAGAGAGCTAGAAACAGTAAGTAGCTGCACTGTAAAAGCAGTTAGTGGTCTACCATACTCTAGATTATCCAGTCTACTGGTTTTTAATTAACAATGGGATTATTTTTATTTAAAATTTACTGGTGAATCAAATAAAGAAACTATAGAAATAAAAAAAAAGATTGTATTTCTTTTTTTTTTTTTTTTTTTGAGACGGAGCCTCAAGCTATCCCCCTGGGTAGAGTGCCATGGCATCATGCTCACAGCAACCTCCAACTCCTGGGCTCAAGCGAGTCTCCTGCCTCAGCCTCCCAAGTAGCTGGGACCACAGGCGCCCCGCCACAACGCCTGGCCATTTTTTGGTTGCAGCCATCATTGTTGTTTGGCGGGCCCGGGCTGGGGATTCGAACCCGCCACCTTAGGTGTATGTGGCTGGCGCCTCAGCCGCTTGAGCCACAGGCGCCGAGCCAGATTGTATTTCTTATGTAGAAGCTGGACATTAACTTGTCTCCCTCCTAAAATTATCCAGTGCTTAAGAAAACATCACCTTGAACCTAGAAGGCATTCAGATCAGCCTCAACGGATGGGCCAGGACTATTATGTATTATATGTCCAGAATTGGACTAGACATTTCCTCCTTTGTGGGTCAAGGCAAAGTTTGTACAATTGACAAGAAATCATGCTATACCTACATTAATGCCTCAGAAGTCAAGAAGAATGATCAACATAGAAACTTAAGAAGTATACCTGGCTAAGGTGGCTTCTTATAGAATTAATTTAGCTGTTTGGGCCTGGGACCTTGAATGGGCATAAGTGAGATCAATAATTTGTTAGCCTCATTTAACCCTTAATTATTACAGATCCTGCATAAGATAAACTGAATGTATTTTTGGTCCTAGCCTTTGTCAGTCAGATTAATCAGAGTGGTCAACAGAGTGGCATACTCATGGGAAATTTTTCCAGAAGCTAAGATGTGTATAAACATGGGTTGATATCGTTGGGAGACAAGTTTTGAATGGGTCTCTGACATTTCTACATGCCTTCTGATCAGAGGCACTAGCAGCTTTGTTCAATACTATCTTTTCAAGGATGTTTGTGTAGGAAAAAGTTTTGGAAGAGAGATAGCATCTCCTCCTATTAGGACAAAGGATAGATTTATTTTCTACTCAAAAGAAAAAAATACTGGGTTTAAGGAGGGAGCCCTGTGTTACTTCAGTGTGTCGGATTGAATAGGGCTTTGCCTCCATTCCAAATAAGCTGTTTTTACATACCATAAATGCTGAAGTTTGCAGAAAAATTATTTCCCTGACGCCCCTCTGGACCATCTTGTCAATTTTATCGAATTCTTCTGATTAAGAAGTATTTAAAGCCATGTGTTTGGAATTGTTTCATTCCTTCTCTCTTATTTTCTTTTCTTTTCTGTTTTTTTTTTTTTTGATATGTTAAAAATAAAGCTAAGCCAGTGAAAGGCAAAGTAGGATAGTTTAATGCTAAATAATGTGGTCATTGGTAAAGCAGCATAAATAATGCAGTTGTTATTAACCAGATTCCTTTTCCCAAAGCCCTGCTATGACTTGGGTGAGAGGTGTTTCTTTGGGGTCTTGACCCCAATGTGTTTTGTGCCCAGAGCTGTAGAGACAGGTGTTGCATGGAGCAGGGACTGGTGGGCAATGCCCAGTTCCACGCCTGGAACATGCGCCTTGTGGGGGCTGCAAATGGCCCACTGAAGGGCTCTTTCTGGAAGGCACATGGTGGCCTGGGCGGCCTTTCTGGAGGCTGGCTGACCGAGTGTTCCCAACCTGCTACGTGGAGGTGTCTGGGCAGTTGGTGAGGAAGTCACCCAAAGCCCTCTCTTAGAGGCCATGGGATTGGCGCACTTGGGTAGGCCCGTGGGGACAGTGTCTTCCTCACTTGTGTGTGTGGGGGGGGAAATTCCACATTAGAAAAGAGTCTGAGAAGAATGGAAAAGAGAGAACTAAAGTATTTTAAGGTAGGCACGAGGGTGGGGCTGAGGCGCTCGGAGAGAGGCCAGTTATGTCTCTCTCTGTCTTGGTTAGGGCCATTTGGTAGCTCGACTTCAGGCTGAGGCAGCATTACAGACTTATTTGGAGTTTAAGGCTTAGTTAAATATGCCCCTCAAAAAATTTTCTGACTTTTTTAATATGCTGCTTTTTTTTTTTTTTTTTAATATCAAGCCCGGAATGAGGGTGGGGACAGTAGGAAGCTGTTCCGGTGTCAGTTACCTGGGGCTGTATTTTTTTGCTCATTATTATTCTTGGATGTCTCTAATTTACATCTAAATGTACTGACTAATTTTGATCCTATCATGTCAGAAATGATAGGTGCTGTGTGGGAGGAGATGACAGCAGGGATTGCCAGAGAGAGAGTCCCTCAGGGCAATGATTTAATGCCTGAGTCAGGCAGGGCTGTCAGAATCTGAGGCCAAATTATCACACATTATGCCAGCAATGGGCCCACACTGAAGCTGTGTGGGAGAGCTGCCAGGTGAACCCCACAACGCTTCTGCCCCGAGTGTCTCCCCCTCTCCTCCTCGCCACCTCCTCAGCCCCACTGGCCACTCTGGGCCCTGAAAAAAAAAAAAAGGAAGGAAGGAAAAAATGCCTTTTTCAGGGGCTAAGGTTGGGTGTGTTTAGTCCTTATATCCTTATAAGATTCGGGTATGGGGTTTGTAAGCTCAGGGTTTTTCTCTTGTAACATAATTTACCATGTGTGCAAGTACACATATGACTGACCTGGCCATTGTATTACCCTATGGAAATTATTGGGGAACTGGCACAAATGTTCTGGCTACAGCTGTTACTATAAGTAATAAATTGTCTTCTGGCTCTGATTCAGGAGTCTTGTATCTTCTGACAATATAAAACTATGGCAGGCTAACTTGTTACCTTACAATCAGGGTAGAATCTTAACAAATATGCTCATGGACAAAAAGATGTGATGTAATATCATAATATGAAAATACTTATCATAATTATTAATTCAATTCTATCTCAATTAAAATCTGACCAGGATTTTTTTTTTTTGATAGAAGTCAATGGGCTGATTCAAAAAACCCTATGAAAGAGAAAGCACTGGGGCTGCTTCCATGACTTGACAATTATGAATTGGCTGCAATAAACATTCTTGTGCAAATGTCTTTGTTGTAAAATGATTTTTGAACATCTGGGTATATACATAGTAGAGGAATTGCAGGATTAAATGGTAGGTCTACTTTTAGTTCCAATTGTGGTATATGTATACCATGGAATACTACCCAGCAATAAAAAAGATAGTGACTTCACATCTTTTATGTTTACCTGGATGGAGATGGAATATATTCTTTTTAGTAAAGTATCTCAAGAATGAAAAAAAAAAGTATCCAATGTACTGAATACTACTATGAAATCAATATATAATCACCTACACATTCATAGGAATGGTAAAACATAACTAGTCCAGAAAGAAGGGGGGAAGAAGAAGGAGGGAGGGTATTTGGTGGGATCTTACCTAATGTGCATAATGGAATGGCACATTTCAAAACTATTAAGAATAGAGTATATAGACTGCACTCAAGGGTGGAGCAAGATGGCAGCTGAGTAATAGCTTCTTTGCAACTGGGTACAGAGAAACTGGGGAGAGAAGACTTCAGGCATCTCTGGCTTGTGGGTTCTGCCCAGAAATATCCCTTTGAGAACACGGGGAGACAGTGAGAGACTTCTGGTCCCCAGGAGGAGGACAAAAGCTGTAGAGAATGGGCAAGTGGTTGCATTCAGGTAGTGGCTGCCACTGCTGTACTAACAATAGCACCACAATTGAAATAGGAAAGACCTTTCCTATGGGATGTTTTGTTTTTTACGGACTTGGGCATTCTGTTGAACTACCTTGGGAGAACTTGTGCGAGAGTGCAGATGTGTTTAAGCATTGTCTAGGGCCCCAGACTGAGCCACTGAGCCACTGAGCCACTGTGCCAGAATGGAGCTAATATTGTTGAGTTGTGGCCACCAACAGCCATTGTGGGAGAACTACCCCTGAAGGCTCCGCCCTTAGGATCACAGAGCTAGGCTTGGGCTGAGAGACCTTGGGTAAGTGCTGTTGTGACTGAACAGGCCAAAGGCTGGGGACTGAGATGCTGGGGAAGAGCAGAACATTCAGGGTTTGGCAATAGAAAGGCTGGCTTGGAACCTTGGCCATCGGGGCATAGAGTGAGACTGGTTTTGGCAAACTGGATAAGCGGGTAGATACTTCAGGAAGGATTCCCAGAGACAAATGCTTTCCTGGGAAAGCTTCTGCTTAGCCAAGGTTAACAGTTTAAAGAGAATTTTAAGCGGGCCGAGGAGAGATTTAGGCTCTCAACCCAGTGGGGTTTGAGAAATCAGCAGAAACATCCAGTCTCTCCATCTTATATAGCTGTATCAGCATTGTGATTAACATCTAATACCCGAGAAGATCACCTGTTGCACAGACACCAAACAATACTCAACAAGATTTATATACTGCTTTTTTTTTTTGGCTGAGGCTGGGTTTGAACTCACCACCTCTGGTATATGAGGCTGGCGCCCTACTCCTTTGAGCCACAGGTGCCGTCCTGCTTTTTTTTTTTCAATTTCAACATTTTTCCTCCAGATTTTTCTTCTTTTCTTTCTTCATTTTTCTAGTTTAAATACATTTTTTCATTGTTGCCCTCTTTAATAATAAGAGCTTCATTTTTGCTAGTATTTCTGCCCGCATTATTTGTTTTTTTCCCCAATTTTATCCCATAAGGTTTTCTGTTTGTCTGGTTTGGTTTGATTTTTAGTATTTTTGTCTTTACTTTCTGTTTTGTGGAGGTGGGGTACTATCTTCTTAGGCTGACAAAGAACTCCTGACCTCCAAGGAACCACCCAACCCAGCACCACTAGAGGTTGGGAGTTTTAAGGGTGGGTCAAAGTACCCTAATGTATACCTTTATTACTCCTGTGTTCCTGTTTCTGTGCACTTATTTTTGTCAATATTCCCTTTTACTCATGTTCTCTCCTTTCTCTTTTTTCTCTTTTTAAATCTTTTCTCCCTTCTTGCTCTTCTATTTTCTCCTCCTTCTATTTTTCTCCTATTTTGGTACAGGACCTAAAGGACTCATCAAAATCATAGGCCAGAGGCATAGTAACTTAAAGAGCAAAAGAAAGTGAAATGAAAATTAGGGCAAGGAAATAGATAAAAAAATAAAACACTCATGAGGAAGAATCAGCAGAAAAATTCTGGCAACATGAAAACCAGTCCAGAGCAACCCCCACAAGGTACCAGGAGGTACGTACTACAAAAGATTCCACCTATAAAGAAATGTTAGAAATGACATAAGAGGGATTTAAAATACAGATGATGAAAACAATGAAGGAAATGAAGGAAACAATGAAGGAAATTGCTGATAAAGTGGAAAATAATCAAAAGGAAATCCAAAAATGGACTCAAATATGAGATGAACTATATGAAGAATACAAAAAGGATATAGCAGAGCTGAAGTAACTGAAGCAATTAGGGAACTTAAAGATGCAATAGAAAGTATCAACAACAGATTAGACCATGCAGAAGAAAGAATCTCAGAAGTAGAGGACAAAGCTCTTGAGATAACTCAGATAGTTAAAGAGGCAGAAAAGAAGAGAGAGAAAACAGAATGTTCATTGACAGAATTATGGGACTTTATGAAGCATTCAAACATATGAGTTATAAGTATCCCAGAAGGGGGAGAAGAATGCCCCAGAGGAATGGAAGCCATACTAGAGAATATTATAAATGAAAAATTCCCAAATATCACCAAAGATTCTGACACACTCCTTTCAGAGAGATATTAAACCCCAGGTCACCTCAACTCAAACAGAGCTTTTCCAAGACACTTTGTGATGAACCTGTCCAAAGTTAAGACAAAAGAAAAGATTTTGCAAGCTGACAGGAGTAAGCACCAATTGACCTACAGGGGCAAATCCATCAGGGTTACTGTAGACTTTTTAAATGAAACTTTCAAGCCAGAAGTTGATGGTCATCTACCTTTAATCTAATTAAACAAAACAATTTCCAGCCCAGAATTCTATATCTTGCTAAGCTAAGCTTAAAAATGATGAAGAAATCAAACCTATTATTTATATGCAAACACTGAGGAAATTTGCCAACACAAGACCAGCTCTATAGGAAACACTTCAACCTGTTCTACACACTGACCATCACAATGGACCACCAACAAAGTAAGCAGCCATGAAATTAAGAACAGAATCTAGCTTCCACATGATGTAAAAGACAAAACTAAGCAATGGACTTTCACAGATGAATAAAATGCTACCACATGTGTCAATTATCTCAATAAATGTTAATGGCTTGAATTCCCCACTGAAGAGGCATAGATTGGCTGACTGGATTAAAAACACAAGCCATCCATTTGCTATCTGGAGGAAACACACCTAAACTTAAGAGACAAATCAAAACTCAGAGTTAAGGGTTGGAAGAGAATTTTTCAGGAAAACAGAATTGAGAATAAAAGAGGGGTTGCCATCTTATTTTCAGATACATGTGGATTTAAAGCAACTAAGTCAAAAAAGACAGATGGTCACTTCATATTGGGTCAAAGGAAAAATACAATAAGAAGACATTTCAATTCTGAATATTTATGCATCTAACTTAAATGCTCCTAGATTCTTAAAACAGACGTTGCTTAGTCTGAACAATACGATATCCTATAACACCATAATAATAGGGGACTTTAATACTCCTATTACAGAGCTGGACAGATCTTGTAAACAGAAATTAAACAAAGATATAAGGGACTTAAATGAGACCCTAGAACAACTGTGCTTGATAGACGTATATAGAACACTCCATCCCAAAGCTACAAAATGTATTCTTTTCATTGGCCCATGGAACAGTCTCCAAAATTGATCATATCCTAGGACACAAAACAAACCTCAACAGAATCAAAAGAACTGAAATTTTACCTTGTATATTCTCAGACCACAAGGCATTAAAGATGGAATTGAACTCCAACAAAAATGTTCAACCCCACACAAAATCATGGAAATTAAACAACCATATGCTGAATGACAGTTGGGTGCAGGAAGAAATAAAAGAAAAAATCATTAACTTACTTGAGCATAACAACAATGAAGACACAAGCTACCAAACCTGTGAGATATAGCAAAAGTAGTCCTAGGAGGAAAAATTATCGCTTTAAGTGCCTACATCCAAAAAAGAGAAAGAGAGCACATCACAAGCAATTTTATGGAAATGAAAAAGGAAGAACAATCTAAGCCTAAACCCAGAAGAAGAAAAGAAATAGCCAAAATTAAATCAGAGATTAATAAAATTGAAAACAAAAGAATCATTCAGAAATTTAATGAAACAAGGAGTTGGTTTTTTGGGAAAAAAAAAAAAAAAGATAAACCTTGGGCCAGACTAACTAGGAATAAAAAAGTAAAATCTCTAGTAACCTCAATCAGAAATGATAAATGGGAAATAACAACAGATGCCACAGAGATATAAGAGATGATCTCTGAATACTACCAGAAACTCTATGCCCCCAAATTTGACAATATGAAGGAAATGGATCAATATTTGTAATTATACCCTCTCCCTGGGCTTAGCCAGGAAGAACTAGATCTCCTGAACAGACAAATTTCAAGCACTGAGATCAAAGAAACAATAAAAAAATCTCTCAACAAAAAAATGTCCTGGTCAGGCGGCACCTGTGGCTCAAAGGAGTAGGGCGCCAGACCCATATGCTGGAGGTGGTGGGTTCAAACCCAGCCCCAGCCAAATGCAAAAAAATAAAAATAAAAATAAATGCCCTGGCCTGGATGGTTTCACACCTAAATTATATCAAACCTACAAAGAAGAGCTTATTCCAATACTTCAGAAATTATTTCAGAAAAATTGAGGAGGCAGGAATCTTCCCTCAACATGTTCTATGAAGCAAATATTACCCTGATATCAAAACCAGGAAAAGACCCAAGTAAAAAGGAAAACTTCAGACCGATTTCACTAATGAATATAGATGCAAAAATTCTCAACAAAATCCTAGCCAAAAGATTACAGCTTATCATGAAAAAGTCATATATCATGATCAAGTAGGTTTCATCCCAGGGATGCAAGACTGGTTTAATATACATAAATCCATAAACATTATCCACTGTATTAATAGAAGCAGAAACAAAGACCATATGATCCTCTCAATAGATGCAGAAAAAGCATTTGATAAAATCCAGCATACTTTTCTAATTAGAATGCTGAAGAGTTTAGGCATAGGTGACACAGTTTCTTAAACTGATTGAACCCATCTATGACAAATCCACAGCTGAATGGAGTTAAACTGAAAGCTTTTCCACTTAGAACTGTAACCAGACAAGGTTGTCCACTAGCACCACTATTATTCAATATAGTTCTGGAAGTTCTAGCCAATACAATCAGGCAAGAGAAGGAAATAAAGAGCATCCAAAGGGAAACAGAGGAGGTCAAACTCCCTCTTTGCAGACAATATCATCTTATACCTAGAGACCCCAAAGACTCAACCACAAGACTCCTGGAAGTGATGGAAAAAATATAGTAACATCTCCTGATATAAAATCAATGTCCACAAGTCAGTAGTCTTTGTATCTGCCAATAACAGTGAAGAGGAGAGGCTAAGTAAGGGCACAACTCCCTTCACCATAGGTTCAAAGCAAATTAAATACCTAGGAATATACCTAACAAAAGAGGTGAAGGACCTCTATAAAGAAAATTATGAAACCCTAAGAAAAGAAATAGAAGAGGATATTAACAAATGGAAGAACATACCATGCTCATGGCTGGGAAGAATCAGCATTGTTAAAATGTCTGTACTTCCCAACACAATCTACAGATTCAATGCCATCCTTATTAAAATACCAACATCATACTTTCAAGACTTGGAAAAAATAATCCTTCATTTTGTATGGAACCAGAAAAAGCCCCGTATAGCTAAGGTAGTTCTTAGCATTATAAACAAAGCTGGGGGCATTAGCCTACCAACTTTAGGTTGTACTACAAGGCCATAGTGGTTAAAACAACATGGTACTGGCACAAAAATAGAGACATAGACATTTGAAATTGAATAGAAAACCAGGAAATGAAACTAACATCTTATAGCCACCTAATCTTTGATAAACCAAACAAAAACATACACTGGGGAAATGAATCCCTATTCAATCAATGGTTCTGGGAGAACTGGATATCCACATGTAAAAGACTAAAACTGGACCCACACCTTTCCCCACATACTAAAATTGATTCAAGATGGATAAAAGACTTAAATTTGGGCATGAAATGATAAAAAAAATTCTCAAAGAAAGCACAGGAAAAATAATGGAAGACACTGGCCTAGGGAAAGACTTTATGAAGAAGACTTCAGTGGAAATTCCAAGAACAACAAAAATGAACAAATGGGTCCTAATGTAACTGAAAAACTTCTGTATAGCTAAGGAGGCAACAACCAAAGCAAATAGACAATGTATGCACTGGGAAAAGGATATTTGTATATTTTAAATGAGACAAAGCTTCATAACTAGGATCTATAGAGAACTCAAATTAATCCACATGAAAAAAGCCAATAATCCTAGATAGCAATGGGCAAGAGACATGAACAGAATCTTTTCTAAAGAAGACAGACGAATGGCTAGCAAACATATGAAAAATGCTCATTGTCTCTAATTATTAGAGAAATGCACATCAAAACCTGAGATACCATCTTAGCCCAGTGAGAACGGCCCACATCACAAAAACTCAAAACTGCAGATGCTGGTGTGGATGTGGAGAGAAAGGAACACTTTTACACTGCTGGTGGGACTGCAAACTAATACAACCTTTTTGGAAGGAAGTATGGAGAACCCTCAGAGAACTCAACCTAGACCTCCCACGTGATCCTACAATCCCATTACTGGGCATCTACCCAGAAGGAAAAAATCCTTCTACCAAAAAGACACTTGCACTAGATTGTTTATCACAGCTCAATTTACAATCACCAAAATATGGAAACAGCCTAAATGCCCACCAAACCAGGAATGGATTAAGAAACTGTGGTCGATGTATTTCATGGAATACTGTTCAGCCATTAAAAAAGATGGAGCCTTACATCCTTTGTATTAACCTGGATGGAAGTGGAACACATTATTCTTAGTAAAGCTTTACAAGAATGGAGGAGCATGAATCCTATGTACTCAATCTTGATATGAGGACAATTAATGACTTGGTACATGGTGGGGGGTGGGAGGTGGGGGAAGGGGAGAGCAGAGAGAGGGAGGGCATTGGGGCAAAGGAAGAGCAGAGAGATGGAAGGAGAGAGGAGGTGGGAGAAGGGAAGAGCAGAGAGAGGGAAAGAAGTGAGGGGGCTGGGGTCTTGACACACCTTTTGGGGGCAAGACACAATTATAGGAGGGACTTTACCTAACAAATGCAATCAGTGTAACCTGGTATCTTGTACCCTCAATGAATCCCCAACAATTAAAAAAGAAAAAAGAATAGAGTATAAGTTTCTTGCCACAACAAATAAGTAAATGAGGAGATGGTTATGTTAATCAGTTAGATGTAAGCATTCCACATTGTACCCCATAAATGCATTAATGTACACAGTTATGATTTAATAAGGAAAAAATATTGTTGTTTATAGTTCTGCAAGATATAGTTCTAAAAGTTATCCTTAGATATAAGGAAGAAAGAGTACTAGGGATCTCTTTGTGTTATTCTTTATAACAACATGTTAATGTACCTTTATTTAAAAGTAAAAAAGTTTGGCTCGGCGCCTATGGCTCAAGCAGCTAAGGCGCCAGCCACATAAACCTAACGTGGTGGGTTCGAATCTAGCCCAGGCCCGCCAAACAACAATGATGGCTGCAACCAAAAAATAGCTGGGCATTGTGGCGGGCACCTGTAATCCCAGCTACTTGGGAGGCTGAGGCGGGAGACTCACTTGAGCCAGGAGTTGGAGGTTGCTGTGAGCAGTGAAGCCAGGACACTCTACCCAGGGGCTCAGCTTGAGGCTCTGTCTCAAAAAAACAAAAAAAAAAAAGTAAAAAAGTTCAATTAAAAATTCAATTATCAACTCTTAAAAAAGAGAGAAAGCAGCAAGAACAGCTACGAAAATTTGCAAATAATAAAGATTTGTACTACCAGGTATGAAGACCTATGATGAAAAGATGGTAATTAAGACTGTGTGGAATTGCTGTAAAGTCAGAGAAATAGATAAAAAAAATATAGAATAAATAAATCAAGAAATCAATTCTATTAGATATAAAAGCTTGATACATAATAGAAGTAACAAATCAGTAAGGAAAAGTCTTGGGAAAATTGGTTATCCAGGTTCGGTGCTTGTAGTTCAGTGGGTAGGGCGCTGGCCACATGCACTGGGGCTGGTGGGTTTGAACCCAGCCTGGGCCTGCTAAACAACAATGATAACAACAACCAAAAAATAGCTGGGCATTGTGGCAGGTGCCTGTAGTCCCAGCTCCTTGGTAGGCTGAAGCAAGAAAATTGCTTAAACTCAAGAGTTTGAGGTTGCTGTGAACTATGACACCACAGCATTCTATGAAAGGGTGACATAGTGAGACTCTTTCTCCAAAAAAAAGAAAGAAAGAAAATTGGTTACCCATTTGGAGAAATATAGATCTGTACCTGAAACCTTAAAAAGAAACAAATTCTAGACAATTTAAAAATAGGAAATGCAAATTATCTAAAACTTTTAGGGAAGAGGAGATGGAATAAGATGGTGAAATAGAATCCACTTGCCATCATTCCCCTTCAGGAACACCAAATTGAACAACTATCCATGCAAGAAAATCTCTTCACAAGATCTAAATAATCAAGTGAGAGACTATAGTACCTGGTTTTACCATAATATCAAGAAAATATGCATTGAAGTGAGCGGAAAGAACAGAACAGTCTCACACTGCCTACACTGCTCTCCCTCAACCCACGGCAGTAAAGAACAGAGAGTGAGTTGGTCCACTTGGGAGGGGGAGAGGAAATTGTATGTGGGACTTTGCCCTGCAACTTAGTACCAGTTCCACCCCAGTAAAACACACCACCACACAACACACCACCCAACCCTGTGGGCCCTCATTAAAAGCTGGTGTCCACTAAGAGGATTTAGATTTGCCCCAGGCCAGAAAGGAATCTCTGCCTCAGCAGCAGGAACCTGAGTCCCAGTGCATTTCACCACTGACCATTTCACCCCCAAGTTAATTTCAGTGGCAGAAAGACCATAGCAACTTTAGTCGTTGAGTGAGCTCCAGTGCTGTGCTAGTCTGGGAAGTCATAGGGTTTGTTTTGGATGTAAGCATTTTCTTAGAAAACACACTTGCAAGGTTTTTACAAGTTTGTATTCGGGGATGAAGTTAAAAAGATTAATTTCTTGAGAGTTAACGTGAGGGGTTAAATAATAAACTGTAGGGAAATAATAAATCACTTTACTTTGAAGAACATTATACTTGTAACTGCTCTCTTTATATTATTGATTATGTATATTATTATTATATCTCTCCCTTGATCTTACCCATTGAAATCCAGGCCATTCTATACTTACTTCAAGTTGATTATGAAACTGTATGATCTTCTCTCTCTGAGGTGGCCACTGTTGTAAGCCTAATTCTTGTGTTGCCATAGCTATTGCTTTCTGAAATGAAATAAAAGGAAAGAATAATAAATAATTTAAAATGCATTGCAAATTGAACCCTTAAATTTTAATTTAATGCTCTTTAAGATAGTTCTTAATTTTTTAAATTCACCAACCCTATCTCTTTGAATAATGAAGATTATTATTACTCTCTCTAGAAAAATGCAATACATAAAAAATTCTGTGTTTGTAGACCTCTGGTAGCTCATGGACCATCTCCTAGATTAACAATTCATGCTTTAAGAAGTATTTATTTACTAACTGTTACCAGTATACTCCCATCCAATTATCCTACACTAAAAGAAAATGTAAAAGTTTGGTAAATTTTTGCAATTCTACTCACTGTTAAGGAAGGCTTTCAATTTTGTAAAGATTATTTTAATGCTTCAATGTTAAGCATATTTTAAGGCAGTAAATAAAAATTATATAATTGAAGTCATGATGCTATTATTTATACATTAATATATTCCAAGAAGTGGACACAGCTTGATCTTAAAAGATACTCAATATTTTTTGCAAACGTAAAGGAGGGATTTTTCAGTTTGGATATAATTGGTAACTATGTCTACAGCAAAAATTGGCATTTACCCTTTCTTTCTCACTGATCTCTCCTCTGCTTTTCATTCCTTGCATCCCTACAATGAGACAGAATAAAGTGACTGAAGGGGATACTCAGTAGGACTATACATAGGAGCCAGGCATCAACTGAGGGGCTTTTTAAAATGGCAAACCCTTTTAAATGCAGTTTTTGATGTAGCGGCTATGAATTTTCTGCATTTAATAGTATAAGGCTTGATACCTGCCTGGATATAAGGAAAAGGTCACATAGGTGTAGAATAAAAATAGCATTAGATGCACAGAAGATTAGCAGGCCACTTTTGTAAGCCTAATTCTTACAAATAACCAAAGAAAAGATAGACAGTTCATCCTGCCTGGCTAAAGATTTCCACAGATTCTTACTTTGGAAGCTTGAAATGAAATCATAACCCTAAAGTATTCACAGTCCCATATAATGTTTCTTTGAGTCAATTGGGTGGCCAAGTATATCTTATTTGATGATGTGGTTTTAGTAATTCTTAGCTGATGTTTTGGTCACTCTGAGATAATTACTCCTACACACTTTGGATATTATCATAGATAGATATGTGAATAAGTTGGAAGATTACAGTTGCCTATTATATGTGATTCACATTCTTGCATCTCAAATGAACAAACTGCAAATAGCATACCTTCAGAGTCTTCAGTATGATATATTCCTATGTGGATGTGTTATAAATGGCTAGTCATTGTATAAGAAATCAAAAATACAACATTAAATAAAAGACTAAACTACTCTAAATTTTACATTAAAATCATAACTTTAAATTGTAATCTTTGTAACACTTCTATGAACCATACATTATAATTTTTGGTTTGAGTAATAATTTATGAAATAATTAAAAACTTACCTGTTTATTAATGTAAAAATTATACAAATGGGGGATTGTAGCTGAAAAACTAATATTCTTGTATAGAAAACTGTTCCATAAGGTCAGCCTGCCATACATTAACTTGTAAAACTGATAAAAGATGAATATTTAATGAGGCTCAAAAGTAGAACTATTAGTGTGCATGTAGAAATGCTGTTAGAACAATAATGTTACTTTTCAAATTGTGACTTGAAAAACAGAACCCAAAACTTGTAACTGTGAGAAAGGAGAGTGGGGAGTTTGTATGCCTTGTCTGGCAGAGATAGAAAGATGCTCACATAAGACAGAGAAAGCAAAACTTGTCAATATTTTCCTTCTTTTTGTTTCTATCAAAGTAAAAAGTCCTCAAACTGTAACTATAAATTGAAATCGTCAAAATTTTTGCAATATTTTAGAGACAAATACCTCCACTGTATTTCTCCTTAGAAACCTCACAGAGCAAAAAAGGAAAATATACCAAATTTCATTTTCCTCAACATAAGGAAACAAAGAAAATCTGTGAAAAGCCTAAAACACACGTAAGTATTAAAAAGATAGCCAAGCCTAGTTAAATTAGACTTTGTATCCACAAACTGTTGGTCCAGAAAAGTCCAACTATTTTCAATTATGAGGAACAAATAATTTTTCAAACCTTACAATATCACCTAATGAATGGTCTTTTTAAAAATATATATATATAGATCAAGTCAAAGTTGTTAGTGCATTTTTGACCCAGATAGTTTAAAACTATTTTTTTAAAAATAGGTAGGGTCTCAGGAAAATGCATCAGTATATTTAATGACTTGATACATGACAAAAGCCTGGAAAATCCAGAAAAAAAGGAGAAATTCAGGGTAGAAGGAACAGGGAGGAGAGGCAGAAATGGAGAAGGGAGGAAGGCAACTAGATTATTAAAGGCTTAATTTCAATTTTGTACTGTAGGCAACATTGGTCCAACAGTTGTTTACTAATGTAACAGTTTTTAGGAAAGCAACTCTGGTAGCCATTTGAGAACATACTGGAATGCAGGGAGTGGTATAGAATAGTATTAAGAAGAGATATTGGGATCCTACTTAGACTAAGGCAATGACTATTGAGGTTATATATATATAATGGAAACAATAAAGGGCCCTACAATTATATAATTTTAATGATTAAAAATATTTACAGTTAATTCTTTTTTGTAACTTTGATCTAATTTGGTTATCAAAGCATCCCTGGGAAGAACTGGGAAGAACAGGCATTATTATCATCATTTGAAAGATGAAAAAATTGAGAAACAAAATATATAATGCCCTTTGTTGCTGAAAGGTACACAGTTTTTTTTTTTATGTTTTTTTTTTCCATTAGCCTATGATGCACTGAAAGGTACTTTTTCCCCTATAGGGAAATATATATCCCAGGTATTTTTATCCTCGAAATTACAACATGAATAGAGTATTTCAGGAAGATTTGTAATATTTTTAATCAACATCTAGTTTAATAACTTAATTGATATTCCACATCTAAATGACAGGTGATGATTTTCAAAGGTCCTTTTTACCTCCAATGCAAGTTGATTTGCTTTTAAAACTGTCACTCCAGGAAAAATATCTCCTATAATCCTTTCAAAAAGTGGAACATCTTCAGGAGGACATTTTGGCAAACTAGCTTCTCTTACAGCCTCAATAATGATCAGCGTTTCCTCTGCTTCAGAAAGATTGTCAGCATAGTCACTTTAATGGCAGAAGAAAACAAACACAAAGAACAAATTAGTAAGTCTGTTTTTCTCACATTAAAGACAATTAATATTATTTTTTAGAGTAGCTATCCCAATGTCCTTTCCTCTTTTCCCTCAGTGGATGGAAGCCGTGTGTTTGGGGTGGGATTAATCATGTTTTCA
The DNA here is from genome assembly GCF_000181295.1 of Otolemur garnettii. Taxonomy (NCBI): domain Eukaryota; kingdom Metazoa; phylum Chordata; class Mammalia; order Primates; family Galagidae; genus Otolemur; species Otolemur garnettii. The sequence continues at coordinate 5,804,125 of NW_003852440.1, read as the reverse complement.
GTCCAGGGATGGGCTGTGACTGATCCAGAATAATTAAAGTAATGCCAGCCCTTGGATACTGATCAGGCATGGGTGTTGTACATGTATAAGGATTTTTAGTTGCAAGTGACATAAATGAATTTAGACTAATATAAAAAGAAAAATAACATATAGATATTTAAAAAAATCTCTAAGAGGGCCAGAACTAGGCTTACAAGCTATGAAGTTGGGAACAATAGCCAAATCATACTACAGAACTAGTCTTGTGATGTCATCACTGCCACCAACAATGAATCCAGAAAGCAATTCCTGTCATAGAAACACATTATTGATTTTGGCAGTAGAACTGCTCTCTGCCTGTGCTATTTCTGGTAACCCGCTATAGCTATTGCCACTGCTTTGACCCTTGCCAGAATAAACTCTGTGTATAGTCTATTTTTTTTGTCCACTAGCTTTGAATTCAGATTCTGCAATGCTGTGTCTGATTTGCCAAGGTTCTATGTCAAAGGTATAGCTACAAGGGAGTTTGGGAAAGCAAGTATATGGCATAACAGATATTCACTAAAGGAACATAAACTCAGCTGTAGTCAATTAGTGCCATGGCAGTCAGTTGGATACAGTAATTGAAGGGTAGACAAATAACCTGTACATTCACAGTGAAGTTCAGAACTTCAGTGTCTCTCGTTACTTACTATTAGAAGCCATCTTGCCATCAAAAAAAAAGCCAGATGAAGAAAAGCCAGTACTTGGAGGATTGCAGTCTATCTAAGATAATTTAAGCTGAAACCCTAATCAAAGTAATCATATTCCACCCCATCTCTGATTTTCTGATTAGATAAAACAATAAATTTCCTCTCCTGTTTAAACCAACTTGAGTTTTCTGTTAATTTTAACAAAAGCCTCCTAACTAATATAAGTTACCACAAAATACATCTGTTATTCCATAATAACATTATTTCATATATTAAATACTTTGGCATATATTGTAAATGTTAAACATGTAACCGAAAAGTAAGTAACTACATGTGATAGGATATGATTTTTGAGATGGAAAGGAAGAAAAGTATTCCCTGCAAAAGTGTCCCTCCCATTCTTCTGTTTATTGATGTCCAAAATTTTTAAAACCAGTATGGTGATAGTTTCTAAAGTCTTTCATCCTTAGTAAAAAATACTTATTATTAGATAATATTAACTAGGTAATTTTACTAAGAATTGTGATTAATTGTTTAACAAGTCATCTTAGTAATCTTGCCAACAACTTAAATAAGTGGGAAGAGATTGATCCTCAGTAGGTAATGTGCCTAATGTCACATAAATGGTAAATGGCTGACCTGGGATTCAATGAACCTTCTCTACTTAAAAAGGCCATTCATTTGTTTTGTTTAATTTTTAATTGATACATAATAATTGTATATACTTATGGGGTACAGTGTGATGTTTCAATACATGTGTACATTGTATAATGATAAAATTAGGGTAATTAGCTTATGTACCACTTCAAACATTTATCATTTCTTTGTGGTGAGAATACTGTAAATCCTCTCTTCTAGTTATTTTGAAATATACAATATTATTAACTATACCCTATTTTGTAATAGAACATCAGAGCTTATATCGCCTATCTGTGATTTTGTACCCATTGCATTCTTGCAGGTTTTTTTTTTTTTTGGCCAGGGTCAGGTTTGAACCCACCACCTCTAGCATATGGGGCCAGCGCCCTACTCCTTTGAGCCACAGGTACCCCCCCTCATTGCATTCTTATAACCACTTCGCTGTTGGGTTGGAACTGACATTAGACATTTGTGTTTCCCTAAGAATATATCTCTCTAAATCTCTCTTCTAAACATGTTTTGGTAGATAGATGGCAATAGTCCCCCTGAAGTCAAAGAAAGGGAGCCACACCAGAGGGGAAAATATTCCAGACTTCATTGTTGGGGCCTTCAGGAATAACCTTGACCTTTTAATATTTTCCCAGGACAGATCTTGCTTTAAAGGAGAATGAAAAACAAAAAACAAAAACAAAAACAAACAAAAAACAGCCCATAGATAACTGGGCAGGGGGAGGCAAGTATTAAATATAGATAGGGAGAGATTATGGCTTATATAAAATATTATATTGCTATAAAATACTGTTATCAGATAAAGGTAAAACTTCACTAAACTATTGCAAAAGAGTAGTTTCAGAAATGGCTTATGAAATTTTAAGAAAAAGAGGGCAAAAGTGTCTAATGTCTATGGTAGGCAGAAAAACACCCCCTGCAAAGATATATTCACTTAATACATCTAGAGTTAATGTCTAGAGTCTATGCATGTTATCTAATATGGCAAGAGTGGTGATTAAGAATCATTTAAGAAGATTATATCGTCATCAGAAAGTGATAGTTTGACCTCCTCTTTCCAGATTTGTATACTGTTTATTTCTTTCTCTTGACTGATTGCTCTGGCTAGACCTTCTAGTACTATGTTGAAGTGGTGACAGTGGCACCCTGAAACTTTTCAAAGTAAGATAGACAAATGACCAATACACATATGAAAAACTTGAAAATTAAAAAAATATGAAAAGCTGCTCAACATCACTAATCATCAGGGAAATGCAAATTAAAACCACAATGAGATCCCACCTTCCCCCACTTAGAATGGCTTTTATTTAAAAATCCAAAAACAATAGATGCTGGCGTGGATGCAGAGAGAAAGGAAAGCTTATACATTGTTGGTGAGACTACAAATTAGTACAATCTGTATGGAAAACAAAATGGAGATTCTTCAAGGCACTAAAAGTTGGCCTAGCATTTAATCCAGCTATCCCATTACTGGATATTTATCCAAAGGAAAAAAAAGTTATTTTATCAAAAGTTACTTGCCCATGAGTGTTTACTGCAACACAATTCACAATTGCAAAGATGTGGAATCAACTCAAGTGCTCATCAATTCTTTTGTGGCTTCTGGATTTTGAGTCTTAGTTTTAAAGTTCTTTATATGCCATTTTGGAAATTTTGTTTCTTCAAATACAGAATACTTCAATTCTTTTATATTCTAAATTTTTTACCTTTAAATTCTTTTGTCCTTCTAGAGTTTATCCTTATAAATTATGTGGACTATGTTTCCAATTTTATTTTTATCCAGATGTCTATTTAGCTTCCTAATACCACTCAGGCCTGCAGATTTATGATGTATTATGCCCAAAGCATAAATTCCTATTTCTGTCCTCTCAATACCATTTTAATGATTTAAATGTCACAATGTTTTAACAATAATTACAGAAGCTTTGTAATATGTCTTAATACTTTAAGGGATATTTGCCCTTCATTATTCTTGCTTTTCACTATTTTTCTAGCTAGTCGTATTTATTTTTCCACTTCAACTTTAGCATCAGCTTTCCTAAAAGCAAAAAGACAAAGTATTTTTACTAAGGCTATATTTTGTTAATAAATTAAAATTTAGACTATTTAAATCTTTATGATAAGTCTTTTAAGATGTTATGATGCATCTGATTCAAGATGGTTGACTAGATATAGCCAGTGTAAGTCTCTTCCATAGACAGGGCTTGAAATTAGTGACTATTTATAATCACACTTTGAATACAGAGGGAGAATACTGAAATCCAACAAAGTGACAGAAATCAGGAAAGCAGAGAAAAGCAAAGCTAAACACCCTGCTCAGCTGGAATCAGCAGGAAGACAGGTAGACTTCCCTGACATGGGGGAAACGTGAATGAGAGATTCCACACGCCTGCCAGGGACTTTTAAAATCCTAGTTACAGGAGAAGCCCCAAGCCCTCATGGCTCCCCAGGCTAATACAAAGACCTATCTGAGAGTCTGTGGAAACATTGCTCCAAGTTGGATGAAGCCTTGTAGGCTTTTGAGCCCTGAGCCAATCAGAAAGCCCAGTCCCCAGAGGTCTCTGTCCTATCCCCAGGCTATACCCTATGCTGCTACTACCACAGGACCACCAAGAGAGTTGAGGGGTAGGACTCAGGTGTGGGCACTTTTGGGTATCCTAAGGGCAGAAACTGTTGCTGCCCCTGAGGGAAAACAATGTGAGCAGTCTGAACCCCCAGCTGCCTTCCTCTACCGAGAGAAACCTGTTCTTCCTGGAGGCAAGTCTATGGCACAACTGGCCCTCTCACACCTGAGTATTCTAGCTGCAGCCCAAAGCCATTCTGGGAGCCCAGCCTCCAAGTGGTTTGAGTTTCCTCGGACACCACCACTACTGCAGGGCCAAGAAGTGAGCTGAAAATCTGAGTGCTTTCATGCCCTCAAAGGAAAGAGACCACTGCCACTGCTGAGGAAAGGAGCTATGGCCCCCTGTGCACCCCATAGATGCCTGCCTCTGCTAATCCTGCCAAGAGGGGCTCACTGCCCAGTGGCAGGCTCACGGTGCACTCACCCTTCCCGTTTGAGCATTCTTCCAGATGAGGAGATCACTCCAACCCCTCAAAATCACAGCTAGCACCTTGAACCCAGGGAGGCCTGACAACACCACCATTGGCACCTGAACAGTCCCCCAGAGGTCTGAGGTCCAGCTAGCCCAAATTGCCAGCAATACTAGAGCTAGTACTCACATGTGCCAAAAGGCAGTATACCTAGCTTCTCTACATGGAGTAGCAGTGTTTCCCACAGAGCAGAACAGGCAAGCCACAAGTTATCTGTTTTGGGCTAAGGGAAAAGAGTCTTCTTCAAAACCATTTAAGCAGAGAGCTGTCGGAAACCAAGCTTCACAGAACAGGGATGTAATGGGGAAGCATATCACTTTCCCACTACAGACCAGCCCACTGCTGGAGACAATAGAGAATACCTCATAACAAACAAAATTTAAACACCTACCCACTGGCTTCTGCTACAGCTGGCCCTTACCTATAAATGCCTATTCTGGCCCTAGAGGTTGAATGCAAACTCAATTTAATACCTGCTGACAGTGCATAGTACTGGGGAAACAGATAAGCTTCCCAAGATCTGTGCAATTCCAGTACTGCAGATGATAGCAACCTACACAAACACCCAGTCTATATAATATATAATCAGCATCTGAGAAAGCCATCATGCAAAGATTATAACCAAGAAACTCATTCAAGACTTGGACCCATGAAACCACTCCAAATCAAAGTCAAACAACCAATATATAATATACTCACATTATATAAACACAATATATAATATGCTCACTTTATATAAACACAATATATAGTACGCTCACATTATATAAACACAAAATATACTCAAATTCTTAAAGGGGAAAAACAAAACAAAAGAAAAAAAGCAACAACCAAAAGCCCCATCCAAATAAAAGTAAATTCAAAAACAGTAAATGATAGCTTCTCCAGATAAGTAGGCCGGCATAAGCACTCTAGCAGTATGAAAAAACGGATTGTTTTGAGACCCTCAAAGGATCACACTAGCTGTCCAGCAATAGATACCAATGACAAGGAAATTTTGAAATGAAAGATAAAGAATTCAAACTATGGATTATAAGGCAGAACAATGAGATAAAGAGAAAATTGGAAACCGATATACAAATGAAAAAAATAATTTAGGACATGATGGAAAATTCACTACAGAGACAAATATTTTTCTTTTTAAAATAACAGAACTTCTGGAAATGAAAAACTTATTTAGGAAATAACAAAATACTGTAGAAAGTTTTAACAATAAACAAGATAAAGTAGAAGAAAGAATTTCAGAACTTGAAGATAAGGCTTTGAATTAATCCAGTCAGAAAACAAAATAAAGGGAAACTGATTAAAAGAAATGAACAAAATCCCAAGAAATACAGAGTTATATAAATTAAAAAAATCTAAGAATCACTGATATTCCTGAGAAAGATGAAAAAGCAAAAAGTTTGGAAAACCTATCTGAGGGAATAACAGGTATTACTACAGATTTAGATATTCAGATACAACTCAATGAATTCCTGGGAAATTATTGCAAAAAGGACTTCTTCAAGGCACAGAGTCCTCAGATTACCCAGAGTTAATGTGAAAGAAAATTCCTATGAGCAGGGAGACAAAAGTGCCAAATAACTTATAAAGGAAATCCCATCAAACCAACAGCAGACTTCTCAGCAGAGACCTTAAAAGCCAGAAGGGATTTGGGTCCTATTTCTAGCCGCCTTAAACAGAATCATGTAGAATTGTGTATCTGTAAAACTAAGTTTCATAAAAGTATAAGAAGTAAAGGTTTTCCTAGAGGCAAATGGAATTTGTCACCACTAGACCACTCCTAAAAGAAATGTTCAAAGGAGTTCCAAATGTTGAAAGACATCAGTATAAAAATAAGTCAGAAATATGAAACTCATGGGTTTTTTTTTTTAATTGTGTTAGGACATTTATATTCTACATTCCTATAAGGGTACGTGTGAAGCTCACGGGGTTTTTTAATGGTAACACAACTGAGACTACAGAGCAACCAAGTAATAATCAGCATGATGATGAAGCAGTATCTCACATTTCAATATTAACTGTAATATATAAATGAGCTAAATGTTCCACTTAAAATATATGGATTGAAGAATGGATTTAAAAACGTTTCCACAAATCTGTTCAAATTGAAACAAAAAATACAAAAGATCAGTGAAATGAAAAATTGTTTTTAGAAAGATAAAAAGAAGATAGATGGATAGCAGGGCTAATCAAGAAAAGAAGAGAGAGAATTTAAATAAACTCAATCATAAATGTAAAAGGAGCCATTACTGGGTGGCACCTGTGGCTCAAGGAGTAGGGTGCTGGCCCCATATACTGGGGGTGTTGGGTTCAAGCCCGGCCCCAGCCAAAACTGCAAAAAAAAAAAAAGAGTCATTATCATAGATACCACAGACATACAAAAGATCATTTAAGAATGTCTAAACATAACAATTAGTGAGGTGAATGACATGTTGACCAGTTTGATGTAAACATTCCAAATTACACACAAATTAGCACATTGTACCCCATAAATGCAGTAATGTACACAGTTATGATCTAATAATGATAAAAAAGAATACTATGAACATCTGTATGCCTCCAAACTAGAAAATGTGGAGGAAATGGATAAATTCCTGGAAACACATAACCTTCCAGTTCTTAACCAAGAAGGAAAAGAGACCCTGAAGAGACCAATAATGACTAGTAACACTAGTGAGATTGACTCAGTAATAAAAAAATCTGCTAACCACCTAAAGCTCAGGATCAGATGGATTCACCTGAATTCTATCAGCCTTTCAAAGAAGAACAGATACCAATTCTACTGAAACAGTTCCAAAAGATTGTGAAGGAAGGGATCCTCCTTAATCATTCTACAATGCTGGTATTACCCTGACGCCAAAGCCATGAAAGGATTCAACAAGAGAGAAAACTACAGACCAATATCCCAGATTACCTCAAGAAACTAGCAAACTAAATCCAATGGCAGGTGGAAAAGATAATACACCACAATCAAGTGGGTTTGATCCTAGGGATGCAAGGATGACACAAGTCAGTAAATGTGATTAACCACATAAATAAAATTGAAAGCAAAAAAACATATGATCATCTCAATAAATGTAGAAAAGGAATGGTAAACATAACTATAGTCCAGAAAGAAGGAGGAAAGAGGAAAGAGAGAGGAGGGGAAGGGGAAGCTGGGAGGAGGAAGGGTTTTTGGGGGGACCCAACCTAATGTGCATAATGCAATGAGACATTTCTATACTATTAAAAATAGAAGATGAATGTTTTTGCCACAACAAATAAGTAAGGAGACAGTTATGTTAATCACTTAGATGTAAGCATTCCACATTGTATATCAAATCAGCACACTGTTCCCCATAAATGCATTAATGTACACAGTTATGATTTAATAAAGAATTAAAAAAGAGCATCTCTTCATGATAAAAACTTGCAAATATAAGAAACAATAAAAGCCTATATGACAAACCTATAGCCAACACCATATTGAACAGGGAAAAGTTGAAAGCATTCCCCCTAAGAACTGGAACAGATATAAATGCCCACTTTCCCCATGTCTATTCAAAATAGTACTTACCACAAGTCCTAGCCAGAGCAATCAGGCAAGACAAAGAAATAAAGGACATCCAAATTGGAAAAAAAGAAATCAAATTATCTCTGTGTAGCAGCCTGTATAGCCTATGGCAAGGAGGAGTGAGAGTTACAAGAAACACCTGTATAGCTCAATAATGGAACACCTTGGTGAAAAGGGCATGGGGAGGGATTTAGCTCTCTTAACAAGCATGAGAGCTTGTGAAATGAGAGCATTAGTGAATTGGCAGTCTCTGCACCTGTAGTGTTAAGAGTCATAAGATCAGGTCTATATTAGGCTGGAGGAGAAGGTAGTCGGGAGAGTGCACATTCTATCATGGACTCACTTACTCTGACTTCGTAGCTTCTCCTGCCTGCAGAACACCAGCACAGCATCTCTCTGCTGAAGCTTACTAAGCTCTGCTAGAGACTGCTACTGCTAAGATCTATTTTTCTAAGACTGCTTTACTCCCTCTCTCTCTTTCTTCTGCTGGGGCAGATAGCCCTCAGGCACCTAAGAGCAATTGTTGCTGAGTGAGATAACAGCATAGCAGTCTGCCATCTAGAACCTAGATAAGCAGGGGGCCAGAGACCTGGCCAGTCCCGGGTCCTAATGAGTGGCAACCAAAAAGGGACCTCCGACATCTCTGTTTGCTGATGATATGATCATATACCTAGAAAGCCCAAGGACTCACCAAAAGACTGGTAAATGAATTCACTAAAGTCTTAGGTTATTAAAATCAATGTATGAAAATCAATTCCATTTTTATACATATTGATAATGACCAAGCTGAGTACCAAACCAAGAACTCATTCCCATTTACAATAGCTGTAAGGAAAAAAAAAAAAAAAAAAGGAAGGAAAACCTTAGAATAAATTTAATCAAGGGGATTAAAGAGCTCTACAAGAACTACAAATCACTGATTATAGAAATTAGATGATTCACACAAATAGAAAACACATATTAATGATCAAAATAATTAATATTATTCAAATGACCATACTACCCAAAGCAATCTACAGATTCAATGCAATTCCTATCAAATACCAACATAATTTTTAACAGAATTAGGAAAAAATTCTAAAATTCATATAGAATCAATAAATAGCCCAAATAGCCAAGCAATCCTAAGCAAAAAGAACAAAAGTGGAGGCATCACATTACCTACCTTCAAATAATTCTACAAGTAGAAACATAGGTCAATGGAACAGAAAAACTAATCCAAAAATAAAACCATACATCTAAATCAACTGATCAGTAAATGGTGCTGGGGAGACTGAAGAGACATATGCAAAGGATGAAATTGGATCTTCATTTCTCATCATATACAAAAATTAACTCAAGTTTAATTAATTTAAATGTAAGACCTGAAACAATAAAAATCCTAGAGGAAAATCTAGGAAAAATTCTTTTGGACATAGGCCTACCCAAGGAATTTATTACTAAAACACTCATAACAAATAAAATATAAACAAAAATAGACAAACTAAAAAGTTTCTGCATAGCAAAAGAAATAAAATAGTAAATAGATAACTTACAGAATGGGGTAAAATATTTCCAAACTGGGATATATGAAATATTTCCATTTCATATGTCTGACAAATGACTAATATCCAGAATCTACAAGGAGCACAAACAACTCAGCAGGTAAAAAACAACACATCAAAAAGTGGAAAAATGGCATGAATAGGCATTTTTTCAAAAGAACATAGACAAATGGCTAAAAAATACATGAAAAAAATGCTCAACATCATTAATTATCATTGCAGGGAAATGCAAATTCAAACCACAATGAAATATTTTATTCCAATTAGAATAGCCATTATTAAAAGTAAAAAAAATAGATGTTGGTGTGTAAACAATGAAAAAGGAAGGCTTTTCCACTCTTGGTGGGAATGTAAATTAATGCAATGTCTATGAAGATTTCTCAAAGCACTTAAAGGTAGATCTACCTTTTGTTCTTGCGATCCCACTACTAGGTATCTATCCAAAGGAAAAGAAATCACTATGTCAAAAAGACACCTGCACTCATATGCTTATTGAAGCACAATTCTCTCTCTCTCTTCTTTTTTTATTAAATCATAGCTGTGTACATTAATGCAATCATGGGGTACAGTGTGCTGTTTTTTTGGAATCAACCTGACTGCCTATCAACTGATTAGTGGTATATACACATTCCATGGAATACTAGTGGTATAGAATGTGGTATGTACAGATACCATGAAATACTATTCAGCCATAAAACAGAATGAAATAATTTCTTTTGCAGCAAATTGGATGGAGGACTGAAGGCTACAATCCTAAGTGAAGTAATTCAGGAACAAAAAATAAATGCTGTATGTTCTCACTTTAAGTGGGGACTAAGCTATGGCAATGCAAAGAAAGGCAGAGTGTATGATGATAGACACTGGAGAATTTAAGGGGGTCCTGTGGGAAGGCATGAGGGATCAGAAATTACTTATGGGGTACAATGTACACTATTTGGGTGATGGGTACACTAGAAGCTCAGACCACTATATAATATATATCTAACAGAATTCTACTTCTTACCCCCTGAGTCTTCTGAAATTTTAAAAAAGATGTTATGATATTATAAATGTGGTGTGTTATTTCATTTATTCACATTTCATTTCCTTCAGTCCTGTGTTAAAGTTTTCCTCATATGGCTTTTACTCGTTTCTCACATAGATATGTCCATATAGGTTTGACATTTCTCATTAACTTATTGCATTAGCTTCCTAATAGAGTATTTTATTCCATCATATCTTTTAGCATGTAAATGTAAAGAACTTTTTTTTTGAAAAGCATAGGCTGTATTAGGGAAAGTACTCAGTGATTTTATGCATTTTTTCCCTCCTTGTTCATACCCTTAGATAACCTCTAACATTTTACTTTGACGCTCTGGGGGCGCCATATTTTAACTTGTCATCATTACTTAAAATTCTACAAATTATTTCTCCTATGTTCTATAACTCTCTTTTACCTAACACTCAATTCGAAATGCAACTGACCATTTAAACTCTCGTTTCTTCTTTCCAGCCATTACTAAAACTGTCTTCAGGGACCTCAAGCCAAAATCATAATGATCCTATCAAACATTAAAATATTTGAGTTATTAAAATTCATAAAGGAAAAATGGATAAATTTGAAAATAAATGTATACAGTATATACCAAAATTACTGGTCACTTATTCTACGAGAGGAAACAGTGTTATGAATCCAAGAACCCCTAGGCTCTGCTTTTAATGCTTTTATTTCTCTTCCAAATTGATACTCATAAAAGTCTTCCTTAAAAGAAAGTTTAAGAAACAAATATTCATTAATCTTGTAGATCCTAGAACAATTATTGTCAAAGTGTGGTACTCAGATCAGTAGCATCAATAACACTTGAGAACATGATAGAAATGAAAATTCTCAGGTCCCGTACAGACACACAGAATTAAAAACTTAGGGCAAGGCCCAATACTCTGTGTTTTAACAAGTCCTCTAAATTATTTTGATGTACAGTGATGTTTGAGAACAACAGTTCTAGATATTAACCTCCTTTTCTGGAGAAAGAAGTCTATAATTTAAAATTGCAGATGCTTGATTACTCCCCAGATTGTGGAGAAAAAACTTGGATTCTTGACTGATTTTACATTTTGCCTTAAACTTAATCTCATGCATAGACTTCATTTGTTGATAGGAATCCTAGCTCCAGTACTTGGTAAGGTCTCAGGTCATTCCTGGACCAATACCAGAAAAGTCTTTTTTAAAGTTATTTTTATATAACCACTTTTAAACATTTGGAGAAAAGCAGTTCTTTACCTGTTGTGACAGCTGTTTGCTGGCTAATTCATAAAGGTTAGCTAGCCTTCCAGAGAGTGGTTTTGCAGATTTGAAACCAAATGAAAACAGTATTACTTCAGCAACCATTTGATAATGGGGCACCATCATTGCCACGGGACGAAAGAGAGATTTTAAGTTATCTGGAAGCTCTACTCGGCCTCTATGCCTGGAGAAGAAAAGAAAAGGAAAACACTTTTCAGTTTTTTAAATGAAGAACCACATAATATACTTTTCTCCCAAATAATTCTATTGCTTTCTGTGTGACCATCATCTGACAAGAAAGATAGTTTTTTTATTGTACATTTGATCTCATGGTGCTTCTTGGTTTATCATATTTTCTTCTGGTGCCTCTTCCCATGATTCACCTCACAACAGTTCCCTCTGATTCCCTGGGTTATTGTAACGTTCATTCAGAGATTTATTGAACTTGCCCAACAGCCATTCCTTATAACCACCATATTCTTATTCCTCTTGCCACTGTCATCAGCTTTTCTGCCTGTGTCCTCTTTGTGAAAAACTAATTCTCTTTGAATATTCATGAAGTAAAAATGTGTCTTGGTGAGATTATCCATATGAACAGCTATAAAGTTGTGGCTGTTCATAAATAATGTGGGTAGTGGAAGGGTTGGTTGAGCAGGAATGACAGACATACAGTGCCAGACAACCCCAGCTATAAATAAGATTTAAGAAAAGGAGTTTGGTCTGTGTCCTCTCCCGTCAGACTCATTAATACTTACCCAGGATTCATGGTGATAAATATTGCACAAGACAAATTAATACGAACTTCTTTTCCTTCCAGAACAAACCTATAAGACAATATGGCATTCAGCACTGGAACTGTTTCTTCTAGTCTCAAATATATTAGTGAGTTAGGGAACTTTTTTTTAAAGCTGTGTTATGTTTAAACCCAAAGCATATCAGAAAAAAAAAAAAAGGTAAGAGAAAAAGAAGAGGTTCATCTTGAGCCAAAGTTTTGACCTCTGCTGAGATTCAGACATACTTGATTGTGTATAAATTTGTCTGAAGAGCTTTATGGGACCTGGGGCTAGAAGATACCCATCTGAATGAGTTGACTTACACAGGAAAAGGAACCTGAGGAGACCCTTAGGGTATAAAAGAGCTCTGCCTGTAAGACACAGTAGAATACAGGTGGGACACAGCAGAGTTCCTACTTCATCATGGAACACAGCCTAACTCCCAAGTCTCTCTGCACCAAGTTAAAAAACTGTGGTACCACTGTGAAATAGAGTCCTTGGCATGGACATCAGTATCCTAGTCAACACCCGTGGTAGACACAATGGGGAAAAATCCTATAGTGACTTCTTGGACAGTTGATATCAAACAGACTGGTCAAAATGGCAAAGCAATTGGGACAAAATCTGAGGACTCCTTGGACATAAAGGGGAAGACTTTGCAGAGGCAAAGACTAGCTGAAATGTGACTTACTGAGACCTCCAGCTACATCCATAGACATAAGAGGCCTGGTAACACTAGTTTTAACAGTTTCAACAAAATCCATGAGAGTATAGTCACAAGTTAGTGTCCATTAGCTTAAGTTAGAAATACCGTAGAACCTCTGTAAGTTGACCAACCAGGAGACTGTACCAAACTGGTCAACATATGGAGGTGGTCAACATAAGGAACTACACTGATGGTACGTGATCTATGTAAATTAGGTCAATTTATGGAAGTGTAGGGAAGTGGTTAACCATGGAGGTTCTACTGTATTAGATTATAATACAAATTTTAAACCCACTAATTCATTTATGCATGTAAGTAAATCATGTGAATTCCAAATTTATCTGCTGAGAAAAAATTTTTGCTTGTATCACACAACACTAGTAATCTAAACAAATATTGTTAATATAGAATTTTTTAATAAAAGCTCATTAATTCAGAGTATGAGACAAGAGTTTCAAGTATAGGGCCAGTATAATTTCCTTTTTTAAAAGGATGCAGAATTAAAGAAAAAAAAAGGCAACTTTTGTTTGGTTGTTTCAAATGCAATATCCTAAGATAAAAAGGCAATAAGAGAATTTAAGCTGAAAAAAAAAGTAATTAGAACATATTTCCATCAGTGTCCTGGCAGTTCAGGAGACTGTTCAAACGCTTGGGCAAGGGTTTGGATACCTGTTGCCTTGAACTTGACCTGAAAGTTAGAGTTAAATCTATTTTCACATAATTTGCCAAGTAAAGAAAACACTCAAGATAAATGCCAGTCATTTTGGTACATGTTTTCAGAAAAACTCCCCACATCTCAAATCTTTATTGTTAAAAACATTTAACAACTTACTAAACAGTAAATGTGTATCAGATTTCCACTCAAAAAGTATAAACGCATTCAACAAATACCTGACAGAATAGCTGTCTTTCGCAGCCTTAATTGTTAGGATCTGTGAGGCAATGACAGAGAGAACTTCCATATCAATTCGATTGAATTCATCAAAACAACACCATGCTCCTGACTGAACTAGTCCAAAGAAGAATTGTTTCACTACCTTCAAAAATAAGAAGATTGCTGAAATTGTTATAACAGTGTGAAATTTAATCGGGATATTAATTCGTACACATTTTTCCAATCTTACCCAAACCAAGCAAACACCTGTTACACTTCCTCTCCTCAGGCATTTTCATAGGGCTGAAGCCAGCAGCTGCTTAGATTCCAGACCAGCCAACTACTCTGCCTGTGTCTTATAAAAGCCTAAACACACCATAGCAAGCTAAAGCTCATGGGGACTGTGCAAACAGGGCCACAGCATGCTCAGATTGCACATTGCACAGAGCGGTGTCAGACCACTCTTGAGGCTGCCATTGACCTCACAGAACTGCCCCTTTGTGCACTGATTTTAGGACAACTCTCCATTGTAAAGTGTGAGAATCAGGGGTTCCCTTTTCTGAATCAAGTAAAGACTGTGGGTTTAGTGGTTGACTGCTGTTGGTTAAAGCAGAGGATTGAGCTGGACCCAGTGTAGATTCTGGGCCAGACTGGAGTGTGTCCAGTGAAGGTATATGGCAACTGCTAAGCTTCTCCCACCTACTAGGATTTAGGCCCAGGTTGGCCAGGTGTGCCAATGTTCCCTGAGAGGCTGAAGTTTTGACTGAAGTCTTGAGTTGTAGATGTTAGCAACTAAAACAGACATCCTCAAACTACAGCCCGCAGGCCACATGCAGCCTGCCTAGGACATTTATCCAGCCCGCTGGGTGTTTTTGCCACCACTGTCTGTCCTGCTTAGCAGCTGACTCGTCCCAGAGCCCGGAGTCTGGCCCCTGAGGGACAGTGAACTGGCCCCCTGTTTATAAAGTTTGAGGACCCCTGAACTAAAACAAAACAACAAAATGAACAAAAAACACTGACGGGCTAAACAGAACTTCCTGAGGTAGGTGCCAATTGAGGGATGCCCAAACTGTATCAGGAGACTTTGGTAAATACCACAAAGGAAGCACAAGAGACCCTCCAACAGGGATAGATACAGAACTTGGTTCCTCTCACGGGGTAGCAGAAATCAATTGTCTTTATTTAAAATTTTGATATTTTTTTCATCATGGGATTTTTTGGCATTAATTTTGATTTTAAAATATTGCACTAAAAATATTTTTTATCTTGATTATTAGGCTTTTTGGCTTTCCTTTATATTATGCTCAGCAGGCAAGTGCTTCACTCACCTCACCCAAGACCCCACTTCCTGGACCCCACTGGAAGGTAGTTTCCAGGGAAGAGGCAAGAGACTGTATTTGGTAAGTGTTCTACAAATAATAATTCAGTCAATTTATTCATGTTTATTGGTATTTTTAATGTGCTAAATGAGCACAAATTGGAAATGCAGGAACTGAGTGGTAATGAATGTGCTTTGAACAGCAAATAAAATGACAGCGATAAGATGTAAAATCTTTGAACTCAATGTGCAAAACAAGCTGCAGTATTTTGAAACAGAGCAAATTTGCACAGTGGTATATGCAGTTTTAATGTCACATATTCCAGTATGTTATGAGACATTCATTGCTTGTGAATTATGTGCATAAAGTGCATCTAAAACAAGACTGACAAACTAGTGATCATCCTCCACATAAACTCTCAAACATTTGTGTGAATCATAATGGCCTTGATCTTAAAATGATTACGTTTTCAGTAAATAAATGTAGGACTTAATT
>NW_003852440.1:5780507-5788132 GCF_000181295.1 Otolemur garnettii | reverse complement strand
CATCCTCCACATAAACTCTCAAACATTTGTGTGAATCATAATGGCCTTGATCTTAAAATGATTACGTTTTCAGTAAATAAATGTAGGACTTAATTTTATATTAATAAAACTGTACTCTTAATTGTATTACATATTAATGTACATATAAGATTTTATTTGAAAAGAATTCTACAGTCAAAAAGTTTGAAAACCACTATATTATGGAGTAGTTCACTTAAACTTAAAGCAAAGTATGTGTTTTTAAGTTTCTCTACATTCCAGGTTTCTATTCTATTCTATTCTATTCTTATTCTAGTCATTGAAAAGAATAGTGTTTAAAGTTCTATTAATACTTAATGTCTAAGATAGATATTTTTCTTTTTCTTTTATTCTTCAGTGAATTGTTTTATATGTACAGGATTTTTTCCTGAGTATATGTGTTTAAGCTTTACCTTATAATCCAAGTCCTCAAAACAGTTGAAGACCACACAATGTTTGCCTAAGGACTGGAAAGGAAAAATATTATTTTAACATATTTCTTGAATTATGACATAAAATACTAATATTAAAACTGTCACGGTATTAAAATGTCTTTGTTATTTTGACAATACTTTTACACTATAAAGATGAATTAGATACCAAATTTAGAGATTTATAAAACTCCATATAGTATCATGTAAATTTCATATACTGTTTATATAGCTTAGTCAATAGGTTCCTAGAATGCAAAGGTCACATTTTTGCACAAATCTACAAATAAGAACTAGGAAAAATATCCAAATGTTGCAAACTATACACTTTGCTTATATCAGTTACTACTACTACTACTTCTCTTTCTCACACACACTGATATTAATCATTTACATGTCAGTCAGTATAGTAGTATTTCAAAGCATATATTGGCTTACTGAGATCTCAAGTCCCAGCATACAATAGACATTCAAAACTTAATTGATGAATTGTATTAATTAATTAATGTGCATGTTTGTAGAAAAAATGCTTAACAATAATTAACTAAACAGTAAGTGTGTATCAATTTCCATTCAAATTATATAAAGGCATTCAACAAATACTTGACAGAATAGGTGCCTTTTGCAGGCAATTGAAAGAACATCTTAACAGCAAGAATGCTATAAATTTAAAATATCATCAAAGTTTGTAAAACAGGAAAACAAAAAGCACTTTTTGTTCTAGATATAGAAGGCACTTACTCTTGCTAGATCTTTGACAGTCTCAGTTTTTCCTGTCCCAGCTGGACCAGCAGGGCAGCCTCCTAGATTGAAATGTAGTGCTCCTGTAAGAGTCAGCCAGCATCGGTCTGTGAGAGGCGTAATAACCAACCTTGCGGTACAACCCAAGTACTCATAGCCGTAAGTAAAACTGGCATCTCCTTGTGAAACGTAACACAATTTGTGTTTTTCATTCCACTTATATTGCAAATGTCTGCAAACAATATCATAAATGCTTCTATTATTTGGTGAAATTATTTTTATTTTTTTCACATGCAGAAACAAATGACTAAAAAATAGAAATGCAAAACTTAAAATCAAGTAGGAAGAGTAATTTAAAATTCATCAATGATTGTACTAAATATGAAATATTAGAATTCAGAAGACTACAAACAATGAGAATGCTTCCCTCTGAGGCAAATGACCTTGAATCATGCTGCTTTGGTGTGATGTCAGCTTAAATGGAGGATTCATATAAAAATCACATCTATGAAGTTTATTTCAATTTTCAGTAAGAATATTATCGAAGACAATGTTCATCTGTCCAACGATCTGGATCTTTATTATGAGGATACTTGAGAGAAATGCTATTTGTTTTATGTATCAAAATATTTGAATCTTCTCTGTCACAACCCCTCGGGCCCCTATGGACCTGGTCTCCATCACCACAGGAAGGAACCAGGTGTGACGTGGATTAGAAGTACAAGCTTGTAGGAAGCAGACTAGCTCCTCTTCGCAGGGTAGCCCCGAGCAACCTCTGCACTAGCCTTTTATTGAGATCATACAACACAGGTGAGGGGAGTAAGTAACAAATGACTACGTGCTGAAGGCTCAGGCTCTTGTTCTACAAGGAACACCTTGGGACGAATGGCCCAAGGGTCCACCCACCCCCCTAGGAAATATATATGCATATATATACTAAGAAATATAATGTATATGCATATATATTAGGAAAAATATTTTTTATATTTACACACATATATACATATAGCATGTATACGTGTGTATGTATATACATAGATTCTACTACTGTTTTTTTAAATGACATTTTTTGTTTCCTTTTTTTGTTCGAGATTCATTGAGAGTACAAAGAACCAGGTTATACTGGTTGCAGTTGTTATATAAAGTCCCTCTTGTAATTGTGTCCCACCCCCAAGAGGTGTGCCATAAACCATAACCCCCCGCCCTACCCCCATCCCGATCCCTCATTCCCTTGCCTACCCCCCAGATCTATTATCATCTAGATTAATAGATGATCTAATAATAGATCAATTGTGTTGCACCCCCAAGAGGTGTGCCATAAACCGTAGCCTCCCATCCTACCACCTACCCCTGATTCCTTATTCCCATGCCTACCCCCCAGATCTCTTATCATCTAGATTAATAGATGGCCTAATAATAGATAATATTAAATCATCTATTGCCTTCATATTAGAATTGAGTACATTGGATTCTTGCTTCTCCATTCTTGTGATGCTTTACTAAGGAGAATGTGTCCCACCTCTATCCAAGTTAATTCAAAAGATGTAAAGTCTTTTGCATAGCTAAGGACACAAGTAAAGCTAAAAGACAACCTTCAGAATGAGAAAAGATATTTGCAGGGTATCAATCTGACAAAGGGTTGATAACTAGAATCTACAGAGAAGTCAAATCAATCAACAGAAAAAAAGTAAACAATCCCATCTCCTCTGGCCAAGAGATATGAACAGAACCTTCTCTGATGAAGATAAATGAATGGCTAACAAACACTTGAAAAAATACTCATTGTCCCTGATCACCAGAGAAATGCAAATCAAAACCACCCTGAGCTATCACCTAACCTCAGTGAGAATGGCCCGCATCACAAAGACTCAAAGCTGCAGATGCTGGGGTGGATGTGGAGAGAAAGGAACATTTTTACACTACTGGTGGGACTGCAAACTAATACAACCTTTTTTGAAGGAAGTAGGGAGAAACCTCAAAGAACTCAAATTAGACCTCACATTTGGTCCTGCAATCCCATTACTGGGCATCTACCCAGAAGAAAAAAAATCATTTTATCATAAGGACATTTGCACTAGACTGTTTATCACAGTTCAATCCACAATTGCCAAAAAGTGGAAACAGCCTAAATGCCCTCCATCCAAGGAATGGATTAACAAAGTGTGGTATATGTATACCATGGAATACTATTCAGTCATTAAAAAGATGGAGACCACATTCTACTGTTTATTTTTATTTTTTAAAAGAGCTAATAAATAATAATGAAATGCTAGATTTTATGCAGAGTAATGGTTCATAAACAAGCTACAGTCTCTTTGGTAATTAAGAGAGTATCCTTTGGGTTGTCTATCCATTTGTTGACTATTTCCTTAGCTTTCCAGAAGATTTTTAGTTTGATGTAATCACACTGTCTATTTTGCTTGGTTGCCTATTCTTTTTTTTTTTTTTTTGTAGAGACAGAGTATCACTCTATCACCCTTAGTAGAGTGCAGTGGCATCACAGCTCTCAGTAACTTCCAACTCCTGGGCCAAGGCGATTCTCTTGCCTCAGCCTCTTGTACAGGTGCCCGCCACAATGCCTGCCTATTTTTTTGTTGCAGTTTGGTTGGAGCCGGGTTTGAACCTGCCATCCTTGGTATATGTGGCCGGTGCCCTACCCACTGAGCCACAGGCGCCACCCTGGTTGCCTATTCTTTTGTGATTCTACTCAAAAGGATTTTGGCCAGACAAACTTAATTCAAGTCTTCTATCAAATTGATTTGATTTTTGAGTATGGTGAGAGATAGGAGTCTAGTTTCATTCTTCTGAAAATGTTAATAGTTATTAAGTTTCCCCCAGCACCATTTATTGAAAAGACAGTCTTTTCTTCATTGTAAGTTCTTGGTGTCTTTGTTGAAGATGAATCAATTGTGAATGTGTGGGTTTATATCTGGATTCTCTAATCTGTTCTGTTGGTCCATATATCTGTTTTGTGCTAGTATCATGTGGTTTTGGTTTCTATAGCTTTGTAATAGATTTTGAAGTGAGATAGTGTGGTGTCTCTAGCTTTGTTCTTTTTGATCAGGATTGTTTTGGTTATTGGAGTCTTTTGTGGTTCCATATAAATTGTGTTTTTTTTTTCTATTTCTGTGAACAATTTTGATAAGGATTGCACTGAATTTCTAAATTGCTTTGGGTAGTATTGTAATTTTAACAAATTGTTCTTTCAATTGATAAACATAGAATATTTTTCCATTTCTTAAAATGTCCTCTTCTCATTCTTTCTTCAGAAGGAAATTTATAGTTTTCCTTGTATAGAACTTTCACTTCTTTGGTTAGACCAATTCCTAGGTATTTTATACATTTTTTAGCTATTGTAAATGAGGCTGTTTCCTTGATTTATTTTTCAGATCACTTAATGTTGGCATCCATAAATGCTACTGATTTTTGTAAGCTGATTTTGCATCCTGTGACTTTATTGAATTAGTTTATAAGTTCTAACAGTTTTATGGTTGGAGTCCTTAGGTTTTTCTAGGTGTTCATGTCATCTGTGAAAAAGACTAATTCAACTGGTTCCTTTCTGATTCAGATGCCTTTTTATTTCTTTCTATTGCCTAATTGCTCTGATCAGAAATCCCTAGGGTTTAAAGGAAACTGTCATACCTACAACAAATTTATGCTAACTACAGAATTTCTTAAAAATTAACTTTTCTTGAGATATAGGCAAGACACCTGTTTTTCTACGAACAAAGAAAAACTTAAAAAAAATTATTCGAAAGTTTGAAATGCCACATTTATTACAGGAATCATACTCTTGATCTTCTCACCAAAGGTAGTAGCTTTTTATTTTCATATTTTACTAATTGACTCTGGGAGAAGGAAGGTAATTTGGAGTTAAGGAGTTGGTAGGAAATGTTCTCCAATTTGTTTCTCCATCCTAGTCTATTCCAGAATTGACAGCACAGGAGAAAGAAGAGGCCTGAAGTAGAGTTATCAATACCCATGAACAAGTATTGTCCTCTGTCTGAATGCCAAAATGCAACTACTTGAAGAGAATTAATTAGGTTAAGAAGATAGAAGTTAAAATGACAGGGAGGAAAAAAGAGAAAGAAGGAAAAATAGGAATATGGTATAGTAGTCCCCTCTTATCTGTGGAGGGCACATTTCAAGACCCCTGGTGGATGCCTGAAATTGCATATACAGTAGAACTGCCACTGCCAGAGCTGACCACTGCCCTATACTGACTACCTCCATAAGTTGGTCTAATTTTCATAGACTAGACATGAACCACATTTATGTCAACCAGTTTGTTATAGCCCTTTGCATGGTCAACTTACAGAAGTTCTACTGTAGTTCCAAACCCTATATATACTGTACTATGTTTTTTCCTATACAAACATACCTATGTTAAAGTTTAATTTAGGCACAGAGATTAACTGCAATGACTGATAATAAAATACAATAGTTATGATAATATATTATAATAAATGTTATGCAAATGTGTTTTTTCTTTCAAAATGTCTTGTTGTACTGTACTTACCTTTTTTTAGACTATTGTTGACTGTGGGTAACTGAAACCATGGAAAGCAAAACCACAGAAAAGGGGAGACTACTATACTCAAATTCCAGTTTGATTAGAATTTCAGTAAGTCCCTCAAAATTAAAATGCTAGTTTGACAAAGGTTGAGGATGAAGAATAAATTTACTTAAAAATATGTTTATAAGACATTACTGCATGTAGTTATAATTTAGATTTACCTACCTTGTCCATTCAAAATCCTCTGAATTGAAGATATTTTTAAGTAGTAAATTTATTGCTATATCTCTGCAATAAACATAAAGGGTAAGCAATGCCCCTAGTACAATTTTTGTTCGAGAGTTACTAGTATCCAACACTACCAGCTCTGCAATTTCTTCTAGATGACATATCACATCAGCACAGACTTTTTCCATCTCTTCTCTTGAATGAGAACTCCTAAAACTTTTAAGACAATCATTATAAAACATGATCTGGCTCTGAAAAGATAAGAGATAGGAATGATAATTGAAACATAGATTTTATTTTAAATTAAAACAGATATTTTCATGAAGTATATGTGGCATATGTGTGAGTGCATTTATGTGTGTACAAAAGAGTTTATACATTTAAACATATTTGAGGGTTAAAGATTGAACTTTAAATAATGTTTATGGGAACCTTATTAATTTGTACTTTCTAATTCTTGTGTTCTTAATCCATCATCACTAAGTAAGAATGTGGAGACAGTAACAATGGTTGAAAAATCCAGAAGAAATTAGTTCTGCTCTTTCTATTGAACTCAGAATACAGAGTGTCCTGTATTAATCTTCACACAAACCTTATGGACACCCTGTATACCAAGAATACATTAAGTCTGCAATCATAGTTTTAGAGCTTATAAAAATTGTTATTTGAGTCATCTTTTTAAACTCACTCTTCCCACATATACCAGAGCTATTTTAAGAATGCTAGATTAAAATCAAGTTGACTCTGGAAGTTAAAAGAGGGGGAAATGTCAAGATATGTTATAGGTTTCTGGCTTGCACAATTGGGTAAGTTGTGATTCCAGTCACTCACTAAGATAGTAACTATTGAAAGAAGAATATGTTGTGGCTAAGGGGGGGATATACTGAATTGAAGTGCCTAAGAAACACAGTAGAGTAATAAGGATACACATATGGGAGTAATTTATTTTTTATTTTTTATTAAATTATAGCTGTGTATATTAATGCAATCATGGGGTACAGTGTGGTGTTTTCATATACATTTTGAAATACTCTTATCAAACTGGTTAACGTAGCCTTCATGTCGTTTTCTTAGTTATTGAGTTAAGACATTCATACTCTGCTTTTAGAAAGATTCACTTGTACCCTTGTAGGATAAACCATAGGGGTGACCCCACCAATCACCCTCCCTCCTCTCATCCACGCCCCTCCTCTCCCCTCTCCCACCTCCCTTCCCATATTCTAAGGCTATAATTAGGTTATAACATTCCTATGAAAGCTATAAATTAGTTTCAAAATGGGGCTGTGTACATTGGATACTTTTTCTTCCATTCTTAAGATACTTTGCAAAGAAGAACATTTTCCAGTACTATCCATGTAAGCATGAAGGAGGCAAAGTCTCTATCTTTCTAGTGATCAAAACAGCATGGTACTGGCACAAAAACAGAGAGGTAGATGTATGGAACAGAATAGAGAGCCAAGAGATGAATCCAGCTACCTACTGTTATCTGATCTTTGTAAGCCAATTAAAAACATTGAGTGGGGAAAAGATTCCCTATTTATTAACAAACGGTGCTGGGTTAACTGGATGGTGACCTGTAGAAGACTGAAACTAGACCCACACCTTTCACCATTAACTAAGATAGACTCTCACTGGATTAAAGATTTAAACTTAAGACATGAAACTATAAAAATACTAGAAGAAAGTGTAGG
>NW_003852440.1:5776778-5779951 GCF_000181295.1 Otolemur garnettii | reverse complement strand
AAAGATATTTGTATCAGAATGTTTATTGCAGCCCAATTCATAATTGCTAGGTCATGGAAGAAGCCCAAGTGCCCACTGACCCATGAATGGATCAATAAACTGTGGTACATGTACACATATGGGAGTAATTATCATAGAAGCATATTTACGTTCGGACCTCCATATGACACCACCTTCCTCCACTGACCATTTCTTGAGTTGACTTAATTTTCATAGCCTGGACATACACCACATGTATGTATCAGTACAGTAGGCCTTGTTCCTCATGTTTACCACCTTCATATATTGATCAGTTTGTTATAGTCCTTTGAATGGTCAACTTTCAGAGAGATTCTATTGTATAGCGAAATTTTTCCAGAGCAAGGTAAGAGGGTACAGAATGGAAAACCTGGTGTATCAATCAGCATTCTTGGTTGCATACAATAGAAACTGACTTTCTTAAAGGATGTTGTAGACTTGTAATCAGCAGATCAATTGGAAGTTAGAGACAGGGGTGGAGAGTAGACAGGAGCAACAATCTGAGACAAGGCAGCAGGAACCATAGTCAGGATCATGTCACAGCAGAGTCTTGCAAAATAACATGCTACCACTATTCTTGGCTCATTTATTTAAGATCTACAGTCTCAAAAGAGAACATCCAATGGGTTGATACTCAAGATTGTATCAGTGTAGGTTGCAGGAGGATTTGGTTTGGGTTAGGGAGATTGTGAACAAGACTTTTAACTTTTTATTTGTTTACAGAGGAATTTTTACTGTATTTGTGTAAATCCATATTGAAATGTTCTCACTGAGCAATGCATGTAGATATGTTTTTATCTGCATTTCCCCATATGTGTCTTTTTGCATTCATTAAAAGGCAACTGCTGGTCATGTAACATATGCAGAAATACAAGAGAAAGGGGAGTGGTAAATTGCATCCTGCCATGTTAAATTAGCAGTAGGTAAGGCAGATGTGGGGAAAACTTTGGTAAAAGTACATTTAGTGATTGAAACTGAAGTCTACCATAAAGTATTTCTGGAAACAAAATGTAGGCTGTTTCTTACTGTTAAGCGTGTATGGATGACCAGGGAGAAGATCTTTTTTAGTAGGGCAGATTTGATTGTTTGAATTCCTGTGAAACTACAGAAATGTGCAGATTGACTCATTGTAACTTTGTTGTAAAGAACAGTTTGTGTCCACAATCTTGAAAATTGTGATGACTCAAGGCAACATATAAAAGAGGTGATATTATTTTGAAATTAAGTAATACAAGTCAAGTATTCTTTAAAAATACTTGATAATGGTAACTCAAGGCAATATGTCTTTTATCTTCACTCAAGAAAAATTTTTATCTCTAATGTTCACAATAGCCTCTTAACTGACAGATATATTAAAGTTTTCAGACCTCTCTATAGCTTCACAATTATGACCACTTACTTTTTTCATGATCACTCAATTTTTTCTTGAGAAAAATCAAAGCAGCAAACAAAAATGTCCTTTTCTTCTCTATTACTTCTATGAAAAATCTTATAATTTTTCTTTCCCTTTTCTTTCTGGCTGCTATATTTTCAGTCTTTTTCATGAATTCTCCTTTTTTTACCTACTGTTTAAATGTTGGTATTCCTTGGAATCTTTCCTTGTCACTTTCTCTTATTCTGTACATTCTACTGGGAAAAATTTTTTATCACTTCCCTCACTTCAACAGAACTCAAAACTATTACTTCTCAAAAGAATTGCCAATTTTGCCTTTCTTGATATAATAGTTTCCTAGGTATCCTTCTCTTTATCTTCTGAAATCATGAAAAGCAGTAATTAGTTTCAGCAAATATGCATGTAGTAGCCAGAATAATGACTTCCTGCAAAGATATCCATGTCCTAATCCCCAGAACCTGTGAATATGTTACCTTATATGGCAAAAGGAATTTGTAGATGTCATTAAATTAAGAAGTTTGATATAATAGGAATTATTCTAGATTATCTGGACCCAGTTTAATCACATATATCCTTAAAATTGGGTCAGTTTTTCTGCATCTAAGCAGAAGGAGATATGACTATAGAAGAATGATCAGAAAGATACAACATTTCTGGGAGGAAGGGGCCACAAGGTAGGGAATTCCAGGGGCTTCCAGAAGCTGATAAAGACAAGGAAATAGATTTCCACCCAAGAGCCTCTGGAAAGAAACACAGCTCTGCTGACAACTTATTCTTAGCCTAGGGAAGCCTGTTTTGACCTTCTAACTTCCAAACCATAAGAAAAGAAATTTGTCTTGTTTTAAGCTCCCAAGTTTTCAGTAACTTTTTAATAAAAGCAGTAGAAAACTAATGCAGTTAAATATAGTGACAATTCTAGGAAAATAATTTATAGTTTATTTTCATTCAACATTATGAACAATTTTAAAACTACAGAAAAGTTGAGGAATTATTCATTGACTATCTATATATCTACTGTCTACCTTCTACAGTTAACTTTTTTCAATATTTACTTTATCAAAAACATGTCTATATACATCTATCTTATTTTTAATGCATTTCAAAGTAATCTACAGATATCAGTAGTCTTCATAACTATTTATTTCCCAAACCTTTGCTTTCTTGGCAATGTAGCCACAAACTAAATACTTACACAATAATACTTTGTTTTATTGTGCTTCACTTTATTGTGCTTTGTAGATAACATGTTTTTTTACAAATTGAAGGCAAGTCCATTAGTACCATTTTCCCAAAAGTATGAGCTCACTTCTTATCTATGTGTCACATTTTGGTAATTCTTGCAATATTTTGAACTATTTCATTGTTATATCTGTTATGGTGATCTATGGCCAGCAATCTTTGATGTTGTTATTTTAATTTTTTAGGAGCACCATGAACTGTGCCCATATAAAATGGTGACTTAATCAATAAATAGTATGGTTCTTCTGACTGCTCCACTGTCCAGCTGCTCCCTCATCTTTCTCATTCTCATAAGGCCTCTCTTCTCCAAGAGACATAAGAATATTGAACCTAGGCCAATTAATAACCCTACAATGGGTTCAAATGAAAAGAAATGTCACATGTCTCTCTTGAAATCAAAAGTTACAGATGATTAAGCTCAGTGAAGAAAATATGTCAAAAACTGAGATAGGTTGAAAAGTAGGCCTATTGAGCCAAACACTTAGCCAAGCTATGAATGCAAAAGAAAAGTTTTTTTTTTTTT
>NW_003852440.1:5768812-5771529 GCF_000181295.1 Otolemur garnettii | reverse complement strand
GCTCGCCTCAGGAAGGTTGAAGTGCACTCTTCAATCTCTCTTGTCTCTGCTCCAAACCATCAGCTACTTTGCTAAGGTTCTGTCCTTTCAGCCTCCTTCTGGACGGGAGCTTCTGTAAAAAGCTGGCTGCAGTTCGCCATCTTGGCTCTGCCCCCAAAAGAAAAGTTCTTAAAGAAAACTAAAAATGCCACGCTGGTGTTCACAAAAATGATAAGACATTGAAACAGCCTTACTGCAGACATGATAAAGTTTGGGTGGTGGGGAAAAAAAGATCAATTGAGCCCCTACATTTCCTTAAGCCAAAGCCTAATCCACAATAAGGCCCTAACTTGCGTCAATTTTATGGAATGCTCCAAGGTCAGGAAGCTTTAGTCTAAGAATGGTTAGAAGATAATAGAGGTTGGTTCATAAAGTTTAAGGAAAGACACCATTGTATAACATAAAAGTACAAGGTGAAACAGCAAGTGTTAGTGTAGAAGCGACAGCAAGTTATCCAGAAGAATTGAGAAGATAATTGTGAAGGTGGCTATAATTGGCAACAGATTTCCAAAGTAGATAAAATGCCTTCTATAGGAATATGACACCATGTAAAATTTTTATAGCTAGAGATGAGAAGCCAATGCCTGGCTTCAAAGCTTGAAAGAAGAAGCTGACTCTCTTGTTATGAGGGTAGTGTAGTTGGTGACTTTAAATTGAAGTCAGGGCTCTTTTACTATTCTGAAAATCCTAAGACCTTTAAGAATTATGCCAAGTCTACTCTGTATATGGAACAACAAAGCTTGAGTCTTGACACGCCTGTTTCCAGCATAACTTATTGGATATTTCAAGCCCCTCTATTCAGAACTACTGATCAGAAAAAAGATTCCTTCCAAAATATAATATTATATTGCTCATTTGAAAATATATCTAGTCATTCAAGAGCTCTGATAGACATTAATGTTGACTTCATGCCTGACAACATAACATCTATTCTTCAGCCCATGGATCAAGGAGTAACTGTGACTTTCAAGTCTTATTACTTAATAAATACATTTTGTACAGCAGTTGCTGACATAGTGATTCCTCTGATTGATCTAAGCAAAGTAAATCAAAACCCTTTTGGAAAGGATTTACCATTCTAGATGCCACTAAGAACATTTGTGATGTGTGGGAGGAGGTCAAAATATAAACATTAACAGTAGTTTGGAAGAAGTTGATTCCTGCCCTTATGGATGACTTCAATGGGGTCAAGTGGAGGATGTAACTGTAGATGTGGTGGAAATAGCAAGAGAACTAGAATTAGAAATAGAGTTTAAGATGTGACTGAATTGCTGCAATCTCATGATAAAACGCAAATGGATGAGGAGTTGCTCCTTATGGATGAGGAAAGAGTGGTTTTCTTAAGATGAAACTATTCCTAGTGAATATCCTATAAGTATTGTGGAAATGACAACAAAGGATTTAGAGTATCCCATAAACTTAGTTGATAAACCAGGGTTTGAGAGAATTGACTGCAATTTTGAAAGAAGCTCTATTGTGGGTTAAGCGCTATTAAAAGACATCATATGCTATGGAGTAATCTTTCATTTAAAAAAAGCCAACCAATGTGGCAAACATCACTATTGTCTTATTTTAAGAAATTGTCACAGCCACTTAAATCCTTAGCAACCAGCACCCTGATCTGTCAACAGCCATCAACATTGAGGCAAGGTGCTCTACTAGCAAAAAGTTTACAATTTGCTGAAGGCTCAGATGATTGCTAGCATTTTTTAGTTATAAAGTATTTTTAATTAAGTTATGTAATTTTTTAGATGTAATGTTATTACACACTTACTAGACAACTACTATATAGAATGAACATAATTTATGTGCACTGTGAAATCAAAATTTCTTGTGACTTCCTTTTGTGCAATATAAACTTTATTGCAATGATCTGGAACTAAACCCATAACATCTCCAAGGTATGCCCGCATGTATACATTAAAGTGGCATTGACTTACCACAATGAGTACCACTTGTCCTGGACGAGATACTACCCATACAGGAAAAGGCTGGCAGCTCCAATCTTCAACCCCTTGACTTACAAATCTATAAACAAAAAATTATTTATATTATTTATATCTAATCATTGATTATAGCCATTTAATGATTAAGCATTACATAGTCACAGGGGAATATTTTTTAAGATCTCTGATTTTTTTTCTAATTTAGTTATATGTATCAGACCAAATACAGGAGGTGACAGAGCCTTAATCCATGTATAATGCATATACCTTAAATTCTTCTTTAACATTATCTCCACTTTTCTAATGAGGCCATCGAGTTTCTGGGATAGTAAAACTATATTAAACTAGGAGATGACATATCTTAGCTTTGAATTACTAATACTATCAATATAAAAATCTGTATTTAAAATAATTTCTACAAAATAGAATACAGGGTTCAAACCACCAAATCAATTTTATTTATTTATTCATTTATTTTGAGATAGGGTATTACTTTGTCACCAGAGATAGAGTGTCCTGATGTTATCATAGCTCACTAAAGTGATCCTTCTGCCCTAAGCCTCCTGAGTTGCTGGGACTACAGTCATGTACCACTATTCCCAGCTAAGTTTGGTATTCTTTGTAGCAACAGGGTCTAGCTCAGGCTGGTCTCAAACTCCTAGCCTCAGGCAATCCTCCCATCTTAGCCTCCCCAAATGCTAGGATTTCAGGTGCAAGCCACCACATCTCACC
>NW_003852440.1:5755745-5768696 GCF_000181295.1 Otolemur garnettii | reverse complement strand
TTCTCAGTTATTGCTTTAAAACGTTCACATTCTACTCTTAGAAAGATTCACCTGTACCCCTATAAGGTAAACCTCAGAAGTAATCCCTCCAAACCCCCTCCCTCCACCCATTCCCCCCTCACCATAGTAGGATTTTAATAGTGATGTCCTGCATTTCTTTACCTTAAAAAATTAATTATGATGGAGAGAATAGAATTTATGAAAAATATGTAGACAATTTTATTTAAGGCTAATATTATGCACCATATTATGTTAATATGCACCAACAGCATATGTCTTGATATTGTTATGCAATTGTTATGACTTTTTAATACAGAAGTTTTAAATTTCTTTATAATTAAATTCATCGGTCTTTTGCTTTACAGTTCTTCTATTACTGAAACATCTTTTAGAAACTCTGAACTCTAAATTTCATTAATTTTCTTCTAACACTTAAATAGCTTTTTAAAAACTTTTCAACCTTAACTTCATTTAGAATTTGAATATCTGAAATGTATTACATCTTAAAAATTTTTTTGTTGGGGATTCATTGAGGGTACAAAAAACCAGGTTACATTGATTGTATTTGTTAGGTAGAGTCCCTCTTATAATTGTATCCTTCCCCTACTGGGTGTCACACACTGTGACACCCCCTTCTTCCCTCCCCCTGCCCACCCCCCACTGTGTACTAGGTCATTAATTGTCCTCATATCAGAATTGAGTACATAGGCTTTTTCTTCTCCATTCTTGTGATGCTTTACTAAGAATAATATGTTCCACTTCCATCCAGATTAATACAAAAGATGTAAAGTCTCCATCTTTTTCAATGGCTTAATAGTATTCCATGGTACACATACACCACAGCTTGTTAATCCATTCCTGTGTTGGTGAGAATCTAGGCTGTTTCCACATTTTGGCTATTGTAAATTGAGCTATGATAAACAGTCTAGTGCAAGTGTTCTTATAGTAAAAGGATTTTTTTTTCTGCTGGGTAGATGCCCAGTAATAGGATTGCAGGATCAAATGGGAGGTCTAGGTTGAGTTCTCTGAGGGTTCTCCATACTTCTTTCCAAAAAGGTTGTTTTAGTTTGCAATCTCACCAGCAGTGTAAAAGTGTTCCTTTCTCTCCACATCCACTCCAGCATCTGCAGTTTTGAGATTTTGTGGTGTGGGCTATTCTCAATGGGCTTAGATGATGCCTCAGGGTAGTTTTGGTTTGCATTTTAGGGACAAGGAGCATTTTTTCATGTTTGTTAGAGAACATGTTTTCTCTAACATGTTCATCTGTTTTCTTTAGAGAAGGTTCTATTCATCTCTCTTGCCCAGTGATATAAGGGAATGTTGGCTTTTTTCATGTTGATTATCAAGCTTTTGTCCAATTCAAAATATGCAAAAATCCTTTCCCGTTGTGTAGATTGTCTATTCGCTTTGGTTATTGTCTCCTTAGCTGTACAGAAGCTTTTTGTTTAATTGAGTTCCATTTGTTTATTTTTATTGTTGCAATTCCCACATAAGTTTTCTTCATAAAGTCTTTACCCAAGCCAATATCCTCAAATGTTTTTCAAATGCTTTCTTTGGGGATTTTTATAATTTCATGCCTTAAATTTAGGTCTTTTATCCATCTTGAATTAATTTTTTGGGGAATGGAGAAAGGTGCAGGTTCAGTTTCAGTCTTTTACATGCTGTTTTGACCACTATGACTTTGTAGTACAGCCTAAAGTCTGGTAGACTAATGCCCCAGGCTTTGTTTTTATTACCAATAATTGCCTTAGCTATACAGGGTTTTTTTTCCTGTTCTATACAAAATGAAGAATTATATTTCCAAATCTCAAAAGTATGATGTTGGTATTTTAATAGGGATGGCATTGAATCTGTAGATTACTTTAGAAAGTATAAACATTTTAACAATGTTGATTCTTCCCAGCCATGAGCATGGTATATTCTTCCTTTTGTTGATATCTTCTGCTATTTCTTTACTTAAGGTTTCATAATTTTGTTTATAGAGGTCCTTAACCTATTTTGTGAGGTATATTCCTAGGTATTTCATTTTCTTTAAAGCTACTGTGAAGGGGATTATGTCCTTAATTAGCCTCTCATCCTGTCTGTTATAGGCATATACAAAGGCTGCTGACTTGTGGACATTGATTTTATATCCTGAGACATTGCTGTATTTTTTGATCACTTCCAGGAGTCTTGTGGTTGAGTCATTGGGGTTCTCTTAAGTATAAGATCATATCATCAGCAAAGAGGAAGAGCTTGACCTCCTCTGTTCCCATTTGGATGTCCTTTATTTCCTGCTCTTGCCTGATTGTGTTGGCTAGAACTTCCAGCACTGTTGAATAGTAGCAGCAATAGAGGACAAGCTTGTCTGGTTACAGTTCTAAGTGGAAAAACTGTCAGTTTTACTCCATTTAGTAAAATATTCACTGTGGGTTTGTTGTAGATGGCTTCAATCAGTTTAAGAAATGTGTCACCTATGTCTATACTCTTCAGTGATCTAATTAGAAAAGGATGCTGGATTTTATCAAATACTTTTTCTGCATCTATTGATAGGATTATATAGTCTTTGTTTTTGCTTCTGTTGATATGGTGAATTACATTTATGGAATTGTATATGTTAAACCAGCCTTGTATCCCTGGGATGAAACCTAATTTATCATGATGTATGACTTTTTTGATGGTAAGCTGTAATCTATTGGCTAGGATTTTGTTGAGAATTTTTGCATCTATATTCATTAGTGAAATTGGTCTGTATTTCTCCTTTTTAGTTGAGTCTTTTCCAGGTTTTGGTATCAGGGTGATGTTTGCTTCTTAGAATGTTTTCAGGGAAAGATTCCTTCCTCCTCAATTTTTTGGAGTAATTTCTTCTTTGAAGGTTTGATAGAATTCTGCTGTGAAGCCATCTGGAGCAGGGCATTCTTTTGTTGGGAGATGTTATTGTATTTTTTACCTCAGTACTTGAAATTAGTCTGTTCAGGAGATCTAGTTCTTCCTGGCTAAGTCCAGGAGGAAGGGTTGATCCATTTTGATCCATTTTATTCACATTGTCAAATTTCTGAGCAGAGAGTTTCTCGTAGTATTCAGAAATAATCTCTTGTATCTCTGTGGCATCTGTTGTTATTTCCCCTTTATCATTTTGGACTAATGTTACTAGAGATTTTACTTTTCTATTTCTAGTCTGGCAAAAGTTTTATCTATTTTATTTATTTTTTTCAAAAAAACAACTTTTTGTTTCATTAATTTTCTGAATGATTCTTTTGTTTCCAGTTTAATTTATTTCTGATTTAATTTTTGCTGTTTCTTTTGTTCTGCTTGGTTTAGGCTTAGATTGTTCTTCTTTTTCCAATTCCATAAGAAGGTTTGTGAGTTTGTTGATCTCTCTTTCTGTTTTTTGGATGTGGGCATCTAAACTGATAAATTTTCCTATCAGGACTACTTTTGTTGTATCCCACAGGTTTTGGTGTATTGTGTCTCCATTATTGCTTTGCTCAAGGAAGTAAATGTTTTCCTTTTATCCCTTATTAAACCAAACTATGATTCAGCATAAAGTTATTTAATTTCCATGCTTTTGTGTGGGGTTGAATGTTTTGTTGGAGTTCAGTTCCATCTTTATTGCCTTGTTGTCTGATACAAGGTAAAATTTCAATACATTTGATTTTGTTGAAGTTTGATTTGTGTCCTAGGATATGATGGATTTTGGAGAATGTCCCATGGGCTGATGAGAAAAATACATATTCTTTAACTTTGGGATGGAGTATTCTATATATGTCTATCAAGCACAGTTGTTCTAGGGTCACATTTAAGTCCCTTGTATCTATTTAGTTTCTGTTCAGAGGATCTGTCCAGCTCTGTGAGAGGAGGAGTGTTAAAGTCCCTTGCTATTATGGTGTCATATGATGACCTATTGTTCAGACTAATTAAGGTCTGTTTCAAGGATCTAGGAGTATTTAAGTTGGGTGCATAAATATTTAGAATTGAAATGTCTTCTTATTGTATTGGTCCCTTGACCAATATGACATATCCATGTTTGTCTTTTTTGACTTTAAGTTGCTTTAAATCCACTTATATCTGAAAATAAGATTGCAACCCCTCTTTTCTTTTGATTTCCATTTGCTTTATGGAAAACTTGTCTTCCATACCTTAACCCTGAGTTTTAATTTGTCTTTTGAGATAAGTGTGTTTCCTGCAGACAGCAAATAGATGCCTATTTTTTTTTTTTTAAATCCAGTCAGCCAGCCTGTGCCTCTTCCATGGGTAATTCAAGCCATCAACATTTATTGAGATAATTGATAAGTGTGGTGAAGTTCTAGTCATCTTATTTTTTTAAAGTCCACTGCTTAGTTTTGTCCTTTGCATCATAGTGGAAGGTAGGTTTTGTTCTTTAGTTTCTGGGTGTTTACTTTGCTGCTGGTTCATTGTGATGGTTACTGTGTAGAATAGGTCTAACTATTGCCTATAGAACTTGTTTTATTGTGGCAAGCTTCCTCAATGTTTGCATGTCAGTATATGATTTGATTCCTCTGTCAATTTTAAAGCTTAGCTTAGCAAGATATAGAATTCTGAGCTGAAAATTGGTTTGTTTAAGTAGACTAAATGTAAACAACCATTGTTTCATTGAAATTTTCATCCACAGTCACATTCATGGATTTGCCCCTTGAGGTCAATTGGCACTTACTTCTGGCAACTTGCAGAATCTTCTCTTTTGTCTTGACTTTGGACAGGTTCATCACAATGTGTCTTGAAGAAGCTTGATTTGAGTAGAGATAACCTCGGGTCCAATATCTCTTTGAAGGGAGTGTGTCAGAATCTTTGGTGATATTTGGGAAATTTTCATTTATGATATCCTCTAGTAGGGCTTCCATGCATCCGGGGTGTTCTTCTTCCCCTTCTGGGATACCTATAAAACATATGTTTGAATGCTTCATGACATCCCATGATTCTGTCAGTGAACATTCTGCTTATTATTCTTTTTTTCTGTTTCTTTAACTGCCTGATCCAGCTCAAGAGCTTTGTTATCTACCTCTGACATTCTTTCTTCTGCATGATGTATTCTATTATTGATACTTTCTACTGCATCTTTAAGTTCCCTGATACAGTTCCACTATATCTTTTCTATTTTCTTCATATCATTCATCTCTTATTTAATTCTGTTTTTGGATTTCCTTTTGGTTATATTCCACTTTCTCAGAAATTTCCTTCATTGCTTTTACCATCTATATTTTAAATCTCCCTTCTGTCATTTGTAACATTTCTTCATAGGTGGAATCTTCTGCAGTAGCTACCTCATGATCCCTTGGGAGTTTTTGATGTTGCCAGGATTTTTCTCCTGTTTCTTCCTCATGAGTGTTTTCATTTTGTCTGTTTCTTTGTCCTAATTTTTCCTTTCATTGCCTTTGACAGGAAAGTTACCTTGCCTCTGACATAAGGTGTTGAAGTGTCCTTTCGGTAAAGGATTAAAAGGATGAGAAGAGTAAGAGCACAAAAGGGTAAAAGATGAGAGAGAGAGAGAGAGAGAGGATGAAGAAGAAGAAGAAGAGGAGGAGGAAGAAGAAAAGTGAAAGGAAAGGTGGGGGTGAGTAAAAGTGAAGATTGAGAAGAAGAAGAGATGAAGAGAAAAAGAGAGAGAGGAGTAATAGTGGTGTACATTAGTATACTTTGACCCTCACCCACAAGTCCCAACTTCTGGGGGCAGGGCTGGGTTGGTGGAGTCTCCTGATGTCTGTAGCTCTTTGCCAGCCTGAGCTGATGTAGGACATTACCTCCACCAAATAGAGAAGGAAATAAAAAATACTGTAAATCAAACCAAAACAAACAAAAAAGCTTAAGACATAAAATTAGGAGAAAAAACAAGTATCAGGGATAGAAAAATGAGGAAAAATGAAGTTCTTATTATTAAAGAAAGCAACAATGAGAAATATATTTACATAAAAACCATGACTATAAAAGGAAAAAGAAAACTCTGGGGAAATTTTTGAAAAAGAAAAAAAATTTTTTGAAAAGAAAAAACAAACAAAACCCAACAATAACAACAAATTCAACAACAATAATAAAAACAAAAACTATATATAAATATCTTGCTGAATATTGCCTGGGTGACAGGTGATCTTCTGGGATATGAGGTGCTAATTACAATACAATAGGGCTGAGCCTGCAAGACAACTTTTCCACAATGGCTGTGCACAGTCTGCAGCTGAACAATGAAACTTCCATTCTGTCCTGGCAGATCAGTCCTGGCCTCTGGACACTGTTCAAAGTCACTTGCACACTTGCTCGAGGTCTCCCAGAACCAGCCTCACTCTAGGACTCTGAGAGATGAACCTGCAAGGCTAATCTACCACAATGGCTATGTGCATCCTGCAGCCAAACAATGAAAACTCCGCTCTATCCCAGCAGCTGGGTCCTGATTTCTGGGCTCTGTTTAAAGCACTTGCTCACTCTCCTAGGGTCTTTAAAGGTAACTCTACCTAGTCCTCAAGTCCAAAAAACCCCACAGGGAAGGCTTTACCTGTCTGCACATGTTCACTGCTGCTCAGATGCTGCCACCTGCAGCTACTACAGTTGGTGGCCTCAAACCAAATGCAAACACTTGCTTTTTTTCCACTGCTTTTGTCCTCCTTCTGTGATCCCCAAGTCTCCCACTACCTCCCTACAACCCTGAAGGAATGTTCCTGGGCAAAGCCAACAATCCAGAGGTGCCTGGAGTCTTCTCTCCCCTATTTCACCATGCCCAGTTTCAAAAAAGCTGTTTCTCACCCATCATCTTGCTCCACCCCTGATTCTTTAATTTTTTTTTTTTTTTTGGCAGTTTTTGGCTAGGGCTAGGTTTCAACCTACCACCTCCAATATATGGGGCCAGCACCCTACTCCTTTGAGTCACCAGTGCCACTCAATTCTTTAAATTTTTGTTATGATTGAAACTCATTATATACTTGCATCTCTCTTTTGACAAAAAATTTTCATTTAATTAAGATCTTATTCCACACTTACATTTATACCTTTATTTTACTTTTTGTATAGTTGTTTGCTTCCTGTTTGGATACTTTTTTTCTGTGCTTATGTTAACACACAAATGTACATATAATATTTTCTTATTTTCTTCAGAGTTTCAGAAATATTTTTACTGATCAAGATTTACAACTTAGGAACAACAATCCCATCTTTATTCTGAACTATTCATTCAAATGATAGAAAAATGTATATAGATATAGGAACTGGAAAACAAAGTGTATTTCAGGGCATTAAAATCTTGAAAAATTTGTGACAGATGGAAAGTAAACTGGGATTGAATTGTAGGAAGAAGAATAGAGAAATCAAAGAAAACTATGGCCCAAGTTAACAAATACAGGGTGGAACCCAGGGCCAACAAAAAAAAAAGGCAGAGAATGAATCTTCTGAGAGCACTGACGACAAATAGTTGTATACCGATAAAAAAATAAAAGCAAAATTTAAAATGAATTTTTTACACTTGATGCAAGAAAAGTTAACATGGCACAGAAATGTTAAAAATAACATAGTAGCTGGGGGTGGAACAGAGCTTTCTTTATTTGTCTGTAAGCCACAGGCAGCCATTGTGGGAGAGTTGCTTTGTGGACTCAGCCCTCAGGTTCCTAAAGTGAGGCCAGTTCTGGTGCACCTGATAAGCGGGCAGCCACTTTGGGAGAGATCCAAGCAACACACCTAGCCTGGGAAAGCTACTACTTAGCCCGGGGACATGGTTCGGAAAGGTCAAGGGTTGCATATTAAGTGGGCTGAGGAGAAACCCAGGCTCCCAACCAGGTGGGGTTTGAGAGCACAGAAGTCAGCAGGGACTTCCTGTCTCAATCTTTTATAGCTGTTTTAGGATTAACATCTTATATCCCAGAACATCACCTGCTGCCAAGAAATATTCAGCAAGATATATATACACAAAGTTTTTTGGATTTTCTTTCTTTCATTTTTTTGAATAAAAGATGTATTTTTTAAGCCATCCAGCATACTGTTTCAGGTTCATCTTATCCAGAAACATAAAAGATGTTTTTGCAGTATTGTCTTATTCTTTAATCTTTTTTTCTTATTAAGTCATATACACATAGGTCATGAGTACATTTATGCCTTTGTGGGATTCAGTTTGTTGATTATTTGTACAAATTGGAGTGCTTACACCCTACTAATTAGCATAGCTTTCACCTCATTTACTTAATCACAAAGTTGAGACTTTTATACTCTATACTTGATAGATTTGACTTGTACCCTTGCAATATGCTCCATTGGTGAGATCCCACCATTAACCCTCCCTCTATCAGGCCACCACCCTCCCATCCCTATGCCCTCCCCTTCCCTCCTTCGTCCTGGGCTATAGTTGTGACTCATCTTTCCTATGAAAGTGTGAGTGATTATAAATTGGTTTCATAGTAGTACTGAGTACATTGGGTATTTTTTTCCAATCCTGAAATACTTTACTAAGAAGAATATTTTCCAGCTCCATCCATGTAAACATAAAAGAGGGAAAGTCTCCAACTATTTTTTAATGCTACGTAGCATTCCATAGTATACATATACTACAATTTATTAATCCATTCATGGGTCAATGGACACTTGGGCTATTTCCATGACTTGGCAATTATGAATTGAGCTGCAATGAACAATCTGGTGCATATATATTCGTTGCCAAGTGATTTTGGGCCTTTTGGATATACACCTAGTAGAGGAATTGCAGGATCAAACGGCAGGTCTACTTTTAGATCCCTGAGTGTTCTCCAAACTTCTTTCCAAAAGGAACATATTAGCTTGCCTTCCCACCAGCAGTGTAGAAGTATTCCCTTTTCTCCACATCCACACCAACATCTGTATTTTTTGGATTTTGTGATGTGGGCTACTCTTACTGGAGTCAGATGATATCTCAAAGTGGTTTTGGTTTGCATTTCTCTGATGATTAAAGATGATGAGGATTTTTTTCTTTGTTTTTTTTTTTTTTTTTTTATTGAACAGTAACTATGTACACTAATGCACTTCTGGGGTGCATTGTGGAGTTTTCACATACAATTTGCAACATTTCCCTCAAACTGGTTAACATAGCCTTCATGTCATTTTCTTATTGTGTTAAAACATTCATATTCTATTCTTAGAAAGATTCACTTGTACCCTTGTAAGATAAACCACAGAAGTGATCCTTCCAATCCCCCTCCCTCCACCCATTCTCCCCTCCCCTCCCCTCTCCCCATATTCTTAGGCTGTTATTAGGTTATAGCTTTCATATAAAAGGTATAAATTAATTTCATAATAGGGGTGTGTACATTGGATACTTTTTCTTCCATTCACTTTGCTAAGAAGAACATTTTCCAGCTCCATTCATGTGAACATGAAGGACATAAAGTTTCCATCTTTCTTTATGACTGCATAGTATTCCATGGTGTACATATACCACAGTTTGTTGATCCATTCATGGATCAGTGGGCACTTGGGCTTCTTTCATGATCTGGCAATTATGATATGGGTTGCATTAAACATTCTGATACAAATATCTTTGTTGTAATGTGATTTTTTAGTTGTCTGGGAATATACCTAATAAAGGAATCGCAAGGTCAAACAGTAGGTCTATTTTTAGTTCTCTAAGTGTTCTCCAGATGTCTTTCCAAAAGGAACGTATTAGTTTACATTCCCACCAGCAGTGTAGAAGTGTTCTCTTTTTTCCACAGATAATGAGGATTTTTTCATGTGTCTGTAGACTGTGTGCCTGTGTTCTTCAGAGAAGCTTCTGTTCATGTCTCTTGCCCACATTAAATGGGGTCACTTGTTCTTTTCTTATTAATAAGTTTGAGTTCTCAGTGGATTCTGATTATTAGACCCATTTGTTAAATAGAGAGTCTTTCCCCCAATTTATGTTTTTGATAGACTTATCAAAGATCAAATGATGATCAGTATCTGGGTTCATCTCTTGGCTTCAATTCTGTTCCATACATCTACCTCTCTATTTTTGTGCCAGTACCATGTTGTTTTGATCACTATAGATTTATAGTAAAATCTGAAGTCTGGTAGCATGATTCCTCCTGATTTGTTTTTATTTCTAAACTATGTCTTGGCTATTTGAGGTTTTTTTTTTCCCATATAAAATTAAGTACTAATTTTTCCAGATCTTTAAAGTATGACAGAGGTGCTTTAATAGGAATTGCACTAAATCTGTAGATTGCTTTGGGTAGTATGGACATTTTAACAATCTTGATTCTTCTCAGCCATGAGCATGGTATATTTTTCCATTTGGTCACATCTTCAGCTATTTCTTTTCTCAGAATTTCATAGTTCTGTTTATAGAGATTTTTCACATCCTTTGTTAGGTACACTCCCAGATATTTTATCTTCTTTGGCACTATTGTAAAGGGAATAGTGTCTTTGATTGTTTTTTCACCTTGACTATTGTTGGTATATAGAAAGGCTACAAATTTGTGAGTATTGATTTTGTATCCTGAGATGCTGCTCTATTCCTTGATCACTTCTAGGAGTTTTGTAGTTGAGTCCCTGGGATTTTCCAGATATATAATCATGTCACCTGCAAAGAGTGATGGTTTGATCTCCTCTGATCCTATTTGGATATCCTTTATTGCCTTCTCTTGCTTGATTGAGATGGCTAAGACTTCCATTACAATGTTAAAAAGCAGTGGAGACAACGGGCAACCTTGCCTGGTTC
Organism: Otolemur garnettii; assembly: GCF_000181295.1. NCBI lineage: Eukaryota > Metazoa > Chordata > Mammalia > Primates > Galagidae > Otolemur > Otolemur garnettii. The sequence continues at coordinate 5,758,057 of NW_003852440.1, read as the reverse complement.
CTGATCTGAGTGGAAATGTTTTCAATTTTACTCTATTCAATATAATATTGGCTGTGGGTTTGCTGTAGATGGCCTCCATCAATTTAAGAAATGTTCCTTCTATACCTTTTTTTTTTTTTTTTTTTTTTTTGCCGTTTTTGGCCAGGATCGGGTTTGAACTCACCACCTTCAGTATGTGGGGCCGGTGCCCCACTCCTTGAGTCACAGGTGCCACCTATACCTATTTTCTTAAGCATTCTGATCAGGAAAGGATGCTGGATATTATCAAAAGTTTTTTCTGCGTCAATTGAGAGAACCGTATGGTCTTTGTTTTTTATTTTGTTGATGTAATATATTATGTTTATAGATTTATGTATATTGAATCATCCTTGGGACCCTGGGATGAAACCCACCTGGTTATGATATCTAATTTGTTTGATGTGTTGCTGGATTTTGTTTGCTAGGATCTTATTGAATACTTTTGCATCAATATTCTTTAGAAATATTGGTCTATAATTTTCTTTTCTTGTTAGGTCTTTTCCTGGTTTGGGTACCAGGGTGAAATTTGCTTCATAGAATGTGTTGGGAAGTATTCCTTCTTTTTCTATGTTTTTAATATAGGTTCCTCTTTAAAGGTTTGGTAGAATTCTGATGTGAAGCCATCTGTTTTTGAGCTTTTCTTTTTGGGGAGATTTCTTATAGTTGATGGTATTTCAGAACTTGATATAGGCTTATTCAAGATTTCCACTTCTTTCTGACTAAGTCTAGGAAGGTGGCGTGTTTCTAAGTATTGGTTTTTTCCTTCAGATTTTCATATTTCTGAGAATACAGGTTTTGTAATATTAATTAAGGAATTTTTGAATTTCTGGAGTCTGTTGTTATTTGGCCTTTATCATACCTGATTGATGAAATTAGAGATTTTACTCTTTTATTTCTGTTTAGGTTAGCCAAAGTTCTATCTATTTTATTGACCTTTTCAAAAAACTGACTTTTTGATTCATTGATCTATTATATAATTTTTTTGTTTTGAATTTCATTTAATTATTCTCTAATTTTGGTTATTTCTTTTCCTCTGTTGTCTTTCAGATTGAAATGTTCTTCCTTATCCAGTCACTTGAGATGTCCCATTAAGTTCTTGACTTCCTCTCTTTCTGTTCTTGTGAGGAAGGCTTGCCATGCTATAAATTTCCATCTTAGGACTGCCTTTGCAGTATCCCAGAGGTTCTGGTAATTTGTGTCTTCATTATTGTTTTGTTACAAAAATCTTCTAATTTCTTTCTTAATCTTCTCTACGACCCGGCTATCATTCAGCATGAGGTTATTCAGTTTCCATGATTTTGTATGAGTATGCCAATTTCTCTTGTTACTGAGTTCAACTTTTATTCCATGATGGTCCAAGAAAATACAAGGAATAATTACTATCTTTCTAAATTTGCTGAGGTTAGACTTGTGACCTAAGATGAGATCAATTTTGGAAGATGATCCATGGGCTGATGAGAAGAATGTGCATTCAGTTTTGTTAGGATGAAATGTTCTGTAGATGTCTCTTAAATCCAATTGTTGAATGATTAAGTTTAAGTCTAAATTTTCCTTGCTTAGTTTCTTATTAGAGGATTTGTCCAACACTGCTAAGGGGGTATTAAAATCTCTGACTATCACAGTGCTGGAGGAAATCAAGTTGCTCATGTCTGTTAGAGTCTCTCTTATAAATTGAGGCACATTCTGATTGGGTGCGTAAATGTTAATAACTGAAATCTCATCATGTTGAGTGTTGCCCTTAACAAATATGAAGGAACCATCCTTATCTTTCCTTACTTTTGTTGATTTAAAGCCTATTGTATCTGTGAATAAAATTGCAACACCTGCTTTCTTTCTGATTTCCATTTGCCTGAAATATAGATGACCATCCCTTCACCCTGAGTCTATATTTATCTTTTAAGGTAAGATATGCAGCTGATATGTGTCCTGAGTTTTTATATCCCATCAGTCAACCTGTGCTTCTTTAGAGGAAGATTTAAGCCATTCACATTAATTGAGAGTGTTGATAAGCCTTGTAGTATTTTGAGTATCAAGGTTTTCAAAAGTACAGTGAACTTTTTAATCCTTTCATCACTATGGAAGTTGAAATTTGATCAAAAGTTTCTGCATGGGATTCTGGGAAGATGGCCAAGTGGTAGCAACCCTGGTCAGAGGCTCCTGAACAAAGGAAGAAAAACTGGTTGGAATCAGAATCTATGAAGTCAAAGACGGGGAGCTGAGCCCAGAAAGAAGTTCGGCAAGCTATAAATCCAAGGAAGATCATTTAAGAACATAAAATACAGGTACAAAGCGGG
>NW_003852440.1:5709864-5750210 GCF_000181295.1 Otolemur garnettii | reverse complement strand
AAAAAAAAAAAAAGAAAAAAAAATTTTCTGCATGAATTTACTTTGGTAGTAGAGCATTGTGCTTGTCATTGTGGAGGATGAGTCTGAGAACATCTTGAAGAGCTAGTTTAGTTATAACAAATTTCTTCAACATGTGAATGTCATTAAAGTATTTAATTTCTCCATCATAAATGAAACTCGGTTTTGCTGGATATAGGATCCTGGGTTGAAAGTTTTAAGAGAAGTTCATCAAAGAGTACCAAGTTTAAGTGAGAGAAGGAGAAATAATTTTTAGCGATCTATTTCTCAGTGTGGTGACTACAAGAATAGTAACATATTCTATATTTCAATATTGCTATAAAAAGACTTGAAATATTTTCACACAAAAAATAAGTGATGTTTGGTGATAGATAAGTTAATTAGTTTGATTTAATTATTCTACAATGTATACTTTCATGAAAACATTGTGTTTTATTCCATGATATATACAATTACTATTTGTCAATTAAAAATACAAAATAAAACATTTTAAAAACTTTCAAACTATGAATAGGATAAAACATCTTTAGTTTGATAAGGAATATTTGCCACAGACCTAAGTATCATGGTCAAGCACTAGATGCTTTCCCAATAAAATTAGGAAAAAAAGAAGCATACTCACTGACATCTGTACTTTTCAGAATTATACAAAATTTATTATTCATAATAAGACAAAAAGAAAATGAGATTTTATAAAGAATTATAAAGAAAGAGACAAAAATATTATTAGTAGTAAATGGTATGATTATCTCACAAAAATATTCCCAGGGCAACAATTGAAAAACTTCTTGTCTATCTTATTTAAATGCCCAGATCCATTTTTTTCAGTATTCCTTGCTTATGTAAGTCCCTCATTATATGTAAGATGACATCTTACACATCACTCTAAGAGTAAGAAGTGGGACAAAGGAGAGCCAGCATAGTTATTTAGGTCAGTAAATAATAATCTGCTCTGCTCTAGAAACCTTTTATGGCCATTCAGAATAAGATTAATAAATGTAGATATGAAAACTTAAAGATGAACAGCTTTTCTATAATTAAAAAATAATTAGAAATGCAATAAAACTCTTCTAGGTAAATTACTTTTTAAAGTTCATACACTTAGGTTTTACATTCACTCTAGCAAGGATAGATTAAAATATATAAAGGATAACATTAAAAAGACTAAACCAACTAAACAATTCCAGGAATTAAAAGGGGAACAGAAATGCATAGTTAGGTGGGCAGAAACTGGAGGCCTATTGAGCGCTAGATCTTTTGAAAGTAAGCAGAGGTAGATATGAGTTCAGATCCTGGCCTGTTTCCAGATACATAAGAATCTCAATGTACACAAAAACTATCTGAATATTGTTCACGATTATTCTCTGAAACATATATTTACACTGTTAATAAGATTACCTTCTGTTTAGTCATGAGCCATTATGCTCTATCAAAACCCAATGCATAAAGAACTTTATAGTTTTCTCTGGAAACCTTCAGCTTAGATTAGTAGATAATCAAGTTTTAAAAATGTATATATGTATATTTTATGATTTCAGAATTTGAAAAATGTACTTACTTTTTTATCACATCAAACATGCTTTTTTCTATATTTAGCAGCCACTGTTCTATAGCACTTCTTAAACGAATTTTCCTAAAATTTGTTTCAAAAATAATATCATGAAGAATTATTTTAAGTCATATTTCACCTCTTTAATACACCTACAGACTAAGTATTTTTCTACTTCTAAAAGCATTTCTACTTTTATAATATTCATGGGTCATTATAATATTTTATACATAATGCTGTCTTTAGGATTTTCTAGATGTTAATTTAGAAAGCCATGCAGAAAACATTCCCTTGCTTTAAGAAATTCTGACATCAAAACCATAAAGAATGTAAAAAAACAAACAAACAAACAAACAAAAAACCCCCAAGAAAACCCCTCCAGGTAAAATAGAAATATACAATATAAATAAATTGTTACTAAAAAATGTTTCGATTCTTTAGATCTTTTAAACAGCAGGGTCAGGTTAGGGGTTTTCATATGCATGTGTTGAAACAAACTTGTAACCCTGGGATAAAACCAACTTGATCATGAATCAATATTGATTAATGACATTGGCTTATAGTTTTCTTTCTTTGTTGGGTCCTTTCCTGGTTTGGGGATTAAGATGACATTTGCTTCATAGGATGTGCTGGAAAATATTCTTTCTTTTTCTACGTTTTAGAAAAGGGTATGTAATATAGGTGCTAGATCCTCTTCAGTGGTTCGATAGAATTCTGATGTGAAGATATGTTGGACATTTGTTCCCAACTTTTGTTTTTTGGGAAATTTCTTATAGTTGATGCTATTTTAGTGCTTGATATAGGTCTATTCAAAATTTGTAATTCTTTTTGGTTGAGTCTAGAAAGATGGCAGGCTTCCAGCTATTGGTCCATTTCCTCCAGATTATCGTATTGCTGAGAATAGAGTTTATTGTAGTAGTGATTGAGGACTTTTTAAATTTCTGAGATATCTGTTGTTATTTCTCCTTTATCATTTCTGATTGACATTATTAGAGACTTTTACTTTTTTGATTCTGGTTAGGCTGGCCAAAGATTTATCAATTTTGTTAATCTTTTCAAAAAATCAATGTTTTGTTTCATTGATCTTCTGAATGACCCTTTTGTTTTCAATTTCATTTAATTCTGCTCTAATTTTCATTATCTATTTTCTTCTGCTGAGTTTGGGGTTGTATTGTTCTTTCTTTTCCAGTTGCTTGAGATGACCCATTAAGTTGTTGACTTCTTCCCTTTTGTTTTCTTGATGAAGGCTTCCAACACTATAAATTTCCCTCTTAAGACTGCCTTTGCAGTATCCCACAGGTTTTGATAATTTGTGTCTTCATTATCATTTTGTTTCCCAAATTTGATGATTTCATTTTTAGTCTCTTCTTTGACTCAGCTATCATTCAGCATAAGATTATTTAGTTCCATGACTTGCTTGAGTATGAAGATTCCTGTTGTTGAGTTCCAGTTTTATTCCTTGATGGTTTGAGAAGATACAAGGAATAATTTCTATTCTTTTAAATTTGTTGAGATTAGATTTGTGTCCTAAAATTTGATCAATTTTGGAAGATGATCTGTGGGATGATGAGAAGAATGTTTATTCAAGTTTATTAGGATGAAATGTTCTGTAGATGTCTGTTAAGTTCATTTGTCCTATGGTCAAATTTAAGTTTATTATTTCTTAGTTTAGTTTCTTCTTAGAGGATCTATCTAGAACTGGCAAAGGGGTGTTAAAATCTCCAATTATTATTGTGCAGGACGATATCACATTGTTCATATCTATTAGGGTTTTCTTTATAAATTGAGGAGCATTTAGGTAGGGTATATAAATGTTAATTATTGAAATCTCTTCATGTTGGAGTGTTTCCCTTAGCAAATATGTAGTGTCCATCCTTGTCTTTCCTTATCTTTGTTGGTTTAAATCTTACTGTATCTACAAATAAAATTACAACCCCTGGTTTTTGCTGATTTCCATTTTCTGTATTATAGATGTCCATCCTTTCATCCTGCATCCTTTTTTATATTTTGAGGTAAGATGAGTCTCTTGTAGGCAACATAAATCTGACCTGAGTTTTTGTATCCAGTCAGCCACCCTGTCCTCATTTAGGGAACAATTTGAGCCATTCACATTAATTGAGAGAATTGATAGGCATGGTAGTGTTTTGGGTGCCATGTTTTTCAAATGTCCACTGGATATTTTTAATCCTTTCACTATTGTGGAAGTTAAGTTTTTTCAAAAGTTTCTGGGTAAGTAGACCATTGTGCTGATCATTATGGAAGATGGGTCTGAGTATTTTCTAGAGAGCTGGTTTAGTTATGGCAAATTTCCTTAACATGTGTATGTTAGTAAAGTATTTTAATTCTCCATCTCAAAAGAAACTCAGTTTAGCTGGATACAGGATCCTGGGCTTAATGTTTTGTTTTAGGAGATTGAAGGTCGATGACCATCCTCTTCTGCCTTAAAAGGTTTCAGCTAAGAGATCTGCAGTCATTCTAATATTTCTTCCTTTGTAGGTAATTCTTTTCTTACATTTGGTTTCTTGTAGAATTTTCTTCTTCATACTAACTTTGGCAAAGTTAATTATAATGTGTCTAGGAGATGTTTTATTCAAATTGAGTCTCGGTGGGGTTCTGAAACTGTCTACTGTCTGAATTCCTGTATCTCTTGCAATGCTTGGGAAATTCTCCTCAGTAATATCTTAGAATAGAGCATCTGTACCTTTAGGATCATCCTCTTTTCCTTCAGGAATCCCTATGAGACAAATGTATGATCTTTTTGTATGATCCTACAACTCTCTTAGGGAATGATCAATTTTTCTTTCCTTTTCTCTGCCTCTTTGATCACTTGGTAACATTCAAAAACCTTATCTTCTATTTCAAAAATCCTTTCTTCTACATGCTCAACACTAATACTGAGGGATTCTACTGTATTTCAAACTCCTCAAATAAGGTTTTCATTTCCTCGAGCTCTGATATCTCTTTTCTCATTGTGTCCATTTCCTTATTGATTTTGTGTTTGAATTCATTAATTTCCTTAGACAACTTTTGAACTCTTTGGATTTCTTTTTCCAACTTTTCCTCCATTCTATTCATTTTATTGGCCATCCATATTCTCAATTCTATATCTGACATTTCAGCCATTTGTTTATGAATGGCATCTTGTGACATATCTCCTTTGTCATTCCTTGGGGGAATTGATCTACTCTGAATATTCATGTTACCAGAGTTCTTCCGCCAGTTCTATCCCATGATTATTTTCTGCAGTTTGGCTAGTGAAACTGGTAGTGTAAGTTTGGATTGAAGGCCCCAGGAATTGTAGTTAACCAGCTCTCTACCAAAGAACTTGGGCTGGTGGTTGTGACTTTCCTGAACAGCTTTACAAATGTTCCTTTCAGATCTGCAGCCTGAGACTCTGAGGACCTGATTGGTGTGATAAGGCTAGCTGGTTCTCTCCTGTAGTTAGCCAGCCTCTAGCCAATCATAAGGAATCAAGGATTTAGGCTGAAATATCAGCTGGGGAGTGATATAAGCAACTGAGACACCCCACTCCCCAGTAACAACAACTGGGGAAGGAGAATCAGTCCCTCTCACTACAACACAACCATGACTGAACCTTAGAGCATCTCCAGGTGGACAGTCCAGGTCATGAGTTCCAATCCAACTGTCCTAGGTAGCACAATCACTGCTCAACTGTGAGAGTTCAAAAAGTCTCCAGCAATCCGACAGCAGGGATCCCCAGGCTTCTCTGACCCCCAAACCCAAGATGCTGGAGTCTGCCTTGATCTGGTCCTCAATGGAGTCAGAAAGGGCCTCCCAGCAAAAGAATCAGTCCAGGAGGTGTCAGTGCCTCCTTCTCCACCTTGCACTGTAGCCATGCACTGCCACTGGTAACACCATGGAACTTTGGCCTGGTTCCCTCCAGTGAGCAAAAGCACCACGGATATGCACATATTAGAGTCAAAAGGGAGTCAGTGCCTCCTCCCCCACTGCACACTGCCACTGGCAACCCCAACGTGCTGAAGGCTGGCTCCCTCCAATGCCCAACAGAATCTGGGAAGTGCTCAACCAGAGTGTGTCCCAGGACAGACTGGTGGGCACTGTCACAGCATGTTTTTCTTCCCCACACAGTCTTTGCCACTGCCCCAGCCATGCTCCACCACCAGTAACCATAAGGAGCTGTAGCTTGCCTCCCTCCAGTGGTCAACACAATTGGGGAAGTGCTCCACCAAAGTCTCACCCAGGGAGCCCCACTGCCTGCCTGTCATAGCACTTCTCTCTCTCCTGCTTGTTTCTCTCTGACCACACCCCCCAACTTCCACTTGAGTCACTATTTCTGCATTGCTGTCCTGCCACCCACACAATACCCAGCCCTTTCACAGAATTGCCAAACACTCTGGACTCTGCAGGGGGCAGGCCTACAAAGTGGGGAAGGGTGGACTGGGAGTTCAGAATTGCAGGCAAAATCAATTTTATGCCAGGCAGGAGAATGCCTAGTCTCACAGGTGGGACCTCTCTGGAGAAGGAGGCCTGGTGTTTAGTCACTCTCTCCTGTGGGATAAAATAGATCTTTTGTCCACTGCTCACTTGTAGAGAGCATACAGTAAGCCACCCTCTTGAGGGAGAGGTCTTGAGTACTCTTGGCAATGAGTTTTGTACCTGGAATTTGTTTCCTTGGAGTCATAGCTTGCCTGAGCAAGGATGACGTGCACTCATCAATCGTCTTTCTTAGCTCAGCTCTCAACCTTCAGCTTCTTTGAGTTCATTTTGTCTATTATCTCTCCCTCCAGATGGGAGCCTCTGTTGAAAACTGGCTCCAGTTGGCCATCTTCCATTTCATTTTTAAAATTAATGTACATCAGAAGCCACATGCCAGAAGTTGGATAATCCTTTCTGGGGCTGGCCAGTAGCACCCGTGTAATGGAAGGACCTCATTAATTATTATTGCCTAGGAGCTGACCATGGTGAAACCAGAGATAAGTGGAAGCAACAGTGGGAGTAGCATCAACAGCCTCAAACAATTAGCAAGTTTCCTTCCTATCTATGCTCATATAATAAAACCAAAAAGGGGGCAAGACTAAAAACTTAGGCAACTTAAGGCAGAGCTTAATGACAGAGCAAAAGGCAAGTACAAATTAGATTGCCTCCAGGAGTTTGAAGATTATTTTCTTTACTATTAATTAAAACAAAGATGAGAAGATTGCATATCATAGGGTGTACAGAAAGGCAAAAGTGTATTTGCTTAAGGATATTATCTTTGAAGAAATAGTTTGCTTAGCAAACTTTTATGAAATATTAGAAATTTCAAAGAAGTTTTAAATAATGAATACACATGGAGTATAAACATTTAGGTTATAATATTCATCATACTTTGGCAGCAGAAGGCCTTCTCCTTCAGCAGATATGAGCATTTTTACAGCAGGAGGGCCAATTTCATGTTTCCATATCAATAAGTGTTTTACATTTTCAAAACATTTCACAAGATGAGGCTGTGAACCAGAAACAAATGTCAGTAACGTTTTAAAACTCTGACCCTTTTAAAGACCCATTTAAAACCCCCACAAAATAATACTGCTGAACAGAGAATAATATTATTACCTGTACAGATGCAGGATTTCTGCTATTTGCTAGAATATCAAGAAGTTCAGCATTGCTAAGAAAGTAAAATCTTGGGAAAATAACTCTTTTAATTTCAAGATAGTCCTGTCCAGAACCAAAAGAAATTCAATTTAAAATGTTTAGTCATGATATGAATTACATTCTCATTTGGGACTACATTTACTAAGAAAGGTCCCAATATTAAAGTTATAGCATGCATAGTAGAATCAGTCAAAATAACGTTCCATGCTTAATGAAAGCTATACTTAAAAAGCAAAAATTTTAATAAAGCAGATCTAAAATGAAAACCAAAATAAATGAACACCCTCAACCCTGATATGAACACACACACACACTCCATTTTTGTATGGATTATTCATAAAGCCCAGTATTTTGGTATTATCAGCATTGCTTTCTAATGCTTTCAACTTTCTGCTCTTATTTACCTATAGGTGGAGTTAACAACTTGGAGAATAAGTTATCATTTCACAGATGACGTCACATTCAACTGTACAGAGAATTTCTACACTTTCCATCCCTCTCCACAACTTAGAGGCATTAACACCAGTCTTAAGTGACTCCTTCTTTTCAGAGGAAGAAATGATTCTCCACTTATTCCAGGCTAAGACAACCTTAGCTTTATTTATTACTCTCCCATATCATCACCGCTCTCTTGCAATAGGTCTTTCTTTAAATTTCTCTCATTAAAAACCATAGGAAGTTCTCCTTTTCCCTTTGTTCTCTTCTCGCTGCTGCCTACTTGCCCATCTTCTCTACACACAAGTTCCTGAAAAGATAGTCTATCAATTCAAAATCTTTATTTACTCATCTGTCAGTTATCTCACACTCTGCCATCTGGCCCCCACTTTTACCAAAATTACTGGGAGCTTTTTACTCTTCATGTTGTATGATATTTTCACATCTTTTAACTCTGTTGACTCTTTTGTTTTGAATTCTGGAATTTCATGCTCTTCCATCCCTCAGCCACTTCTTATATTTTTCCCTCAAGAGTCCCTTTTGTTCCCTACACCTTAATGTTGACATCTCTTGAGTTCTATTTTCATCATTCTTCCTACTCATCATTCTTCTCAAACTATTTGATACCTACATGCTTGCTCTTCAGTTCAGACCACTTCTTTCTGCCCCAGATTTATATGACCAATTACTAATTGAAGACCTTAACTTTAATGTCCCATAAATATTAGATTTTCAACACAACATGAACCATACTTGTTTCCACACAAGCCAGCTTGTCCTCTACCTCCTATCTCTCTGTGTGAGTAGCTTCCACTTTTTTTGCTACACTGTCAAAATCCAGAACCTATTTCTTCTAACCTCTACTTACTTATCTGATGCTCCTGGCTCCACCTGAAGTTTTGTTGTCAATGCTTTATGTTAGCCCCCACATTTCTAGTCTGGTTTTTAAATATCTGTTCGGTCTCCAATCCACATTCTTTGCTTCTTTCCAGAAAGATATTTCTCAGTTAAATTATTTCATTCTTCTGCTTAAAATCCTTCAGTGGCTACTCATAAAAGTTAAAACCCATTGTGATATTCAAGACTTTTTACTCGCTGTCCCCGTCTCCTTGGAGAATCTCATCTCTGACCACTTTCCCATTTGCAGCCTATGTTTCATCTGTACCATCCTGCTCACAAATCCAGACTATGCTATACTTGCTAATGGCTCCATGACTTTGTTCTTTTTACCTTTGCCCAAAATGCTTTTCCCACTCACCTACTCATCTCTAGTCAGACTCTTTTACCTAAAGAACACCTGCATTTCTTTTAAGCCCAGGTCAGGTTATCATTTTCCCCAGGCTGAATTAATTTCTTCCCTTTTATATAGTCATAAAATCCAACCTATCATAGCATATATCACATTTTAACATACTATCACCTTACTTTTTTTGTTTCCTAAAATCAATTTTGAGTTATGTAATAGTAGGGAACATGTGTTTTATCTTTGTAGTTCCAACACATAAGCACTAGTGCCTGGTACCAAGTATGTGCTCAATATGTTAATAAATGGAAGATTACTAGTCTGTAATGATCATAGTAATAGTCAAAAAATGTGTTAGAAATCATTGGAAGGCTTGCCAAAGTCAATTATTGACCACAACTATTATGAGTGTGACCCCTTATTTCTGCCCTAGAGCACAGATTTGAATAGAGGAGAGTCTGCCTAGGCAGAATACTTCTTATAGGCTGTTATTGCTGATAAGCATTTTGGAGGAATTACCACAACCACTGTGACTTGTGTTCATCAAGGAAAATTGATGAATGTCTGAGTAAAATTCTTGAATATGAATTAAAGTGATTATGTGCACCATGAATCACAATTATTAAATCCAGTATCAAAGGATATATATGTCTGACAATTTAATGTTTTAAGAGTGTAAAAATTTATGGAATCAATAATTTAATTTACAATTTTTAATATTATAAAAATATTCTAGTTCAACTTTTGATTAATTTGCCAATTTAATAATAATGTTGCTAATATCTTTAACCTTCATTAAGGACTTTCTTTGTGCCAGCTCTTATGCTTTAAATGCATCATCTCATTTAACACAAAGACCTTCAAGGCAAGATTATTTTCTTTTCTTTTCCTTTTTTTTTTTTTTTTTTTGCAGTTTTTGGCCAGGGCTGGGCTCAAATCATGTCCGGTATATGGAGCTGGCACCCTACTCCTTTGAGCCACAGGCACTGCCCAAGGCAAGGTTATTTTCAATTTAAAGATAAGGAAACCTGGGCACTCAAAAGTTTGGTACTTTGTGAAAAGTCATTTAGATTAGTCTAACCATTTTTTTAATAACATTTTACTTAACATTGTAGATAGGGAGAGTTTGAAAAACTATTGGCAGCTGGAATCAAGAAAAATAATCTGCATTAGAATTAGTTTCTGTAGTAGATTGCATAATGGTACTTTCACTCTACTTTTGTAAAGTTAAATGGTTCTCCACTATAGAATTGCTATAGTTTTACCTCAAGGCTTTTCTTTATACTTTCAAGATGTATATTGCAATTTTGCAAAATTTCTAGTATTCCTGCAGAGTTGGTTATTTGTAAAGCATTCTGTTTGCTTTGGACTTTTGCCATTATTTCTTTCCATGTGGCAATCACCTGAACAAAAAGCTTTTTTTCTGCTGGGAGCTGCCTTTAGAAATAAAATTAGATAAAATTTTATTTTTGAAGGCACTATAATTAAAATCTATAATCTAAATACATTTCCTTCAAAATAGTTTAACTTATAAGATGATAGATATATTTTTCATGATGAATCATTAATTAAAGATACTTCTTGAGAGCCTAGTAATGTATAAGTGATTTATATAGCAAGAAATACTAGGAGAAATTAGACATACAACCATCATTTAACTCATACTTTAGAATTATACTTAGCATATAGTGGAAGATACAGACATATATACATGTTGTACACGAAGTAAGAAGTGATTTATGTACTAAGAAATGTAATTTTAAAAGGGCTACTGAAATTTTAGAGAAAACTTGGATCTGGAGAATGCTTCCCAAAGAAAATAGTTAATTTAGATTTTAAACGAGGAATAGGGAATTAAAACTCAATGGAAATCAGGCAGGAGGATGTGCGGAGGAGAGGATGGAAGGAATCACATGTACAATGTATACTATCATTATCCATTGACATTATACATTATATGTATATTAACATGTACAATGTATACTATCATTATACATTATATGTATACTAACATGTACAATGTATACTATCTGCTTTAAGCACACTTATAACTTACATCAGACTCAAGCAGTACAAAAACAATCCACATAATCAAAGTATTTGTACCCTTACAGTATTCTGAAATAAAAATTAAAAAAAGAATAAAGGCTGAGTAGGGTTTTGACATATAAGGAAAAGACTGAGGTAGCATTCAGCCTAGGAACAAAAAGATAGAGATATGTATAAAAAAATTAAAATTATTATCTAATCTTACAGGTTAAAGAAAGGTAAGGCTGGTGTTGGCCTTGGTGTTGAAAATTATTTTCTCCCATTGGAAAAGGGAAAACCCACATGTGACATTGTAATCCAATTATAGTATTAATTTTAGTTTTGTGTCTGCTGCTATGAAAGTTGAATCAGGGAAGTATTTTCAAAAGTTGCTTGGTCTAGTGCTTTCAGTTTTTCTGTTTTTCCCAGCCCACACCATTCCATTCTAATTTCAACTTGATTGAAGCTCTTGTATGTATGTAGGAGAACACTGATTAGCTTAGAAATTGAAGTGGGGAGGAAATTAGAGGGAAAGCTTTCTTCCCTGCTTTATTCAGCTAGTGTTACTTTGAAACTTCTGTTCCTCTTGAACGTTCTCTGTGATGTCAGATATCTGTAGGATATGTTGCAAGGGTTTTTAGAGTCCCCCCAACAGGAACATCTATATTACACCATTTGTTGGCTCTCTCCAGCTGAGCTCTTAACAGCCATTCTTCAGTGGTACACTTCTGGGATTCCCCTGTTATGGCCACAGCCATTTTTGGTGGAAATCTTTCAAGATGGCTCTAGTTTAGAACCTTCTAGTGTGTCTCCATGATCTAAGTTAGCATTTCTTGACATCAGCACTGTTGACACATTAGACAAGATAATCTTTTTTGTGTGCATGTGTGCGACTGAACACTTTGCTATGCACTGTAGGATGTTTAGTAGTATTCTGGTCTATATCCACTGAATGCCAGTAGCACCTCCACAGTTGTGACAATTAAAAATGTTTCCAGACTTTGAGCAATGCCCCCTAGAGGGCAAAATCACCTTTGTGATTCATGTATTCTCGTACTTCTTCCTTGCTGTGCTAGTAAAGGCTACTTCAAAATCCTTCAGAGGAGACACAAGCCCTAGTTTCTAACTGTCCTGCTCTGCAGGGCAATATATGTCAAACTCACCCAAGAATCCACTCACCATTGTCCTATTTCCCACCTTGGGTGATTGGCCTAAAAGTTCTGCAGCTAGTAAAAATAATATCAAGATGGAGACTTAAATCACCCTTCTATTAGGTGCCCTGTCCATCTCACTGGGAGGCTGATTCTAGCACAGTCTCTGCAATTAGTTTGGAGTGGGGGTAAATGGCAAGCATTCATCACTGCCATTAATTCCCTTTAAAGAATTTTATCCTTTAATGAATCTCTTGTCCCTTTCTTCTTTCTGTCCTTGCCCCAGTATGAGAACTTAGTGTCCTTCTCCATTAGTCAAATACAGATCCATTACAAACTCATTTTTCTTTCATTTGGACTTATTGTATAGAAGCCTTCAGCATCCCTTAATTAAAAGCCTTCTTTTCAACCTCAGTAAATCCCATAAAAGAACAATTTAGTTACATTTTGAACTTCCTTGCTTAAGAGTTTACTCTCTCCATTAATTAAGAAATATCTAGTAAAATGTAGTATTAAAGTTTGAACTTAAGTCTCAAAATTATTGCATACATAATGGGTATACTCCTTAGCTGTATGGTTTCAACTTTGAGGACTTTGGAAACAATTACATATTAACAGAATAGAAGGGAAGGGGTTTCAAGATGGCTGACTAGAAGCATCCAGTATTCACCTCCACAAAGAACCAAAATAGAAAGTGGATAATCACATTTCAAAAGGATCATCCAAGAGAGAATACTGGAATTCAACAGAGAAGTAACAAGAAACACCTAAAGCAAGAAAAGAGAGGGAATCAAGGCTGGGATCATCTGGGAACCTTGAAAGTCTCCCTAACATGGGGAAGGGGTAAGTGAGTGACCCCGAGAAGTATACATTCCCACTCCAGATTTATGTGTTAGCCAGGTTTGAGCCCCTTACCCTGTGGAGCCCTAGACTAACAGGGAGCCGCCTGGAGACCACATGAAGGCATTCATAAAGGGACTTTATGGTGTGTCCCACTTTCTCCAGCCCAAAGCAACTACAGTAAAGTGTTATATTGAGAGCCCAGTCCCCATCAGACTGCATCCTGCCCAGGGGAACAGTAGCCTGTGCATATCTATATCCCTGAAACTCCACTGAAATTCCCCTTCCTGAAGCCACTACAGTAGTGGCTGCTGCTGTCAGGGCTAAAGCACAAGCCTTTGGCAATACCTTATTACCCACAGCTGTGAAACAGATGCATTTTCATGCACCTAAAGACAACTCTGTTGCCCCAGCCACTGCCAGAGAGACTACTGCTATCATACTGTACCATAAAGCCAAAGCACAAGTAAAGTGAATGTTCCTCAAGTGTTTACATACAGCTGCTTCAGCTGATAGCAACTTGAGGTCCCTAGTAAAAGGGCTGCAGTGCAGCCACTGCTGCCCTCATCCAAGCATTGTGCCTAGAGATCGTCCCCTGTCTACCAGAGCCAGAACCTCCATACATTACTGGGGCCCTAAGGATACGTATGTCCAGCCTGACATCCTCCCAGGACCCCTGCCACCAGGGCCAAATGCTGTCTTGCGGCTTGGTGACTGCCAAGTCAAATTGATTACCATTGGCACCTTGAGCCTACCTCCCAGGGGCCTGAGATTTGGTTTACCTAACCTGCTGCTATACCATCCAAGTAGTTGTCTTGGTTAATAATCATGAAAACAAATAGAACAAATGGAAAGACATCCATGCTCATAGATCAGAACAATTAATATTGTTAAAATAATCATACAACCCAAAGCAATCTATAGATTCAATATAATCCCTATGAAAATACCAATGTTCATCATGTTTTATAGAAATAGAACAAACAACCTTAAAATTCATGTGTATTCAAAAAATAGCCCCAATAGCCAAAGCAATCTTAGCAAAAGAACAAAGCTGGAGGCATCACACTACCTGACTTGAAAACGTATTACAAGTTAGAGTAACCAAACAGTGTGGTATTGGTATAAAAACATAGACATATGAAACAGAATAGAGGGTAGGTATAAATTCACTTATTTACAGACAACTGATTTTCAACAAAGGTGCCAAGAATATACACCAGGGAAAGGACACTCTTTTAAACAAATGGTTCTGGTAACATTGGCTGTCCATATGCACAAGAAACTAGACCCTTATCTCTCACCATATACAAAAATCAATTAAAGATGGATTAAGGATTTAAACATAAGAGGGCAAGCTATAAAACTACTAGAAGAAAGAATTGGGGAAACACTTCCAGATATTGGTCTAGGCAAAGAATTCATGACTAAGATCTCAAAAGCACAGGCAACAAAATCAAAACTAGACAAATGGGATTATATTAAATTAAAAAGCCTTAGAATAGGAAAGGAAACAACTGACAGCATGAAGAGAAAACCTACTGGATGAGAGAAAATATTTTCAAACTATCCATCTGACAAGTGACTAATATCCAGAATACACAAGAAGTCGAATAACTCAATAGCAAAACAACAACAACAAAAAGCCCAACAAAAATCCCCCCCAACTATTACCAGCAACAATAAAATCCCAAAACAACAAAACCCGAAACAAATAATCACATTAAAATGTGGGCAAAGGACATGGTAGACATTTCTAAAATTAGATAAATAAATGACCAAAAAGCATATGAAAAAATGCTCAACATCACTTCTCAGGAAAATGTACATGAAATCTCCCAGGAATTATAATCAGAATGACTATTTTCAAAGAGTCGAAAAAGAATAGATGTGGTAAGGATGCAGAGAAAAGGAAATACTTTGGGGTGAATGTAAATTAGTAAAAACCTCCATGGAAAACAGTATGGAGATTTCTTTAAAAACACAAAGAGAGGTGTGGTGGCTCACACCTGTAATCCTAGCACTCTGGGAAGCTGAGGCAAGGCTGAGAAGGTAGATTGCTTGAGCTGAGGAGTTTGAGACCAGCCTGAACAAAAGCAAGACTCTGTTTCTACTCAAAATAGAAAAAAAATTGCTAGTTGTTGTGGTGGATGCCTATAATCCCAGCTACTTGGGAGGCTGAGGCAAGAAAATTGCTTGAGCCCATAAATTTAAAGTTGCTGTGATCTATGGTGCCAAGGCACTCTAGGCTGGGGCAACAGAGTGAGAATGAGGAATGAGAAACTACTTAATGGGCGCAGTGTACTCTATTTGGGTGATAGCTATACTAAAAGCCCAGACTTCACTAGTACACAATATATCCATGTAACACAACTGCACTTGTACCCTCTAAATCTATGAAAACAAACAAAAAGAAAATGTGATATATACACACTAAAATCTATGAAAACAAACAAAAAGAAAATGTGATATATACACACTAAAATCATATACACTATGATTTTTATGATTCAGTCATAAAAAGTAATGAAATTATAATCATTTTGAAAGCTTATTTCTTGATTAGTGACATAAAAATATAAATAATTGGGAAAGAAGTGTCAGATACATAATTTTAATCCTGAAGCCACAATATTATGTATATATTTCATTCTAGAATATTAGTGTGGTTTGTGGTTTTGATGTGAATAATAAACAAGTTTTTAGTAGCATTTATAAATTAATGAGAATTTCTTTCTGTGGACCAGATAGAAGAATAGAGAGCCTGGGAAAATGTTAGAAATAATTGAATAAGTAAAAAATAATGATTTTGCAGATTATACTACCATGTCTATTAAAGAAATGATTTCTCAAGGATGACAAGAAATATATTACCAACCATGAATTTTTTAACTATATGGGTATCTTTTAAACTGTTACCTTTGTATTTCTAAAGAATAAAAGATTGGTTCAAGATAAAGCCAATTTCTTTGACATTTCATCCATTCTTCAAGGGTGTAAGAGAAGAGAGCCAAGTTCTGATCCCATTCAGTCACAAGATCCTACAAGGATTAAAAACCCACAGACATATGAAATCTAAATATATGAAATTATTCTATAAGAGTCACATAACAGAAATTGAGGTCAAAGATGATTCATTGACATGCAGAAAATAATTAATAGAAGGTCATATAAAAGAATACAGCACTAAAGTATTTAGTTTGGAGAAAGGTCCTGTTCATCCAATTTTCTATTTTATTTATTATGCAATATAGGGTGGACATTGCACATGAACTTTATGTATATAAATATTTTTGTAAATGATTTAAATAACACACATATATGTAAATTAACATGAATGTTTCCCATTCAACTTCCTATTGTAGAGGAAACATAACCAAGAATTTGTTTGGTATGCATAGTATTTCAGTCTTTCTTCAAGCTTTTTTGCACATATGTACCTGTATGTAACATCTTTAATAGTTTATTACTACTAGATAGGAGAAAATATTTTCAAACTATCCATCTGACATGTGACTAATATCCAGAATACACAGGAAGTCAAACAACTCAACAGTAAAACAATAACAAAACCCCCAACAAACTCCTCCCCAAACAACAACCAGCAACATAAAAACACCCAAAAGAACAAAAACTAGAACAAATAATCCCATTAAAAAGAGGTCAAAGGACATGAAGAGGCATTTCTCAAAAAGATAAACAAATGGCCAAAAATGCTCAACATTACTTATCAGGAAAATGTAAATAAAATCTCCCAGGAGATATTATCTTATATCATCAGAATGACTATTATCAAAGAGTTGAAAAATAATAGATGTGGTAATGATGCAGAGAAAAGGAAATGCTTTAGGGGGGAATGTGTATTGTATATTAAAACATGGTAAAAAACCATGTATAAAACAGTATAAAACCATGTTATATACATTGTTTCATAACTCACATTTTTTTTTAAACTTAATACTGTCTCTTAGAGGGGTTTTGTCAGTACTTAGAAGTTTTGTTCATGATTTTAATGACTTCAGAAAATTTTACTGGATGGATATAACTTTTTCCAAGTAGGCTGTTTATTAAAATAATAGGAAATTATAGGCATGAAACTGCATATAGAAGTAACACACTGTATCCTATGAGAGAATTAATGTACACAACTATGATCTAATAAAAAAAAAAAAGAAAACCCATCAACTCCAATAAAACCTATCATTTGCTGAGCAAAAAATAGGAAATTGGTTAAAAATTAACACTATAATGCCTATTTAAAAACAAGTGGCCTGGCTCATCTTCTCTAACTATGGCTTCTCAAGAGGAAGCACATATGACTCATTTATATTTGCCTTGTTTTATTTCTATTCATGTTTCTTTCTTTTTAAATTTTATTTTACATTTCAATAGACTTATAAAGGTATAATTGATATACAAGAAACTGTACATAAAGTGGACAATTTCATAAATTTTGACATATTCTTATATGTGTGAAAGGATCACCACAATCAAGATAATAAACCTGTCCATTCCTTGTGCCCACTGTAAGCCCTTCCTCCTCCTACTACCTAGTTCTATCCCCAGGCAACCACACTGATCTACTTTCTGAAAACACAGATTAGTTTGCATTTTCTAGAATCTTATACAAATGGAATCATATGTTATTTTTTTTTTTTTTGGTTGGACTTCTTTCTCTCAGCATAATTATTTTGAAATTCATCTATGTTGTCACATAAATCAATAGTTCACTTTTGTTTGATTGCTGAGTAGTGCACATATTCCAGTGTATACACATACATGTATGATAAAAATTTTTATGATTCACCTGTTGTACATAACAGTTGTTTCCAGTTTTTTACTATTACAAACAAGGCTGTTGCTATGAATGGTCTATGTACATACCTTTGTATAGATACAGCTTTCCTTTCTCCTGGGTAAATACCTGAGAGTAGAATAGCTAGATTATATGGTAGATTTATTCTTAATACTTTAAGAAAAATTTAATTGGTTGTAACATTTTGTGTTTCTTACAGCATTGTATAAAAAAGTTCTAGTTTTTCTACATTCTTACCAACACTTGGGATGATAACTTTTAAAACTTTACTCATTTCTTAAGATATTTAGTGGTATTTCATTGCGATTTTAGCCTTTCGTAATGAGTAATGCAGTTAAGCATCTTTTCATGTGTGTTTTCTCCATCAATGTATCTACTTTGATGAAGTGCTGGTGTAAATATTTTGCCCATTTCTTTATTGGGTTGTTTTGTTTTCTTATTATTGAATTTTGAGAGCTCTTATATATTCTGGATAGTATGTCTTTTGTCAGATGTATACTTTGCAGATATTTTATCCTAGTCCATGGCTTAAATTTTTATTCCCATAACTGTGTTTTTAGAAGAGCACAAATTTTTAATTTTGATAAAATTTAATTTATAAGTTTTTCTTTTATGGATAGTGAAATCTCTTTTGTTTGTTTTTGTTTATTTATTTTTGTTAAATGATAACTGTGTACATTAATGCATTTATGGGGTACATTGTGCTGATTTTATATACAATTTGGAATGCTTATATTAAACCAGTTAACATAACCTTCACCTCACTTACTATTTGTTGTGTTAAGACATTTATACTCTACTCTTAATAGTTTTGACATGTACCCTTGCATTGTGCACAATAGGTCCCACCAAATACGCTCCCTCCTCCTGGCTTCCCCCTCCCCCTGGCTTCCCCCTCTCCTCCCCTCTCCCTCTTCTCTCCTTCGTTCTGGACTGTGGTTGTGTTTTATCATTCATATGAAAGTGTGAGTGATTATATATTGGTTTCATAATAGTATTGAATACATTGTCTACTTTTTCTTCCATTTTTTAAAACATTCCTCTTTATTTATTTCAGATTAATATGAAGGTACAAATTATTAGGTTACAATGTTTGCAGTTGTTAGATAAAGTCTCTGTTGTAGTTATGTCCTGTACTCAGGTGTGCGATATACCCTTACATTGTGCCCATTAGGTGGGAGCACATCAATCCCCCTTTGCTAAACATTTCTTTCTTTTCTTTCTTGACAAACTCCAAAAAGATATTTGTGAAGCATATGAAAGACAAAAAGCTAAAATCGTTAATATATACATGTCTATTACAAAAGACCAACAATCCAATTAAAACAGTGGCAAAGGATCAGGACAGAGGTTTTATCATGGCTTTCAAATGTATGATTAAAAAATTTTATCCTTGCATGTACTAGAAATGCAAATTAAAGTCACAATGGAATATGATATTTACTTACCAAATTGGCAAAGAACATATATTTTATTTTATATCATGCTGGAAAGTTACTTTGCTTTAGCCTTCTTGTAAAGCAATTTAGACTTATACACCATGTTTGTTTTTTTCCTCTGAATTATTTTATTAAATCATAACTGGGTACATTAATGCATTTATGGGGTACAATGTGCTGATTTTATATACAATTTGGAATACTTACATCAAACTAATTAACATAGCCTTCACCTCACTTACTTATTGTGTTAAGACATTAATACTCTACTCTTAATAGATTTAACATGTATCCTTGAAATCTACACTATAGGTGAGGTCTCACTGATAACCCTCTGTGAAACCACTTCTCCTCCCACTCCTCTTCCCTTTGACCTGGACGATAGTTCTTTTATCTTTCATATAAAAGCGTGGTGATTATATATTGGTTTCACAATAGTACTGAATACACTGGATACTTTTTCTTCCATTCTTGAGATACTTTACTAAGAAGAATATGTTCCAGCTCCATCCAGGTAAACATAAAAGATGTAAAGTCTCTATCTTTTTATGGCTGCATAATATTCCATAGTATACATATACCACAATTTGTTAATCCTTCATGAGTTGATGGGCACTTTGTCTGCTTCCAAGACTTGGAAATTGTAAATTGGGCTGCAATAAATGTTCTGGTACAAATATCTTTGTTATAAAATGATTTTTGGTCATCTGTATGTATAGCCAATAGAGGATTTCAAGTCTATTTTTAGTTCCCTAAGTGTTCTCCAAACTTCTTTCCAAAAAGAATGTATTAGCTTGCATTTCCACCAGCAGTGCAGAAGTGTTCCCTTTTCTCCACATCCATGCCAACATCTGTAGTTTGAGGATTTTGTGATGTAGGCTAATTTTACTGGAGTTAGATGATACCTCAAAGTGGTTTTGGTTTGCATTTCTCTGATGATTAAAGATCAGCATTTTTTCATGTGTTTGCAGGCCATGTGCCTATTTTCTTCAGAGAAACTTCTATTCAAGTCTCTTTCCCAAAATGAAATGGGATTATTTATTCTTTTTTTATTAACTAGTTTGAGTTCTCTGTGGATTCTAGTTATCAAACCTTTGTCAGAAACATAACCTGCAAATATCTTCTCACATTCTGAGTGCTGTCTGCTTGCTTTTCTTACTGTGTTCTGGGCTATGTAGGAGCTTTTTAGTTTGATCAGATCCCAGTAATGTTGCTTCACTTATCAGGGGGGTCATCCTCATAAAATATTCTCACAGACCAATTTATTTAAGCATTTTCCCTGCACTATCCTAGTATTTTTATAGTTTCATGTCTTAAATTTAACTCTTTCATATAGTGAGAATCAAGTTTTGTTACTGGTGAAAGGTAAAGGTCCAGTTTCAGTCTTCTACAGGTCACCAGCCAGTTCACTCAGTACCATTTGTTAAATAGAAAATCTTTCCTCCAATTAATGCTTTTGATAGGCTTATCAGAGGTCAAATGATGATAAGTGGCTGGGTTCATCTCCTGTTCTGTTCTCTGGTTCTGTTCTGTTCCATACATCTACCTCTCTATTTTGTGCCAGTACCATGCTGTTTTGATCACTATAGATTTATAGTGAAGTTTAATAGTGTGATTCCTCCTGATTTCTTTTTATCTCTGAGTAATGTCTTGGCTATTCAAGAATTTTTCTGATTCCATATAAAATGAAGTTTTTTTTTTCCCAGATCTTTAAAGTATGACGCTGGTGCTTTAATAGGGATTGCATTAAATTTGTATATTGCT
Source organism: Otolemur garnettii (assembly GCF_000181295.1). Taxonomy (NCBI): domain Eukaryota; kingdom Metazoa; phylum Chordata; class Mammalia; order Primates; family Galagidae; genus Otolemur; species Otolemur garnettii. The sequence continues at coordinate 5,729,308 of NW_003852440.1, read as the reverse complement.
TTGGGTAGTATGGACGTTTTAACAACGTTGATTTTTCCCAGCCACGAGCATGGTATGTTTTTCATTTGTTAACATCTTCAGCTATGTCTTTTCTCAGAGTTTCATAGTTCTCTTTATAGAGCTCTTTAATGTCCCTTGTTAGGTAAGTTCCCAGATATTTCATCTTCTTTGGCACTACTGTAAAAGGAATAGAGTCCTTGACTGTATTTTCAGCTTGATTATTGTTGGCATATGGATATACATAAGCTACTGATTTGTAAGTATTGGTTTTGTAACTGGGGATTCTGCTATATTCCTTGATCACTTCTAAGAGTTGAGTACATGGGATTTTCCAAGTATAAGATCATATCATCTGTGAAGAGTGAGAGTTTATCTCCTCTGACCCTATTTGGATACTCTTTAATGCCTTCTCTCGCCTGATTGCCATGGCTAAGACTATGTTGAATAGCAGTGGAGACAATGGGCATCCTTGTCTAGTTACAGATCTGAGAGAAAATGATTTCAATTTTACTGCATTCAATATGGTATTGGCTGTGGGTTTGCTGTAGATGGCCTCTATCTCATGGTCAGTTTAAGTAATGACCCATCTAAGCCTATTTTCTTAAGTATTCTGATCATGAAAGCTGGATATTATCCAAAGCTTTTTCTGCACCATATGATTCCATTGATAGAATCCTATGGTCTTTGTTTTTTTTTTTTTTATTTTATGTGGTATATTATATTTATAGATTTATATATGTTGAACCAACCTTGTTCAACAGGTTGAAACAACCCTGAATTAAAACCAACTTAGTCATGGTGTATAATTTTTTTGACGTGTTGTTGAATTCTGTTTGCTAGGATTTTATTGGACATTTCTGCATCAGTATTCATTAAAGATATTGGTTTATAATTTTCATTCCTCATTGAGTCTTTCCTGGTTTGGGGATCAGGGTGATATTTTCTTCATAGAATGTGTAGGAAAGTATTCCTTCTTTTTCTATGTTTTAAAAAATGTTGTGTAATATATGTACCAGTTCCTCTTTAAAGGTTTGTAGAATTCTGATGTAAAGCCATCTAGACTTTTCTTTTAGGGGAGGTTTCATATAGGTGATGCTATTTCCAGGTTCCATATAAAGTGTATTCAACATTTCTAGTTCTGGCTGAGTCTAAGAAGGTGGAGTGCTTCCAGGTATTGGTCCACTTCCTCCAGATTTTCATATTTCTGAGAATAGTGTTTTTGGAGCAATCATTAAGGATTTTTTGAATTTCTGAGGTGCCAATTGTTCTCTCTCTTTTATCATTTCTATTGATGGTATTAGGGAATTTACTTTTCTGTTTCTTGTGAAGTTAGTGAAAGTTTATCAATTTTGTTAATCTTTTCAAAAAAACAACTTTTTTTGATTCATTGATCTTCTGAATCATTCTTTCATTTTCAATTCCATTTAATTCTGCCCTAATTTTGGTTATTTCTTTTCTTATGTTGGGTTGCGATTGGGGTTGGAATGTTCTTCCTTTTCCAGTTGCTTCAGATGACCCATCAAGTTAACTTCTTTTCTGTCTGTTTCCTTGATGAAGGCTTCTAAAGTTATAAATTTCCCTCTTAGGACTGCCTTTGTAGTATTGCACATGTTTTGATCATTTGTGTCTTCATTATCATTTTATCCCCCAAATTTGGTGATTTCCTTCTTAATCTCATTTTTTACCCAGGTTTTATTAAGCATAAGGTTATTTTAGAGTTCATGATTTTGTTTGAGTATGAAGATTCCTGTTGCTGTTGAGTTCAACTTTGATTCAGTGATGGTCTGAGATAATACGAGGAATAATTTCTAAACTTGTGACCTAAGATGTGATCTTCCTCAATTTTGGAGGAAGATCTATGGGCTGATGAGAAGAATGTGTATTCAGTTTTATTAGTATAAAATGTTCTGTAGATGTCTGTTAAGTTCATTTGTTCTAGGGTCGAGTTTAAGTCTATTATTTGTTACTTTAGTTTCTTCTTGGAGAATCTATCCAAAACTGCCAAAGGGGTGTTAAGATCTCCAACTGTTACAGTGCAGGAGGATATTAAATTGTTCATATCTGTTAGGGTTTGCTTTATAAATTGAGGTAGTTGCATAAATGTTATTTATCGAAATCTCTTCATGTTGAGTTTTTCCTTTGACAAATATGTAGTGCCCATCCATATATTTCCTTATCTTTGTTGGTTTGAAACCACTGCAGATAAAATTGCAACCCTGTTTTTTTCTGATTTCCATTTGTCTGTTTTATAGATGTCTACCCCTTCGCTCTGAATCTTTTTTTATCCTTTAGGGTAAGACGAGACTCTTGTGTGCAACAGATATCTGGCCTGAGTTTTTGTATCCAGTCAGCCAATCTGTGCCTCTTTATAGGACAATTTAAGCCTTTCACATTAATTGAGAGAATTAATAAGTATGGTAGTGTTTTGGCTGTCATGTTGTTCAAATGTGGAAATTTTAAATCCTTTCACCATTTTGGATGTTAGTTTTTGTTCAAGGCTTTCTGGGTGACTTTACTTTGGTGGTAGACCATTGAGCTGGTCATTATGGCAAATGGGTTTCAGTATTTCCTAGAGAACTGGTTTAGTTATGGCAAACTTCTTTAACATGTATAAGTTTGTAAAGTATTTGATTTCTCCATCACAAATGAAATTCAGTATAGCTGGATACAGGGTGCTGGGCTAAAAGTTGTTTTGTTTTAGGAGATCAGTCAATGAACAACCTCTTCTGGCTTGAAAAGTTTTAGCTGAGAGATCTGCAGTCATTTGTATTCTTCCCCTTGTAAGTTATGCTTTTCGTATGTCTGGCTTCTTACAGAATTTATTCCTTCATAATAACTTTGGCAAAGTTAATTTCAATGTATCTAGGGGATGCTTTATTTGGATTGAGTAGTGCTAGATTTCTGAAATGGTCTGCTACCTGAATTTCTGTATCTATTGCCATGCTTGGAAAATTCTCCTCAATAATATCTTGGAGTTGAGGATCAGTGTCTTTAGGATCATCCTCTTCTCCTTTAGCAATTCCTATAAGACAAATAAATGTATGATATTTTGGTGTGATCCTAAAACTCTCTCAGAGAATGATCAGTTTTTGCTTTCCATCTCTCTGCCTCTTTGAGTGTTTGAAAACTTTGTCTTCAACTTCAGAGATCCTTTCTTCTGCCTGCTCAACTCTATTACTCAGGGTTTCAATTGTGTTATGGAGCTCCTCGAATAGCTTTTTCATTTCCTTGAGCTCTGCTATCTCTTTTCTCATTGTGTTCATATCCTTGGAGATTTTGTCTTTGAATTCACTGATTTCTTGAATTCACTGATTTTCAGTGAATTCATTTTTGTCTTTGAATTCACTGATTTCTTGAATTCACTGATTTTTGTCTTTGAATCACTGATTTTCTCTTGAGTCCATATCCTTGGAGATTTTGTCTTTGAATTCATTGATTTTCTTGAGAAAACTTTTGCAAAACTCTTTGGATTTCAATTTCCATCTTTTCCTCCATTCTATTATTTTTATTAGCCATCCATGTTCTAAATTATATTTCTGACATTTCAGCCATTTGTTTATGAATGACATCTTCTATTGTATTTCTTTTGGCATTCTTTGGGGGAGTTTACCTACTCTGATTATTCACGTTGCCAGAGTTTTTCTGTTGGTTCCACCCCATGATTATTTTTCACAGTTTAGCTAGTAAAGCTGGTAGGGTGAAATTAGATCGAGGGCTGCAGGGGTTGTAGTTAACCAGCTGGTTACCAAAGAGCTGGGGCTTGTGATTGGGGATTTTTCCCTACAGCTTTACAAAGGTCCCTTTCAGTCCTGCAACCAGAGACTCTGAGGACCTGATTGATGTGATGGGGCTAGGTGGCTTTGTCTTATATTCAGCCAGCCTCTATCCAATCCTAGTGAGTTTGGGGGTTTGGGCTGAAATCTCAGCTGGGGAGAGATACAAGCAACTAAGATATCCCTCCCCCCAGTAGCAACAACTGGAAGAGGAGAATTTGCCCCTTCCACTATAACACAACCAGTGCTCAACCTTGGAGAGTCCCTGGGTTGCTGGTCCAGGTCAAGGGTTCCAAACCAATTGTCCCAGGCAGCAAAATTACTGATCAACTGGGAAAGTTCAAAAGGACTCCAGCAACCAGACAGCAGGAATCCTCTGGCAGCTCAAGTGCGGCTCCTTCCAGTGCTCAATTGAGTCAGGAAGACCCACACAGCAAAAGAGTTATTCTAGGGGGTTTGACACCTCCTTTTCTGCCTTACAACACAGTCATGTTCTGCCACTGGTAACCCTGTGGTGCTGTGGCCCAGTTTCCTCCAATGAGCAAATGCACCAGGGATATATGCCTGTCAGAGTCCAAGGGGAGTCAGTACCTCCTTGGATATCCCACGGTAATAGCACAGCTGGAGCATGCCACTTCCACTGTGCTGTGGCTCACTGTGTGGGTCACTGTGCCATTGCTATTGCTGTGCCGCTGCTGCTGCTGCTGGCCCCCACTGCCACACACTTTCCTGGCACCAAGCTAGTCTTCCTCCCCCTGCATCTCCCCACTTCCACTCAAATCACGGTTTCAGTGCACATGCACTGCAGCACATTCGCAAGGAACCACTGAGCTCTGCAGGTGCAGGCCTCCAGACTGCCAGGCAAGGGGCTAAGGCAGGACTGGGAGTTCAGAATAGCAGGGAAAATATTTGTTCAACTTTTATGCCAGGCAAGAGAACGCCCAGACTCACAGTAGGATATCTCTGAAGAAGGAGTCCTGGCCTTCAGTAGCTCTTTCCTGGGGCGTTTAACAAGAGGTCTTCTCTTCACTGTTCACTTATAGAGAGCATGCAACAAGCCAGTCTTTTGGGGGGAGGGGAGGAACTCTCATCCTCTTTGGGATAGGTTTTATACCTGAAAATTTTTTCCCTTGGAGTCACAGCTTGCCTCAGCAGGGATGATGTACACTCATCAATCTCTCTCAGCTCAGCTCCCGACCTTCAGCTTTATTGGGATCATTCTGACCATTATGTCTCCCTCTGGATGGGAGCCTCTGTTGAAAGATGAAGTGCATTGGCCATCTTACCTCCTCCTCCAGACAGCAAAAAATCAAGATGGTTTTGATTTTTATTTCTGTGATGACCAGGAAAATGAAAATTTTTTCATGTGTTTGTTGGTCATTTGTCTGTCTTCGTGGGAGAAGTGTCTGTTCATGTCTCCTGTCCAATGAAAAATGGGATTATTTACCTTTTTCTTGTTGACTAGTTTGAGGTCTCTGTAGATTCTTGTTATTAGCCCTTTGTCAGATTCACAACATGCAAATATCTTCTCCCATCCTAAATGTTGTCTATTTGCCTTAATTGGTGTGTCATTAACTGTGCAGAAGCTTTTTAGCTTGATCAAGTCCCATTTATTTATTTTGTTATTGCTGCAATTGCCAATGGGGTATTTTTCATAAAATCTTTCCCCACACTTTCTTCTAGAGTTTTTGCCATTTTGTGTCTTGGGTTTAAATCTTTTATCCATCATGAATCAATTTTTATAAATGAGGGTAGGTCCAGTTTTACTCCTTTGCATGTGCCTTACCAGTTCTCCCATCACTTATTTTCTCTAGTAAATGCCTTTGTTTGGTTTATTGAAGATTAGATGGCAATATGTGGCTGATTTCATCTCTAGGATTTCTATTATGTTCCATAAATCTATGTCTCATGCCAATACCATGCCACTTTGATCACTATAGATTTGTAGTATAACCTGAAATTTGTTAAAGTGATGCCTCCAAATTTGATTTTATTTCTTAGAACTAAGTTGGCTATTCAGGGTTTTTTCTGGTTCCATATGGAATGAAGAACTATTTTTTCCAAGTTCTTCAAAGTATCATTTTGGTGTTTTAATGAGGATTTCAGTAAATCCATATATTTCTTTGAGTAGTGTACACACGTTAACAATGTTGATACTCCCAGCACAAATGGGTGTGTTCTTCCATTTGTTAATATCTTCTGATATTTCTTTTCTCAGGGTTGCATAGTTTTCTATGTAAAGATCCTTCACATTCTTTGTTAGGTATATTCCTGGCTATTTCACTTTTTTTGAAGCTGCTTTGAAGGGTACTGTGTCTTTGATTTGTCAGTTTGACTATTATTGGTGTATATGAAGGCTATGCTTTGTGGACATTGATTTTTTAACCTGAGACATTACTGTATTACTTAATCACTTCCAGGAGTCTTATGGTTGAGTCCCTGGGATTTTCTAAGGTCATATCATCAGCAATGAATAAAACTTTGACCTCCATGGTACCTATTTAGTACCCTGTATATACTTCTCTAGCAAGATTGTATTGGCTAGGACTTCCAGAACTATGTTGAGTAGTGGTGGTGATAGTGGATATCCTTTTCTCATTTCACTTCTGAGTGCAAATGATTTAAGTTTTACTCCATTCAGTATGATATTGGCTGTGGGTTTAGAGTAGATGGCTTCTATCAGTTTAAGAAATGTGCCACCTATGCCTATTTTCTTAAGTGTTCTTGTTAGAAAGAATGTTGACTTTATTGAATGGATTTTCTGCATCTATTGAAAGGATCAGATAGTCTTTGTTTTTGCTTCTATTTATATGGTGAATTACATTTATGGATTTGTGTATGTTAAACCAGACTTACATTCCTGGGATAAAGCCTACTTGATTATGATGTACAGTTTTTTAATGTGTAGCTGTATTCTCTTTGTTAGCATCAATATTCTTTAATGAAATTGGTCTGTTGGGTCTTTTCCTGATTTTGGTATCAGGGTGATGTTTGCTTTATAGAATGTTTAGGGGAGGGTTCCTTCCTTGTCAGTTTTTTTTTTAAAGTTCAGTTTTTTTTTAAAGTAGAGGTACATTGATACCTATACTTGCATGAAACTGGTCCAGGGCTTTTGTTGTTGTTATTGTTGTTGGGAGCTTTTTTGTTGTTGCTGTAATTTCAGTGTTTGATATTGGTCTGTTGAAGATATCTACTTCTTCCTGGTTAAGTCTACAGAGGTTATGTGATTCCAGATATTGGTCCATTTCCTCCACATTTTCAAATTTCTGGGTGTCAAGTTTTTGGTATTAATCAGTAAGGATCTTTTGTATCTCTGTGGTATCTGTTGTTATTTCCCCTTTTTCATTTCTGATTGAGGTTATTAGAGATTTTACTTTTTCTGTTTCTAGTTAATCTGTCCACAGGCTTATTGATTTTTATCTTTTTGAAGATATTGTTCTTCATTAATTTTCTGGATGATTCTTTGGCTTTCAATTTCATTTATTTCTCATTTAATTTTGGTTATTTCTTTTCTCCTGCAAGATTTGGAATTGGATTTCTCTTCCTTTTCGAGTTTTGAAGGGGTTCTTTAGGTTGTTCATGTGTGTTTTTTTGGATGTGGGCATTACTGCAATAAATTTCTCTCTTAGGACTACTTTTGTAGTATCCCATAGGCTTTGATAGGTATCATTTTATTGTCATTGTGTTTGAGTAATCTAATTATTTTCTTCTTTATCTCCTCCTTGACCCAACTGTCATTCACCTTAAGGTTGTTTGGATTCAATGACTTTGTGTAGAGATGAAAGTTTTTTGTTGAGAGTTGAGTTCTACCTTTATTCTCTTATGGTCTGAAAAGATACAATATATAATTTCTAAATTTTTATTCTGTTGAAGTTTCATTTTGGAGTATGATGCAAGAACCAAAAATAAGAATATGTTCTTCTGGTGGTATACCCTGTATATGTCTGTTAAGCCTAGTCATTCTAGGATCACATTTAATTCCTAGTGAATTAGGAATTCTAGTTATTAATCCCCCCAGTTATTTATTAATAATAATTCCAGTTACTTTGTTTACTTTCTATTTAGAGGATCTGTCCAGTTCTGTTGGTGAGCTACTGAAGTCCTCAGTATGATGGTGCTGTAGGATATCATATTGTTCAGATCCATTTAAGATGAGTTCAGATATATTTAGAACAGATATGTCTTCCAGTTGTATTGTTCCCTTCACCAGTATATTGTATTAATTCTTGTGTTTTATTTGGTGCTTTAAATCCACTTATGTCTAAAAATAAGATCGCAATGCCTGCTTTCTTGTGATTTCCATTTGCCTGAAATTGTTGTCCATCCCTTCACCTTAATCTTGTTTTGTCCTTTGAGGGTATGTTTTCTGAAGGTAGTTTATACATGGTTGTGCTTTTTTATCTAGTCAGACAGCCTGTGCCTCCTCAGTAGGGAATTCAAGCAATTCACAAATAAATATTGAGAGAATTGATAAGTAGAGTGGAGTTCTAGTCATCTTATTTTATGGATGTCTGATGTCTCCTTTTATCACTTGGGCCATTATGGAAGCTGGACTTTGACCTTTCATTTCTGGGTATCTTTACTTTGCTGGTGGACTGTTGTGATGGTCTATGTGTAGTATGGGTCTGAACACTTCCTGAGGATCTGATCTTGTAGTGGCAGATTTCCTCAATGATTGCATGTCAGTAAAATATTTGATTTCTACATCAAATGTGAAACTTATTTTGGCATGACACAGTACCCTAAGCTGAATGTTTTGTTTGTTTGTTGGTTTGTTGGTTTGTTTGTTGAGTATATTGAAAGTCAAAGCCAAAAGTCTTCTGGCTTGTAAAGTTTCAACTGAGAAGTCTGCTGTCACTCTGATGAATCTGCCCCTTTGGGTCAATTGGTACTTATTTCTGGCTGCTTACAGAATTTTCTCTTTCATTATGATTTTGGCCAGGTTCACTGCAATATGTCTTGAAGGGGTTCTGTTTGAACTTAGATGAACCTTGGTTCAATATTCATCTAAAAGGAATGTGTCAGAATTTTTTGATGCTTGGAAATTTTTCAGTTATGATATCCTCCACTAGGGCTTCCATACTTTGGATCACTCTTCAGGGAGATACCTATAATTTGTTTGTACACTTTGTGAAGTCCCATAATTCTCTAAGATATTGCTATGATTTTACTTTCTTCTTTTCTGCCTCTTTAAATGGCTGAGTTGGCTCAAGAACCTTATCCTCTACCTCCAAGATTCTTTCTTCTCCATGGATTAATGTTACTGATAATTCTACCAAATCTTTAAATTTCTTGAATTACTCCTCTAATTCCTTAAGCTCTGATATATCTTTCTTAATTACATTACATCTTTCATTAATTTCTTGGGTCAATTTGGATGTCTTTGGTGGTTTTCCAATTTTCCTTCAATTCTCTTCATGATTTTTGCCATTCATAGTCTAAATTCCTTTTCCATCATTTCCATCATTTCTTTATAGGAGGGATTCTCTATGGTAGATGTCTATTGCCCCCTTCAGGGGAGTTATCTGTTCTGGTTTTCCTGTTGGCAAATTTTTTTGTTGGTTCAGTCTCATATGCGTTTTCAACTTGTTCACTTACTTCCCCTACTTTCTCCTTTCACTTACTACTACTCAATTTTCCTGTCTCTGTGCTTGGGTGTTGGAGTGGACTTTTAGCACATGGGCAAGAGGAATAGAAAAGAGTGAAAAGGGAGAAAAGAAAAAAAATTGAAAAGTAAAAGAAAAAGGGGGGAAAGAAAGACAACACAAGATAAATGGAAAAATAATGGTGTTGGGCAGGGTGTGGTGACTAACATCCACAATCTTAGGACTCTGGGGAGTGTAGGCAGGTTATGGCCAGAAGCTACTTACTAGGCTGTGTGAGAACAAGACCACACTACCACCAAATATAGGAAAAAATCAGGCATGTGATGTTGGGGGGGCTTCCTTTGGGAGGCCAAAGCTAGAGGGATGCTCTAAGCCCAGGATTTCAGGCCTCCATGAGCAAGGCCACTGCTGTGATCCCCCAGGACTCTGTCCCATAAGTAAAATACAGAAGAAAATAATACAAAACAGACCCTCCAAAGTGAGAAATATCATGAATGTCATTTGAGAGATTTATGAAGGAAAGAGGAAAAAATTAAAAAATCATATAAAAATAAATCTAAGAGGAGAGAAAAAAGAAGAAAAAATAAAGACCTGTAACAAAGAAAGATCAATATAAAAAAAGAAACAAAATTAATAATATATTGCAATATATTGCCTATACACCAGGTGGCATTCCAGAACACACACACACACACACACACACTACAATATATTGTAGGGACACCAAGTGGTGCTCCAGTGGTTAGGGGGGAAAAAAGTAGGCTTCTTCTGCTGTCTGTTGTGCAGGCAAGAAGTTATTACATGATGCCATTTAGACTCAGACTTGTTTTCTTGCTTGATTTGATTTTAATCTGAGCATGGTAGATGTGGGAAAGTTGAATCCCCATGCAGGCATGGGAACAAAGTCCTGAAGTTTACACCAGACTTTATGGAGGCTATGCCTTAGTCATTTGAGCAGTTCCCTGAGGCCAGAAAGGAGTCTGTGTGGGAGGTGGGATCTGCCTAAATCCCCTGTGTCTTGTGGGAGTCAGCCCAGGGGTGAATGAGCCCAGAAGATGGAGTTACAGCCCAATACATGCTAGGACTCTATCAGGATGTTCCAAACTGGGCCTCCTTCTGTACCAAATAAGTCAAGGTTACTGATCTCTCCATTCCTCTCCTATAGCTCTCCCAAAATAGCACTTGACTACTAGGCCTCCTGCTGAGCAGATTCCAGGACCAAATCTACCCTCCCAGCAGTGACACTCTTGTGAGTTCCTTGGCCCAAGTCTCCAGTTCTGTCCCGAAGAGGTCAAATTTATTCTCTACAACCCTTTGACAAAGGTCCAGCTTCTTTGCACCTGAGCGTTCTGTGAAACCTCAGTTACTGCTCATTTCATATCATTCTCCATGCCTGGAGGTAAAAGGCCCTCCTAGATTTCAGTCTGGGATCAGTCCACCACCATAGGGTGTCTTAAGGGGTGTGGGGGACAATTTCCTATGGACTTAATCCCTTAGGGATTCCATGTGTAGGATCTGTTCCTGGGTTGCTGCAATCCCTTGCCCCTGATCAGTGCAGGTTTCCCACTCTTCCCAACCTCTTTGGCTCCTACAGTCTCAGTCTGTCTCAGTGCTCCATTGCAATGTTGTTTCTGGGTGGGATGATCCAATTTGGAGTTGGCTGGAGCCTCTACTTCCTAATCTCACTAAAAGAAGCTGATGAGGAGATTTCTCTAGTCCACCATCTGGGAGCCTCTACCGTTTATTGTCATTTTTATTTTTGATACGGGAATTTGTGTCTTCTTTTTTTCACTCATTTTGAGAGATTGATATTATGATCCTTGTGCTTAGAGTACATTGTGCTTATTAAACCTATAGCTTTATAGTTTTCAATACAAATGGAAAAGTTCTGGCCATTTTTGTTTCAGTTTTCTCCTCTTACCTCCTTTCTTGGGGGACCCCAATTACCTATTAGATTGCATGAAGTTTTCTCATGGCTGACTGGTGCTCATTTCATTTTTAAAATTTCTCTTTTCTCCATGTGTTTCTTTTTGTATAGTTTCCAATGTTAAGTTTTTAAATTCACCAGTCTTTGTGTCTGCAATGTTTAATCTGGTATTAATTCTCTCCAATGTATTTTTCAGCTCAGACACTCCATCCAAGAATCTAGTTTGTCATCTTGGAAAATGGCAAACTAGAAACATCTCCTTACCAGCTACTAGCATCAAGGTAAAGAAAAAAACTCTAATCACCTTTGGCTGGGTGAACCCACCCTGGGACATCACTCTGGGGCACAGTGAAGCAGTGGTGGACTACAGAAGCCAGTGATGTGGTCTAGAGCTAAGGAAAACCAGTACAGAAACACCACCTGGTGTCCAGGCAATATCTTGGCATGTAAACACACATACACAGTTATATACACACACACTCCTTTTGGGTTTTGTTTGTTTGGCTGGCTGTATTGTTATGTTTTCATTTTCACTTTTTCTTATGATTCTTCAGCTATTTTTATTCTTACTTTTTTCTTTCTTTCCTTTTTTTAAAAATCTTTTTTATACTTTTCTCTTCTTTCCCACATAAACTACTTATAAAAGAGCTAAGATATCCCTTTTTATTTAGCTTATATAATCGCATTTTAAATTTTCTTTATCAATTTTTATTCATTTATCCTTTTCTCTGAGTGCTGGAGGGGTCATGGCACTGATCTGGCTGGGAGGTCACAGAATTGGTCTGGCTCACGGAGGTCAAGAGCTCATGGTCTAAGGTACCCTTATAGCTTTGGCCTCTGGAAAGACAATATTGGCAGGTTCTCATTGTAACACACTGACAAATTTTTAATTTTTTTTTTTCACTTTCCATATTTGGCAAAGGTGGGGTCTTGCTTTTTCCCAGGCAGATAAGGAGCTCCTGAGTTCAAGAGACCTACCCAACTCAGACTTTCAAATTCTTAGAGTAGAAGGTGTGGCCATAGCACTCTGCCAAAGAAAAGCATTTCTCCCATTGCTCTCTTTCTCTTCCTTCACTCTGGCTCTTCCTTGTGTTTTTTTTTTTTTTCTTTTTTCTCTTCATTCTTCCTTCTCACTCTTTATCACCTCTTCTTTTTAGCTTTATATGAAAAGGGCACTTGAACCTAAGCTCTGAGACAGGTAATTTAATGTAAAAGAGGTAGTGAGAAAGATAAGTAAGAAAAGGTAGTGAACAAGAAGAAAACACACATGAGGAGGAACCAAAAGAAAAATGCCAGCAACATGAAAAAACAAAATAGAGTAATCCCCTGAAGGTACCATGAGGGAGCCACTGCATAAGAGTTGACCTATAAAGAATTAACGGAAATGACAGAAAGGAAATTTAAAATATGGATGGCAATGGCAATAAAGGGAATTAACAAGAAAGTGGAAAAACAGAACAAAAATGGATAAAAGATATGAAGAATATGGAAAGGCTATAGCAGAGCTTAAGAAATTGAAGGAATCAATAAGGGAACTTAAAGATTCAGTAGAAAGTAACAGAAAATGATCATATCATGGACAAGAAAGAACCCCAGAGCTAGAGGATAAAGCTCCTAAGCTAACCCAGGTAGTTAAAAAGGCAGAAAAGAAGAGAGAGAAAGCAGACACTTGCACAGAGAATTAGGGGACTTCATGAGGTGTTCAAACATGAATTATACAGATCCCTGAAGGGGAAGAAGAATTTCTCAAAGGAATGGAAGCCCTATTGGAAGATATCATAAAGGAAAATTTCCCAAGTTCCACTAAAGATTTTGAAACACCCCTTCCAAACCCTAAGTCATCTCAACACAAACAGAGCATTTACAAGATATATTGTAATGAAACATTCTGAAGTCAAGACAAAGAGAAAATTCTGCAAGCAGCCAGGAATAAGCACCGACTGACTTATAGGGGCAAAAGTATCAAGGGAACAACAGACTTTTCAACTGAAATTTTCTAAGCCATAAGAGAATGGTCAGCTATCTTTAACCTTCTTAAACAAAACAATTTTCAGCCCAGAATTTTGTATCTGCTAACTAAACTTCAAAATTGATGAAAAAATCAAATCTTTTACTAATATGCAAACATTGAGGAAATTTGCCACAAAAATACCAGCTCTAAAGGAAAAACTTAGACCTATTCTCCACACTGACAATCACCAATGGACCATCAGGAAAGTGAACACCTAGAAACAAGGGACAAAAACCTAGCTTTCACAGTGACACAAAGGATAAAACTAACAAACAGACTTTCACAAATATGATGACTAGAACTCCACTACAATTATCTTAATAAATGTTCATAGCTTGAATTCCCCAGTTAAGAGACAAAATATAGCTGGCTGGATAAAAAAAACACAAGGCATTCATATGCTGTCTCCAGAAAAGACACCTACCCTTGAAAGACATACAAGACTCAGGGTAAAGGATGGAAAACAGTATTACAGGCAAATGGAAAACAGAAGAAAGGAAGGGTGACAATTTTATTTTCAGATACAAGTAGAATTAAACCAACTAAAGTTAAGAAAGACAAAGATGTTCATCTCATATTGCTCAAGAGGACAGTAAAACAAGAGGACATTTCAATTCCAAATATATATGCATACAAGTAAATGCTCCCAAATTTATAAAACAGACCTTGATTGGAATGAAAAATATGATATCCTATGATACCATAATAGCTGAAGGCCTTAAACCCCCTGTGGCAGAACTAGATAGGTTCTCTAAACAGAAACTAAACAAAGATACAAGGGACTTAAATGTGACCTCGGAACAAATAGGCTTAATAGACATATACAGAACACACCATCCCAAAGCTAAGGAATATACATTCCTCTTGTCAGCCCATGGAATATACTCCAAAATATATCATATCCTAGAGTACAAATGAAATCTTGACTAAATCAAAAAAATTGAAATTATACCTATATCTTCTCAGACTACAAAGCAATGAAGGTGGAATTCAACTCCAACAAAAATTTTCATCACCACACAAAGGCATGGAAATCAAACAACCTTATACTCAATGACACTTAGGTCGAGGAAGAGGTAAAGGAGGATTTTGCTAAATTCCTTAAACATAACAACAATGAAGCTACAAGTTACCAAAATGGGTATGATATTACAAAAGCAGTCCCAAGAGGGAAATTTACCGCATTAGATGCCACATCTGCAACATAGAAAGAGAGCACATCAAAAATGCAGTGAGTCCTCTTAAGGAAATGGAAAAGGAAGAACAATCTAATCTGAAAACTAGCAGAAGGAAATAAATAACCAAAATGAAATCAGAAATACAAGAAATTGAAAATAAAAAAAATCATTCAGAAAATTAATGAAGCAGAAAGTTGGCTCCTCAAACAAATAAATAAAATTAATAAACCTTTGGCAAAATTGACTAAAAACAGTAAAATCTGTAATAACTTCAATCAGAAATGAGAAAGGGAAAATAGCATAGAGATTCAAGAGATTATCTCTGACTGCAATAAGAAACTCTGTGACCAGAAATTTGACAATATGGGTAAATGGAAAAATACCTGGATTCACACCCTCTTCCTAGACTTAACTAAGAAGAAATGGATCTCTTGAACACTCTAATATCAAGTTCTGAAATTGAAGGAACAATAAAAAGCTTCCAACAAAATAGGCGCTGGACCAGACAGCTTCACACAAGAATTCTATTAAACCTTCAAAGAAGAGTTTGTACCTATACTACAGAAACTATTCCAAAACATTGAGAAGATAGGAACCTTCCCTAACATGTTGTATGCAGCAAACATAACCCTGATCCCAAAACCAGGAAAAGACCCAACTAAAAGGAGAACTACAGACCTATTTTACTAATGAACTCAATAAAATCTTAGCCAGTAGATTAAGCTACACATTATAAAAATTATACATCACAATCAAATATAGGCTTCATCCCAGGGATGCCAGGCTGGTTTAACATATGCAAATCCATAATTCCGTAATTCACCATGTCAATAGAAGCAAAAACAAAGACCATATGATCCTCTCAATAGATGCAAAGAAAGCATTTGATAAAATTCAGCATCTTTTTCTAACAAGAACAATTAAGAATATAGGCATAGGTTGCATATTTCTTAAGCTGATTGAAGCCATCTATGACAACCCCCTAGCTAATATCATACTAAATGGAGTAAGACTGAAAGCTTTTCTGATTGGAATAGGAACCAGAAAAGAATATCCTCTGTCATCACTACCATTCAACATAGTGCTGGAAATTAGACAATGCAATTAGGAAAGAGAAGGATATAAAGGGCATCCCAATGGGGGAAGAGGAGGTCAAACTCTCACTCTTTGCTGATGATATGATTTTATGCATAGAAGACCCCAGAGACTCAACTACAAGACTTCTGAAAGTAATCCAGAAATACAGTAACATCTCAGGGTATAAAATCAATGTCCACAAATCAGTAGCCTTTGTATACTCTAATAACAGCCATGTTGAAAAGTTAATCAGACACAATTCTCTTTACAGCAGCTTAAAAAAATAAAATACCTAGGAATATACCTTGGTATTTTAGGTGAAGGACCTCTACTAAAAGAATTATGAAACCCTAAGATAAGAAATAGCAGAAGACATTAACAAATGGAAAAGCATATTATACTCTTGGCTGGGAAGAATCAACATTGTCAAAATGTCTATGTTACCCAAAGTAATCTACAAATTCAATGCAATCCTCATTAAAATACCACATTATACTTTGAAGAACAGCAAAAAATAGTTCTTCATTTCATATGGAACCAGAAAAAATTCACATAGTCAAAAAACAATTTTTAGTAATAAAAATGAAGCTGGAGGAATCACCCTACCAGACTTTAGACTATATTACAAGTCTACCATGATGAAAACAACATGGTATTAATACAAAAATAGACATAGGTATGATGGAAAGATGATAGGAAAGATGAAACCAGTCTCTTATAGCCATCTGATCTTTGATAAACCAGACAAAAGCATATACTCAGGAAAAGAATCCCTATTCAATAAATGGTTCTGGGAGAACTGGATAACCAAATGTAAAAGATAGACACTAGATCTACACCATTTACCACTTACAAAAGTTGACTCAAGATGGATAAAAGCAAGGCATAAAACAATAAAAATCCCAGATGAAAGTGTAGGAAAAAATCTCGAGGATGTCAGCCTGGGGAAGATTGTATGGTGAAGACTTCAGTGGCTATTGCACCACAACAAAAACAAATGGGACTTAACTAAATTGAAAAGCTTTTGTACAGCTAAGGACAAAATAATCAAAGCAAACAGACAACCTTTAGAATGGGAAAAGATATTCACATCTTGCCTATCTGATAAAGGCTGGATGATAACTAAGATCTCTAGATAACTGATAATTAATCAACAAAAAAAATTGACAATCCCATCTATCACTGGGCAAGAGACATGAACAGAACCTTCTATGAGGAATATGGATCAAAGGCTAATAAACATATCAAAAAATGCTCATTATCACTAGTCATCAGAGAAATGCAAATCAAAACTACCCTGAGATATCACCTAATCCTTGTAAGATTAGCCCACATCAGAAAATCCCCAAACTGCAGATGCTGGCATGGATGTGGAGTGATGGGAACATTTTGACACTGTTAGTGGGACTGCAAACTATTACAGCTTCTTTGGAAAGAATTGTGGCGAATCCTCAAAGTTCTCAAATTAGACCTTTCTTTTGAGCCTGCAATCGCACTATTAAGCATCTTCCCAGAAGAGAATAAATAATTTATCATAAAGGCATCTGCAGTAGATTGTTTTTTGCAGCTCAATTTATTATCACCAAACATGAAAACAACTTAAATGCCCATCAACTCAGAAATGGATTAGCATATGGCATATGTATACCGTGGAATACTATTCAGCAATAAAAAGATAGTGACTTTACATCTTTTGTACTAACGTGGGTAGAGTTGAAACACATTTTTCTTAGTACAGTATGATAAGAATGGAAAAGGAAATATCTAATGTACTCAATACTAATATGAAGCCAGTAGCCAATCTAATTCACGCCTTCAGAGAAGAAAAACTTGTTTCTATTCAGATTGGGGAGAGGGAGGTCTTAGGGAGAGGAGAGAAGAGGAGGGGGTTTCAGGGGTGCTCCCACTTAATCAGCATAAATGTAGGGGTGTATGGAACATCTTGGATATGGGACACAACTACCAGAGGGACTCTACCTAAGAAACTCAAATATTGTGACTTGGAAGTTTGTCACCTCATATTAATCTGAAAATTTTAAAAAAGAGTTTTAAATTTGCAAAAGAAGAGTTTGATTTTTGTCTTTTTTTTTAATATCTTTCACATTGCTACCTAACTTTTTGATATATGGAATACATTTACTAATATAAGTGCTTTAATATCCTTGTATCTAATTATAACATCTATTATCAGTTCTGGAAATTTTCCATTGGTTAGTTTTTCTTTTTCATATGAAATCTATTTTCTTTCCTCCTTGCATGTGTTGTAATATTTGATTGAATTCTAGACACTGTATTTTTACCTTATTTGGTGTGGGATATTTTTATATTTCTGTAGTCTTGAGCTTTTCTCTAGGTATAGTTAAATATAGAAACTATTTCATCATTAGGGGTCTTGCTTTTAATAATTTTTAGTGAGGACAGAGTAGCATTTATTCTGGGGCTAATTATTCCACATTACTGTGGCAAGACTCTTCTGTGTGCTTTATCTAATGCACATGAATTATGAGTTTTTCTGTTGCGACCAGTTGATACAGGCATTATTCCCACTATTGTGTGACCACCAAGCTTGTTCCCTAAAGTGCAATTAACTGACATTTTCCCTAAATGTCTACGTATTTGTAAATAAAGGAATTCCATTTGTTAGGTACATACTTCTCTTTAACTGTCTATCAATTAATATATACATAATACATGTGTAAGTGCATGTATGAGTAGTTATTTTAAGTTTGCTATTTACTATCTCAGTTTTATTATATAGCTTGTTGAATTTCTTGAAGTTTTAAAATAGTTATTAGGGAGAAAGCAGAATTAGTTGGACTGCATTTGGTGAGGAAATTTTGCCTGGAGCTGTGGCTCGGGGTGTGGTGTGAGGTGGCCAAGCGCTGGTTGCAGTGTGTGAACAGGAGCGGCTGGGCAGAGTTCTGACGCTCTAGGCAAGTCTTGCCGGAGCTGCTGGTGGGAGCCACAGGCGGCAGCCACCGCAGGAAAGTGGAGGTCCGGGTATTGAGGAAGCCTTGCTGTAATTTTTGGTTCTTGAGGGAAGTGCAGTTAAGTGGTTAGCCTGGAAGAGTGGGTGCACCCAAAGAGTATATAGTAGCCAGATTTGAGGGCTAGTTGGAACGGATTTGCACCAGTTTGGCAGTGGTAGAGACAGTCATTTTGGGTAGGTCCTGGCAGCAAGGGGTCAGCCATTATGGAAAGGTTGTGAGAAGATCGTGAGGGTAGGCCTCCTACAGGGATATAGCCATCTTAGTTTCATCTGCTGGTATCAGACCTCTAGTCCTGACAGGCTCAGGGACTCTCTCACCCCATGGGCAATGTTGTCCAGGGACACAGTTGAGACCTGCCTCTGAAGGAGTCTGGAGAGATGAGTTCCCAAACCATCGGAACCTGAATGCTGGGGAAATAATCAGGTGATCACTGTGGACATTAAGTTGGGGATCAGGTCTATGTTTGGGAACTAGAGAAAGGTTATCAGCTGTGTTGACTGTTCCCTAAAACTATAGCACCACTTGATGTTCTAGCAGTATATTACAACACAAATATGTTCATACTAAAGCTGGGCCCTCCTGCCATATGGAGGGTATATACATATATTCTTGTATACAATGTAATATATATACATATACATATTATATATACATTTATTATATAAATATATAATTATATATTACATTATATATAATCACATATTATATAAGCATATATATGCTTTTATGTATATGTGCTTTTAATGTAGATATATATATATGCTTTTATGTATATACACATACATATGGAATTAGTTTTTTTCTTTTTCTTGTTGTTAGTATTCTTTTCTTTTTCTTTCTTTCTTTTTTTTTTGGTTCCTTCATTAATTTGTTCCTGTGGTT
>NW_003852440.1:5699958-5709844 GCF_000181295.1 Otolemur garnettii | reverse complement strand
TTAATTTGTTCCTGTGGTTGCTTATTTTTGGTTATTAGAGCTTTTTGTTATTTTGTATTGATGTATTCTGTTTCTTGCTTATTTGTATGGTTGGTTCTTAACTTCTATGTTTACTTTCATCAAAAGCAAGGATTCCTGTTTTATTTAGTTACAATATTTTAGACTCATTTATTCTCTCTCCCTATTCCATGCCTGTACATTCTCTTTGGACAGAGATTCTTCTACCTTTCTCACCTCTCCCATATTAATTGCCTCTGCAGCAGCTAAGATTGTTCTTATCTTTTTCTTATCTTTCTCCTTTCTTTCTTTACTCCATTTTCCTCTCTAACCTCTATTAGATACAGTGGTATTTTTAATTTCCTTTACCTACTCTTATCTTATTGTTCTTTCTTTTTTTTTTTTATTGCTGTGAGCTGGGGGGTGGGGTGGTCACAGCTGTGGTCTGGCTCAAGAGGGCTAAGAGACTTTTCTATATCTATCCCAAGGAAAACAGTATTGGCAAGACCACATTGCAGAATTTTTCTATTTTGTTTGCATTCTTACTTAACTTTTCTTTAATGTTTTTTTGATTTTGCTCTTTTCCTTCCCTTCCTTGTTTTGGCAAAGGAAGAGTCTGGCTCCACTCAGGCTGGTAAGGACCACCTGATTTTGAGGAACCCTCAAAGCCCAGACCCCTCAAAACCTTTCAGTTACAAGTGCAGCCTTAGCACCATGCTGATCAATACCATTTCTTCCGTCACTCTCAGCCTATCTTCCTGACCTCCTTCTCTCCTGTTCTCCATTTTTTTTTAATTTTACTTTTCTTCTGTTATTCCCCCTTCCCTTTTTTCTTTTCTCATTTTAATTTTCTTCACTCTTTTCTTCTTATTACTCTTTCTTTCTTTTCCCCATTTCCCCCTGCCTGCTTCTTACCTTTCTCCTCATTTTGGCCTCACACCAAGAGGTCTCTTCATCACATAAACTCTGAGACAAGGTAATCTGAAACAAAGGAGGGACTGAAAAGAAAAGAGGACAGAAAGAGGTGAACAAGAAGAAAGCACACGTGAGGAGGAGTCAACAGATAAATTTAGGCACCATGAAAAACCAAAATAAACCAACTTCTCCAAGAGGCAGCTTTTACACAAGACTTATCCTATAAAGAATTAATCACTCTGATTTCATTTTAAATGAAATTTAAAATATAAATGATTAAGACAATAAAGTGAAAGGATGAGAAAACAGAAAAAAAGAACTAAAAGTTGGATGACGGATATGTAGAATATAGAAAGGACATGGATGAATTTAAGGAAATGAAGGAGACAATCAGGGAATGTAAAGATGCAGTAGAAAGTATCAAAAATAGACTAGATCACAGAGAAGAAAGAACATCAGTGGTAAAGGATAAAGTCTTTGAGTTACCACAGGTAGTTACAGAGTAAGAAAAGAAGAGAGAGAAAACAGAGCAGATGCTTAGAGAACCATGAGACTCCATGAAGTGTTCAAACATATGGATAATAGGAATCCCTAAAGGGGAAGAAGGTTGTCCCAAACATATAGAAGCCTTACTGGAGATTATGATAAATCAAAACTTCCTAAATTTTACTAAAGATACTGACACATTTCTTTCAGATGGATATTGAACCCCGGGCCATCTCAACTCAAACAAAGCTTCTCTAACACACATTGTAAAACCTATCCAAAGTCAAGATGAAGGAGAAAATTCTGGAAGCAGCCTTTTACTAAAGATACTGACACACTTCTTTCAGATGGATATTGAACCCCGGGCCATCTCAACTCAAACAAAGCTTCTCTAAGACACATTGTAGAACCTATCCAAAGTCAAGATGAAGGAGAAAATTCTGGAAGAAGTTGGAGTAAGCACCAATTCACTTACAGGGGAAGAGTCATTAATATCACAGCAAACTTTTCAACTGAAGCTTTCCAAGCCAGATGAGCATGATCATACACCTTCAACATCCTTAAACAAAATAATTTTCAGCCCAGAATCCTGCACCCTGCTAAACTTAGCTTCATAATTGATGGAGAATTCAAATCCTTGCAGATATACAAGCACTGAGGAAATTCATCCTCACACAAAATCTTGGAAGTTAAACAATCTTACGCTGAATGATACTTGGGTTCAGGAAGAGATAAAAGAGGAAATTATTAATTTTCTCAAACATAACAACATGAAGACTAAAGTTACCAAAATCTGTGGGATTCAGCAAAAGTAGTCCTGAGAAGAAAAGCACAACAAGATCAGCTCTACAGGAAATACTTTGACCTATTCTCAATACTGAACACTACAATGGAGCACCACCAAAGTAAACACATAGAAGTCAAAGGCCAAATCTTTGTTTCCACAATGGCACAAAGGATAAAACTACACAACAAACTATCTCATAGTAAAATGAATAGACTTCTACCACACTTATCAATACTCTCAATAAAAGTCAATAGATTAAATTCCCCACTGAAGAGGCACAGGCTGGCTGATTGTATAAAAAAAAAAATACAAGCCGTCAATATGCTGTCTCCAGGAGACACACTTAGCCCTGAAAGACAAATCAAGACTCAGAGTTAAGGAATGGAAATCAGTATTTCAAGGAAATGGAAATCAGAAGAAAGGAGGGCTTGTAATCTATTTCTGATATACAAGCAGATTCAAAGTAACTATGATTAAGAAAGACAAAAACGGACACTTTATGCTGGTCAAAGGAACAATACAACAAGAAGACATTTCAATTTTAAATACTTATCTACCTAACTTAAATGCTCCCAGATTTATAAAACAAACTTTGAGGGGTTTGAGCAATGTGATATCCCATAACACCATAATAGTCAGGGACTTCAATACCTCTCTGACAGAACTGCACAGATCCTCTAAACAGAAACTAAACAAGGATACAAAGGACTTAAACATAACCCCAGAACAAATGGGATTAATAGGCATATACAGAATAAACCATACCAAAGCAAAAGAATATACTTTTTTCTCATCAGCTCATGGCACATACTCCAAAATTGATCCCATTCCAGGATACAAATTCTCAGCAAAACTATAGGAATAGAAATTATAGCATGTCTTTTCTCAGATCACAAGGCATTAAAGGTATAAGTCAACTCTGACAAAAACATTCATCCCCACACAAAGTCTTGGAAGTTAAACAACCTTATGCTGAATGATAGTTGGGTTCAGGAAGAGATAAAAGAGGAAATTATTAATTTCCTCAAACATAAGAACAATGAAGAAATAAGTTACCAAAACCTGTGGGATACAACAAAAGCATTCCTGAGAGGAAAATTTATTTCACTAGATGTCTGCATTCAAAAAATAGAAAGTGAACCCTCGAATCCCTCGAGGGTTCACTTCTGTGGTTCATCTTGCAAGGGTACAAGTGAATCTTTATATGAGTAGAATATGAATGTTTTGACATAATAACTAAGAAAGTTACATGAAGGCTATGTTAACCAGTTTGATGGAAGTGTCTTGGATTATGTATGAAAACACCACACTGTACCCGCAAAGTGCATCAATGTACACAGTTACCATTCAATAAAAAAAAAAAAAAAAAAAAAAAATAGAAAGTGATTGCATCAGCCTACTCACAAACCATCCTATGGAATTGGAAAAAGAAGCACAATCTAACCCAAAACCCAGCAGAAGAAAATAGCCAAAATTAAATCAGAGATTAATGAAATTGAAAACAAAAAAAAATCAGAAAATTAATGAAACAAAGTTGTTTTTTTTGAAAAAGTAAATAAAATAGATAAACCTTTGGCCAGGCTAACTAGAAATAGAAAAGTAAAATCTCTAGTAATCTCAAATAGGAATGATAAAGAGGAAATAACAACAGATGCCACAGAGATACAAGAGATTATCTCTGAATACTATAAGAAACTCTGCCCAGAAATTTGACAATGTGGAGGTAGTGGACCAATACTTGGAATCACACTCTCTTCCTAGACTTACTTAAGAAGAAACGGATCTCCTGAACAGACCAATTTCAAGCACTCAGGTCAAAGAAACAATAAAAATCTCCCAACAGCAACAAAAAAATCCCCTGGTTCAGAAGTCTTCACACCAGAATTCTATCAAACCTTCAAAGAAAAGCTTATACCCATACTGCAGAAAGTATTCAAAAAAATTCAGAAGGATGGAATCTTCCCCCAAAACATTCTGTGAAGCAAACATCACCCTGATACCAAAACCAGGGAAAGACCCAACTAAAAAGGAGAACTTCAGACCAATTTCACTAATGAATACAGATGTGAAAATTCTCAATAAAATCCTAGCCAATAGATTACAGCTTATCATTTAAAAAGTCATATATAATAATCACGTAGGTTTCATCCCTGTGATGCAAGGCTATTTGAACATGTACAAGTCCATAAATGTGATTCACCATATCAACAGAAGGAGAATCACATAATCCTCTCAATAGATACAGAAAAAGCATTTGATAAAATTCAACATCCTTCTTTAATGAGAACTCTGAAGTATATAGGCATTGATGGCACATTTCTTAAACTGATTGAGGCCATCTATGACAAACCCACAGCTAATATTACACTGCCCTATGCTTCCCTTGGTGGAAGGCGGCTTCCCCTCTGCACCCACCACCCTCTCCAGACACCGGGCAGCCAGAGCCCTGCTGCTTGCTTGCTTGAGCCCTGCTCTCTCCCAGTGGCAGGTGGAATCCCTGCTGCTCCCACCACCATCACCAGGAGTAAGGTGGCCAGAGACCTGCTGCTTGCTTGAGCCCCACATTCCCCTGGTGGCGGGCGGATTCCCCACTGCTCCCACCACCCTCACTGGGCCCTGGCTGCCCAAGAATTGTGAGAGGACAGTCACTTGAGAGGGATCCATACCAGAGTAGTGGTAGCCCAAGGTGAAGAGCAGCAGCCGCAGCAGCAGGAACAATAAGGCTCACACCACTGAGGCTTTTCTGGACAGACATACCCTATCTCTCTGGACATCCAGAGGAAGCCAGCATTTTCTCTGGTGGCGGCCAATGAAGGAACGGTTCAGGGATGGACTCCAAATGGTATAAATACAGGATGGGGCAGAATCAGCAGAACAACTCAGGCAACATGAATAACCAGAGTAGATCAACTCCCCCAAGGAAAAATGGGGTAGATGCAATTGAAGACCCCATCAATAAACAGATGGCTGAGATGTCAGAAATCAAGTTCAGAATTTGGATAGCAAATAAGATTAACAGAATGGAAGAAAAGAGGGAATTAGAATTTCAAGAATTATTCAAAAGATGTCTCAAGAAATTATTCAAAAGATGTCTCAAGAAATTATTCAAAAGATGTCTCAAGAATTCAATGATTTCAAAGATAGAATGACCAAATATTTTGAAAAACTGAAGCAAGAGGTTGAAGCACTGAAAGATCTAAAAAATACGGTAGAATCCCTTGGTAACAGAATGGAACAGGCAGAAGAAAGGATCTCTGATTTTGAAGACAAAGCTTTTGAACATGCCCAAACACTCAAAGATGAAAAGAAATGGAGAGCAAAAATGAATCTTTCTCTCAGAGAGCTCTGGGATAATTCAAAGAAAACTAATATTCACCTTGTAGGTATCCCTGAAGGTGAAGTTGTTTCACAAAACACAGAGGCTCTTCTTCATGAAATTGTGAAAAAGAACTTTCCAGACATGCCAAGAGACTCTGAAATTCAGATAGCAGATAGTTTCAGAACCCGAGCACAACTAAACCCAAACAAGACATCCCCCAGACACATCATAATTAATTTCACTAAAGTTAATATGAAAGAGAAAATTCTGAAAGCAGTTAGACATAAGAAAACTATAACCTACAAGGGGAGGAGTATTAGAATGACTGCAGATGTCTTTGCTGAAACCCTTCAGGCTAGAAAAGGATGGTTATCGACTTTTAATCTCTTAAAACAAAATAACTTTCAACCCAGGATCCTGTATCCAACTAAACTGAGTTTCATCTATGATGGAGAAATTAAATACACTAACGACATTCACATGTTGAAGAAATTTGCCGTAACTAAACCAGCTGTCCAGGAAATTCTCAAACCTATCCTCCATAATGACCAGTGCAATCCTCCACCACAAAAGTAAACCCACTCAGAAACTTGATCAAATTCCAACTTCCACAGTGGTGAAAGGATTAAAAATATTTACTGGACTTTCGAGCAACTTGATACCCAAAATTTTACCAGGCTTATCAATAATTTCTATCAATGTGAATTGTCCTCTAAAGAGGCACAGATTGGCTGATTGGATACAGAAAATCAGACTGGACATCTGCTGTATTCAAAAATCACATCTTACTTTAAAAGATATAGACTCAGGGTGAAGGGATGGTCATCTATCTATCAGGCAAATGGAAAGCAGAAGAAAGCAGGTATTGCAATTTTATTTGCAGATACAATAGGGTTTAAAACAACAAAAGTAAGCAAGGACAAGGATGGCCATTTTATATTTTTAAGGGTAGTACTCAATATGATGAGATCTCAGTTATCAAAATCTATGTACCCAACCAGAATGCACCTCAATTTATAAGAGATACTCTAACAGGTATAAGTAACTTGATCTATCCCAGCTCCATCATAGTCAGAGATTTTAACAATCCTTTGGCAGTGTTCAATAGATCCTCCAATAAGAAGTTTAGTAAAGAAATTTTAGATTTAAATTTAACTATTCAACTTTCGGATCTAACAGACATCTACCTACAGAACATTTAATCCTAACAAAACTGAATATACATTTTTCTAATCAGTACACAGAACATACTCCAAAATTGATCACATCTTAGGTCACAAGTCTAACTTCAGCAAATTTAAAAGAATAGAAATTATTCCATGCGTCTTCTTGGACCATCATGGAATAAAAGTTGAACTCAGTAACAACAGGAAACTGCAGATGCATACAAAAACACAGAAGCTAAATAACCTTGTGCTAAATGATAGGCAGGTCAGAGATGAAATCAAGATGGAAATTTCCAAATTTTTAGAACAAACAATAATGAAGATATGAGTTACCAGAACCACTGGGATACTGCAAAAGCAGTCCTAAGAGGGAAATTTATAGCACTGCAAGCCTTCCTCAAGAAAATGGAAAGAGAGGAATTTAACAACTTAATGGGACATCTTAAGCAAATGGGACATCTTAAGCAACTGGAAAAGGAAGAACACTCCAATCTGAAACCCAGCACAAGAAAATAAATAACCAAAATTAGAGAAGAATTAAATGAAATCGAAAACAGAAGAATTATACAACAGATCAATAAATCCAAAAGTTGGTTTTTTGAAAAGGTCAATAAGATAGATAAACCTTTGGCCAACCTAACCAAGAAAAAAAAGAGTAAAATCGCTAATCTCATCAATAAGAAACAGTAAAGATGAAATAACAGACCCCTTAGAAATTCAAACAATCCTTAATGAATATTACAAGAAACTTTATTCCCAGAAATATGAAAATCTGAAGGAAATCGACCAATATTTGAAAGCATGCCACCTCCCAAGACTTAGCTAGAAGGAAGTGGTAATGTTGAACAGGCCTATATCAAGTTCTTAAATAGCATCAACTATACAAAATCTCTCTAAAAAGAAAAGCCTGGGACCAGATGGCTTCATGTCAGAATTCTACCAAACCTTCAAAGAGGAACTACTGCCTCTATCATTCAACCTTTTCCAAAATATAGAAAAAGTCAGAATACTACCCAACACATTCTATGAAGCAAACATCACCTTGATCCCCAAACCAGGAAAAGACCCAACAAAGATAGAAAATTACAGACCAATATCACTAACGAATATTGATGTGAAAATATTCAACAAGATCCTAACAAACAGAATCCAGCCACACATCAAACAAATTATACACCACGACCAAGTGGGTTTTATCCCTGGATCTCAAGGCTGGTTCAACATATGTAAATATATAAACGTAATTCATCACATAAATAAATTAAAAAATAAAAACCATATGATTCTCTCAATTGATGCAGAAAAAGCTTTTGATAATATCCAGCATCCCTTCATGATCAGAATACTTAAGAAAACTGGTAAAGAAGGGACATTTCTTAAACTGATAGAGGCCATCTATAGCAAACCCACAGCAATATTGTATTGAATGGAGTCAAATTGAAATCATTTCCACTGAGATCAGGAACCAGGGAAGGTTGCCCATTGTCTCTGTTGCTCTTTAACATTGTAATGGAAGTTTTAGCCATCACAATTAGGGAAGAAAAGGCGATTAAGGGCATAAATATAGGGTCAAAAGAGATTAAACTTTCACTTTTCACAGATGATATGATTGTATATCTGGAAAACACCAGGATTTCAACTACAAAACTCTTAGGAGTGATCAAGGAATACAGCAGTGTCTCAGGCTACAAAATCAACACTCATAAATTCGTAGCCTTTATATATACCAATAGCAGCCAAGCTGAAAAAAGTCAAGGACTCTATTCCATTCACAGTAGTGCCAAAGAAGATGAAATGTCTGGGAGTCTACCTAACAAAAGATGTGAAAGATCTCTATAAAGAGAACTATGAATCTTTAAGAAAAGAAATAGCTGAAAACGTTAACAAATGGAAAAACATACCATGCTTATGACTGGGAAGAATCAACATTGTTAAAATGTCAATACTACCCAATGTAATATATAATTTTAATGCAATCCCTATTAAAGCTTCACTGTCATACTTTAAAGATTTTGAAAAAGTAATACTTCATTTTATATGGAATCAGAAAAAACCTTGAATAGCCAAGACATTACTCAGAAATAAAAACAAAGCAGGAGGAATCATGCTATCAGACCTCAGATTATACTATAAATCGATAGTGATTAAAACAGCAAGGTACTGGCACAAAAACAGAGAGGTAGATGTATGGAACAGAATAGAGAACCAAGAGATGAACCCAGCTACTTACTATTATCTGATCTTTGACAAGCCAATTAAAAATATTGAGTGGGTAAAAGATTCCCTATTTAACAAATGGTGCTGGGAGAACTGGCTGGCAACAGTAGAAAACTGAAACTGGACACACACCTTTCACCACTAACTAAGGTAAACTCTCACTGGATTAAAGATTTAAGCTTAAGACATGAAACCATAAAAATACTAAAAGAAAGTATAGACAAAACACTTAAAGAAATCAGCCTGGGTGAATATTTTATGAGAAGGATCTCCCAGGCAATTGAAGCAGCATCAAAAATACACTACTGGGACATGATCAAACTAAAAATCTTCTGTAGAGCCAAGAACACAGTCAGTAAAGCAAGCAGACAGCCCTCAGAGTGGGAGAAGATCTTTGCAGGTTATGTCTCTGACAGAGGTTTAATAACCAGAATCCACAGAGAACTCAAGCGTATTAGCAAGAAAAGAACAAGTGATCCCATCTCAGGGTGGGAAAAGGACTTGAAGAGAAGTTTCTCTGAAGAAGACAGGTCCATGGCCTACAGACATGAAAAAATGCTCATCATCCTTAATCATCAGAGAAATGCAAATCAAAACTACTTTGAGCTATCATCTAACTCCAGTAAGATTAGCCCACATCACAAAATCCCCAAACCAGAGAAGTTGGCATGGATGTGGAGAAAAGGGAACACTTCTACACTGCTGGTGGGAATGCAAACTAATACGTTCCTTTTGGAAAAATGTCTGGAGAACACTTAGAGAACTAAAAATAGACCTGCCATTTGTTCCTGCAATTCCTTTATTAGGTATATATCCAGAAGACCAAAAACCACATTACGACAAAGATATTTGTATCAGAATGTTTACTGCAGCCCAATTCATAATAGCCAGGTTATGGAAGAAGCCCAAGTGCCCATCAATCCACGAATGGATCAATAAATTGTGGTATATGTATACCATGGAATTCTATGCAGCCATAAAGAAAGATGGAGACTTTAT
>NW_003852440.1:5663317-5699749 GCF_000181295.1 Otolemur garnettii | reverse complement strand
GTACAAGTGAATCTTTCTAAAAGTGGAATATAAACGTCTTAACACAATAACTAAGAAAATGACATAAAGGCTATGTTAACCAGCTTGATGAAAATATTTCAAATTGTATATGAAAACACCACAGTATACCCCATGATTGCATTAATGTACACAGCTATCATTTAATAATAGTAAAAAAAAGATATATGTACCAGAATGTTTATTGCATCCCAATTCATAATTGCTATGTCATGGAAGAAGCCCAAGGGCCCATCGACTCATGAATGGATTAATAAATTGTGCTATATGTGTACCATGGAATATTATACAGCCTTAAGAAAGATGGAGACTTTACCTTTTTCATGTTTAATGGATGGAGTTGGAACATATTCTTCTTAGCAGAGAATCTCAAGAACGGAAGAAAAAGTATCCTATGCACTCAGCTCTACTATGAAACTAATTTACAATTTTCATATGAAAGCTATAACCCAATTATAGCCCAGGATTATGGGGAAAGGGGAGAAGGGAGGGGAGGGAAGGGGGAAGGATGGGTGGAGGGAAGGTGAATGTTGGGACCACACCTACGGTGCATCTTACAAGGGTACATGTGAAATTTACTAAATGTAGAATATAAATGTCTTAACACAATAACTAAGAGGGTGCCATGAAAGCTGTTAAACAGTTTGATGAAAATATTTCAGATTGTATATAAAACCAGCACATTGTACCCCATGATTGCATTAATGTACATAGCTATGATTTAATAATAAAAAAATAAATATTTTTTAAAAATTCAATACTTTTGGAAGAAAGTATGGAGAATCTTCAAAGAACTCAAACTAGACCTCCCGTTTGATGCTGCAATCACATTACTGGGCATCTTCCCAGAAGAAAAAAATCATCTTATCATAAGAACATTTGCACTAGACTGTTTATTGCAGCTCAATATACAATTGCCAAATTGTGGAAACAACCTAAATACCAACCAATCCAGGAATGGATTAATAAGCAGTGGTATGTGTATATCATGGAATACTATTCAGCCACTAAAAAGGATGGTGACTTTACACCTTTTGTATTAATTTGGATGGAGTTAAAATAAATTATTCTTAGTAAAGCATCATAGGAATGAAGAAGCAAGAATCCAATTACTCAATTCTGACTTGAGGACAATTAATGCTAGTACATGGTAGGGGGAGGGAAAATGGGGGAGTGGAGAGAGGGAAGGAGGAGGGGTGTATGGGGCCACAGTGTGTGACACACCTCTTGGGGACAGGAATCTCTTATTAGAGGAACTTTACCCAGCAAACACAAGCAGTGTAACCTGGTTCTTTGCACACTCAGTGATTCCCTCCCCCACAAAAAATATTATGTATGTTAGTGAATATGGGGCTGCACAGTCAGGGACTGTTTTATAGGGTCACATTTTTTTAAATATATAATCTAAATTTATGTTGAATTCAACTTTTTGATATTGCTTATGAATAATGCTTCCATAAAGAAACTATTTTTAGTATTTGAACTACTAAATATTTGACCATTTTTATATGAGTAACTTATATAATGCAAAAGCATTATAAAATTGTACAATGCATTACTTCTTGTTATTTTGGCTAAGATCAAAGGTAGTAGTATATCAGTGGTAGTTCTACTTATCAGTAGAATGCAAAAAGTTGAAGTGATTAATAACTATAGAAAATGAAAACATTTTTTCTTTGTCATAGTATTTACCTTAATGGGACCAATATAGGAAGATCCTTTTATTGTTGAAAGTATGACTTGAGATTCTTCTAACTGTGATAACATGTCATCTATAGATGAAATTATTAGGATAGAGCAAATCTCTGAGTGATGAAGAACTAAGTGTAAAGGAGTAGTGTTCCACAGATCAATAATCTTAAAAAGCATTTTTTCAAGAGCAGCTTCATTAGTTGCTGAGTTTGATATATCATTTATTTCATTTTCATACTGAAACATCTGAAACAAATAAATTATTTTTTAATCTTAAGTGGAAAAAATTAATTCCTTATACATTTAAAATGGAAAACTTAAACGCTTGTTTTAAAAGGCATATCAAAAGTATTGAAGATCTGATTCAAGTTAGGTTTACATCCTAATCAGTGATTTCATGGCCTAAACTTCATGACACAACCCTTTGCATTTTTAAATCATTGTATTTCACATTCTTCATGCTCAACGAAAATTCATAATTTACCTCTGATTCCAGTCAGAGTAAAGAATATGTACCCTCTGTATACATGCAGGTGGTGGTATTATTTCCTTCAGCTTTCTCCTGAACTAATTCAAACTGCCTGCTTAATTTTTGACATGTTTTTACTCTTTATAATAATTATTGGTGTATATTTATCTAAGAAAATGTACCTGTAATGGACCCAAATTTCCATGGTTTCCCTTTATTTGCTTCATCTCCTTAAGGATAAGTGTTATCTCAAAATACATGAGTAGAATATATGTATGTAACCCTTTTTTGCCATGTATACTGACTTTCAATTCTTATGGGACAAGATTCAGATATAAGATCTCCAGATTCACTCACTGTGATAGAGATACTCAGAGAGCTTCTTATGTCCACCTTTTAGAATTAATGAGCCAGGTTTATTATTTTTAATCCCTGTTTAGGAATAAGAATCTACTATTATTCCTATATGTCATTTCGACTGGGTTAAAGAATGATGCTTAATCCCTGTGTATTGATAAGCCAGCTCAGTGAGGACAATTAACAAATATGACTAGTTCTTATCATCTTTCTTATGGGCCTGCCAAACATGGATATAAGGATAGTAGGATAAGTTGACTGCCTGTGGCCTTCAATAAAAACTTTGAGAAGGTAGTCTAACTTTTTATATAGATTATTCAGCCAAAGGCAGGTAAGGAACATAGGACCATCAGTGTTCTATGCTGAAGAACTTTGTGCCTAATACTAACATTCTGAGATTGCCAAAAACTAAATCCAGAAGCTAATAATATGTAAATAATATGTAAAGCAAAGTTTCTGCCAGGTGAATTTAGCTAGCCCTGTCAAGTCCTTATAGTCAAAGCTTGGGGCCTGACAAACAATTTTCCAATTGACTTGGGTAATATCTGTGTGGTTTCAGATGAATATTAATGCCTATAATTTATTATTTACCTTTATTATAAAGCATATGGCATATGATGATTGAAAATGGTCAACCATAAAATGGCATACCATTCACTCTTTCCTATTAACTTACTTTATGATACGCTTTTCATGCGATAGGCTGTTCAGAGCCCGCACAATAGCATGGACTAAATGGCTATCATGACAATTTGTTAATCTGACAGGATCATAAATGCACTGCTAATATGCCTACCCTGGAAATCATGAGGCAAGTCTTAGTAAATAAAGGCTGAGTTTAAACCCTATCCATGTAAAATCTAAATACACATTATACTGGGTAAGTTGGCAGACTTCTACAGGATGAGGAAAACCATCCAGGAACTCTTTAGAGTTTTCTTGAGATTATCAACCGACTATCTCCTTATCCCCTCTATTGTTATAATTAACTTCAAGATGGAGAAGGTCTTGTTTTAATTCCTAACTATGGCAATTTTAAAGTATCCATTCATGTTAGAAATGTAACAATAGCTCACTAAAACTCTGAGGTATTACAGGCTACCATTCCCAAGTAGGCCACCAGCTGCTGCCCTATATCCTTACCTACTTTTGTTGCTTGCTGCTAGTGTTAGTCTGTCAAATTCTCACCTTATACACCTAACTTGCCCAGAAATGGTTACAATAATCCAAGAAAGAAAATGAAAATTATCATTGAAATTGTGCTGGATTTCAGCATGCTGATTTTAATAAACTCATCAGTTGATATTGGCCCTTATGTTCTGAAATTACCTAGCT
Source organism: Otolemur garnettii (assembly GCF_000181295.1). Classification (NCBI taxonomy): domain Eukaryota; kingdom Metazoa; phylum Chordata; class Mammalia; order Primates; family Galagidae; genus Otolemur; species Otolemur garnettii. Next base: position 5,695,878 of record NW_003852440.1, on the reverse strand, counting down.
CTCTTGTTGAATTCCATTTTGGAATATAGATAGATTAGGAAACTGTGATAATAATTCAGAAAAAATTGGGAGATAAGATACGATGAGCAAGAAAAGATACAATAATTATTTTATAATTTTTTTAGTGTAAGCAATTAGAAGAATGGAGCTGATGTTAATTGAGGTCAGGAAGACAAAGGAAGAGTAAAATTTGAGAGATGGAGAATGAAAAGTAATTTTTGACATTAATTTTCAGATACAGTTTAGACTTATTAAACAAGAAATTGAAAATGTGAGTTTGGGCTCAGTGCCTGTAGCTCAGCGGCTAGGGCACTGGCCAAACACATCCAGGTTGATGGGTTCGAGCCTGGCCCAGGCCTGCCAAACAACAATGGCAACTACAACAAGAAAATTGCCAGGCATTGTGGTGGGCACCTATTAGTCTGAGCTACTTGGGAGGCTGAGGCAAGAGAATGGCTTAGGCCAAGAATTTGAGATTGCTGTGAGCTATGATGCCATGGTACTCTACCTAGGGCAACATAGTGAGACTCTGTCTCAAAAAAAAAAACCCAACAGATAAAAGAAAAGAAAATGTGTTTGGAGCTAAGGAGGAAGGTTGAGATTAGGGCTGATGACATAAAATAATTTTTAAAAATCAATTAAAGTTTTCTTTCAAAATTCTTCTTTTTAAGCTCACTAAAAATTGTTCCCCATGTTCCTCATTATGAGATCATTTACCAAAGAATTATAGCTATAAAATGTTTTCAATTACATTAGATATTATCAAACAAGGAACATTAAACACACATGAAGTTTATTGTTAGACATGAAGTTAGACATGAAAAAGAAACTTTTTAACTATAAAATATTGTAAAAATTATATTTTATAATAAAACTTTCATGGCAAATCAAATAGCTGTCAGTTATGCATTTTATATGTAATGTTGAGTTATTGGTAGGACTATTCTAACCTGCTCTTAATATATTTTCATTTCACATTAAAAGAAATAGAGTAGTTTTCATTTTTCCATTCTTATGTATTCTCTATAAGAAGCAAAACTTTTCTTTTTGCAGTTTTTTTTGTTGGCTGGGGCTGGGTTTGAACCTGCCACCTCCAGCATATGGGACCGGAGTCCTACTCCTTGAGCCATAGGTGCCACCCCAAGAAGCAGAACTTTTCAATAATGAGACACTAATTTCATTTGTCACACATGAAAACCAATATTACTATTTTCTAATTACCTAGATAATGATTATATAATATGTGGATTATCTATTGTCTCCAATTAAACATAATTTCCTATAACCTATTATCTATTAATATATTCATATTTTTCTAGACATTTTAAAATCATCTCCCTTTCATAATTCTGATTCATTGTATATTTATTTGCCTACTTAAAATTCACTCCTCCAGTACTTCAATCTACTTTTTTCAAACTATTTATAATTACCTTGAGGATTCGAAGATTCTCTAGTGTACAATTTTTATCAACTGACTTTCCAACAATCTCCTGAAGAGCTTCCCAATGCCTTGGCTTGAGACAGGGGTTGCCCAGAGCTATCATGATAGGCAGTTCTTGCTTAAACTGTGTCACTGATTGCTGAAGATGTGTTACCATATCATTGCTAGGTAAACCTATAAATAAAAATGGGTCAGTGGGCTCACAACATGTTTATTATATTTTTAACCAGAAAAAAATTGAGAAAATAAGAATTTTTCTTTAAAATGTGGTACCAACCAATATAATACTAGTTATTCAGTTATTAGTCTGCATTAAACTAATACAAAATAATGAGCTTTATTAACATCTCTCCCCCATAAGAATCAACTATAGATTAAAACAAAGAGAAATATTTATCAGTACTGGTACGGACAGCCATGTTATCTTGGAAAATTTGATACCAGTGATGGTCAGCTACCACAGGGTTTCCCTGGTTTTCACCAACAAGCTAGAAATACAAGATAGATGGGTGTATGCACATGTGCACACATTAAGAAGACTGCCACATATGTTAGGCTTTTAAATTTTCCTAAGTAAGGAAGAACATCAAAGGAAAAATTACCATCACTATCATTTCATAAAAACAATATTTTAACATCAAATGTAGGTGACAAATTTGCCATACACTAGCATTGGTTTGTCCTCTGGCATTGAGAAACCACTGATGCACAGGTCTCAAAACTTATGAAGTTGCAACCCCTATCTTTTCGCTCAACATAGAAAAGGGGATATAACACAGAAATAGCCAAAGTTAGGGACTCAGAATCGAAAACTACACTCATACTCTCAAAAAACCCACTTATATAGGTAGAGCTTCTTTTAAAAAGCCATAATGAACAGTAAAATGTTTTCCAAATATTTGGTTAAACAGAAGGTGAAGGGGATAACTTTAAGTTTTTGCCAATCTAGACTTTGGCAAGCAGCAAGATTTTGTCTAGGAAACTATTTCTAAAATAAAGTGTTGTATACTTTTTATTTTTATACTATTGTTTTGTGAAGCAAAATATTGAAGAGGTCATTTGCATAATGAGTGGTTATGTTAAAGCACTGAGATTACGATTTGCCCCCTGTTTTTCTTCTTTCTAAATGTTTTGATATAGTTATATTTCTTGTATGATTTAAAAACAAGCAAATTAAAGTGTTTTTCTGGCTTTTCTGTAGAATAAATTTTGACTTGAGGTCTAACTAAATCTTTGTGAAGATATTCTCTTGGCCAGGTGAACAAGATTTTCCTTTTGGAAATGATATGATCTTGCAAAATACTCTCATAGGAATAGTATCTCTGCATTTGCAAAATTTCAAATTTAATGATTAGCATAAAGAACTCTTTCAAAATGGCTTTTTAGCTGTTTCTTTCACTGCCCAAAAGGATATTAGAGGTGTACAGAGTATTTGGGTATTCTGACCAGTACCTTAAGAATAGCCAGAATCAGAGTGAAGTGTCCAGGGTTCTACTCAGAAAACCGACTTTTAAAGAAAATAAAAACTGTTATTAATAACTTAATAATTTTTCTCAGTTTAATCTCTTTCTTGCTTCAGCAAACAATACCTACCTACCTCCTAAATTGTTACTCCAGTCCACGGAACAAATTAAGAAACAAAACCAAGACTAATGATGTTGCCTTGCCGAGCCATTTTTTGTGTTATTCTAGATGGGATAACTTGAGAAATATATTTTTACCTTTTTCTAGCATAACAATTATCTGTGTCCATTTTGAAACATTTCGCTGTACCAACTCTGTATCAATATTTTGAAGAGAACAATTTCTCCATTCCCAAAAGAATGCTCCCCACTCCCCTTGTGCTTCCCATAATAATTTTCTCAAAGTTAAGTCGTATTCAATGTCAGTGATCTCTGAAAGCACTGTCTGTGTAATATCATCCACATTAAGAGAATGCATATGAGATTGGTAATCATCAAAACAATTCTGATAACTGGAACATGCTTTAGCTCTGTTAGCTAAACTTGCAGCTTCCTCTAAAAGAGTCTGGATCATTTCCATTGCTGTTGACACTCGAGTACCAATGTATAAAAGAATAGGAGTTCTCATCTAAAAAAATAACAGTAAGACATTCTGTAAGACCAAAACATTTAGAACTTAGACATGCATTACTGACAGGTAAAGCATTTTAGTATATAATATAAGCTTTAACATGCTCAGTGGGTTAAAGCTGCCACTATCATTACCATTTGGCCCAGCCAAAGGCCCAAAGATTTCAGGGTTTTTTGTTTGTTTTGTTTTGGTTTTTAGCTGTTTTTGTGCCATGAGGCCCCTTGGCAGTCTGTTGAAGCCTATGGTAAAAGTCACTAGCTCTGCTGTTGTTTGTTGCCTATTTTCATTTATAGTCAGAGAAAATACTATATTCCAGTTAGAGGCTAGTGAAAATAACAATGTAATTTTATTTATCATTGCAGGTCACAAATCACCAAAATTCTGTCAGTAAATCCCATGTTAACAATACGTGGATTATTTTATTATAATTATATTGTAATAATATATTATAATATAATATTATATTATTTATCCAAGATTGCATAAAAAGCAAATAATAAAATGCTTACACCTACATGAGACTAAGATAAAACAGTGGGACCACACCTATGAAGCATATTGCAAGGGTACAAGTCAAATCTATCAAGTATAGAACACAAATATCTTAACACAGTGATTAAGTAAAGGAGGTGAAAGCTATGATAATTAGTTGGATGTAACCACCCCAATTTGTGCAAAAAAAATCAACACATAGAATCCCACACAGGCATAAATGTATTTATGATCTGTGTAGTATATGTAACTTAATAAAAGGAAAAAAAAAAGACTTACTTTGGCCTTTAAATTACTAACATCAGCTCGTAGACCAGTCAGATATGATTCTAAATTATCTCTGAATTTACTTATAGTGGCATCTTTGTTTGTTTCTCTTAACTTCATAGATGTTTTTAGTTGACCAAACTTGATAAGAAGGATTCTATATACGGCAATTTGCTCTTCCGGAATATAGACCTGGTAATTCCTTACGACAGAATATAACTGAGCAATTATTAAATACTTGTGTTCTATTGTAGATATTTTTGAGGAAATTTCATCCAAAAAAGAAAAATGTTTCACAAATTCTTCTATTTCAGTGGGATCACATTCCAGCTGTCTCAATGATGAATCTACAAGCTGAAATCATTAACATGTCAATTATAGTTATGTAATGACTTTCCACTATTTTAGAAAACTAAATACTCTTTTTAATTTCTCTGAGTATAATTTCATAAAAAATGAAAGCATCTTCTAAACATGATTCTAAGTATTATTTAAATATTGGGGTATCAGAAGGAGAAAATCCTTCTATTGTTAATAAAAGGCACTTGAATGTATCTCACATAAAAAATAAATGTTACTGTGACATAAAGAAGTGTTATAATGAATAATGGCTTTAAAAAATGAATGCAATATAAGTAACAAAAAATATGACTGAAAAGTGAGCAGTGCATAATAGTTGCTACCACTTTGGGGGCATTTATGTACTATGTTCTTTAGGTACATTGTCTCACTTTATTCAGATTATATGTTTGCTAATTAGATATTTTTTCCCCTAGTTTGCAGAGGTTGAAACTGAGTCTCAGAGGGATTCATTGAGTTATAGAACTATGATTCAAACCTAAATCTGACTCCAAATTCCATTCTGTCCCACCCTCCTACTTATATCCATTATGAACGTATTAATAATGGCCATAATTTTTATAAGTAAATGTATATAATTCCATAAAATTTATGAAGTAATTGAATTTCTAATACTGAGATTATGTTTTTCATATTTTTTCTTATTTTTGAAAGCATACCAATAGAGAAAAGCACTTAATCACTTCAGTCAAATTGATTAAGGTATATTACTGACCAAAGTATATTACTTAAACATTAATTTTTAATTCAACATGTTAATATGTTGTTTATCATATTGCATCTGCATTTATAAGTGAAATATGTTTGCAATTTCCCCTTTATAGTAATATATTTTCTCTAATGTTAATATCAGTTGTATCCAGATTAAGTAGAATGATTTTAAAGTATTTCTTTTTCTATTGTCTATAAGATTTGGCATGATCTGTTTTTTTGAAATTAACTTTTACTTTTATTTATAAATATTAGTTGTCTTTTTTTAAGACTTTGGAAAAAACAAAATAATAAGAAGTTAACTGATCAAAGTATTCTATAATAGACATACTCCAATCTGACAATGTGAATGTTACTTTCTTTGCATTATTACTACTATTATTGCTTAATATTTTGTTGCAGCAATTGTTTGATTTCTATTCTGAATGTATTTATCTTCATTCATTCTTTATGAGGTTTTTGTTCTCAGTCCTTATGTTAAACATTGTTATTGTCATTAAATTAAGCCTTTTTAATTCTGTGAAGGCAAAAGTGGAAACCTAATATACACATGTATAAGTAAGAAAAATAAATTTAAAAATGAAGAAGAAGGAAAAGGAAGGGAAGAAAAGGAAAGTAGGTATGTTTTTTAGTCTTTAACATAGTATGTAACAATGGATAATAACTATAAATGGTAAAGCTTGCATTCTTACAGACCAAAAAAGAAAGAAAAGCACTTAATCATAAAGAAAGTAAAACAGGAAGAAAGAACAAAGCATAATGCAAAATAACCAGAAAACAAACAAAAAATGACAGTCATAAATCCTTATCTATTAATAATTGTGTCAAATGTAAATAGCTTAAATTCTCCAAACAAAAGGCACAGAGTGTCTGAATAGATAAAAATCAAACCCATCTATACACTCTTTCTGAAAGATTCAAACTTTAAGGATTTATATAGCCTGACAGTGAGTGGATGTAAAATAATATTCCATGAAAATGGAATGTATGAAAGAGTAGAAGGAGATATATTTATATTAGATACAACAGATTTTAAGGCAAAAACTGTAAAAAAAAACAAATGATAAGAGAGTCAGTTCAGTGTGAAGATATGATAGATGAAAATATATGTGCTTTAAGATTAGAGGACTAAATGTAAAACACAAAATAGGTTTGAATGTAGAGATAGACTAAAACACAATAATGATAAGCAGCTTCAACCTCCTACTTTCAGCAATGGACATATTATTCAGACAGAAAGCTGATAAAGAACATTTATCAGACTTAAAAGTCACTCTGCTAAATGAACCTAACAAACATATACAGAACATTCTATCCAATGAAGTAGGATACAGCTGTGTGTCATGGAAGAGACTTGCCAATATGGTCCCTCAGGAGGGCAAAGCTAGAGATGGCCTAGCCCAGAGTTTCAAGGACTCTATGAGCCAGGCGAATGTTGTAGCACCTCAGCTCAGTCCTCAGAACAAGGCTCAGGCTCAGAAATAAGATACAGAACAAAAAAAGTGTTATCTTGGTTGTCATTTGGGAGATTAATGAAGGAAAGATGAGAAAAGTAAAAAACATATCACCACAAAATAAACAGAGACAGAAGAAAAAAGAAGGAAAACTGTAACAAAAATGGAAATCTTAATATTAAAAAAAACTTAAAAATTATATTAAAATATATATAATACAATATATTGTCTGGATACTAAGTGGCACTCTGGGGCTAGAAAGGGTGGTGGGGGTGGGAGAAGCAGGCTTCTGCTGCTACTGTATGTTGTGGGGGCAGGAAGGATGTTACTAGCTAGTTGCTATGGAGATCTGGCTTTGTTTTCTTGATTTATTTGATAATAATCTGGACGGGATTGTTGGGCCAGCATTCAATCCCTGTATGCTTGGGAGTCTGAAGCTTACCCCAGACTTTATGGGAGACACTCCTTGACCCTCCAAACTGTTCCCTGAAGCCACAAAGGCATCTGTGCAGTTGGTGGGTGTCTCTGTAGGAGTCAGCCCAAGGGTGTCTGTGGTGCCCAGCAGTGGAGTGCTCACTCATGTGTTGGGACCCTGGCTCTTCCACCCCTGAGGTTCTCTCATAACGGTGGCACCCATCTTCCAGCCTTCTGCCAAACAGTTTCCAGTTCAAACCCACCTTCCCTGTGCCATACAATTTTGCCCATGGGCTCAGGCCTACCTAACATGGTTTCAGGAGCTCCCAAGTTCAAAAAGCTATAGAATGCCTTCTGTGTGTCCAGTTGTTTGCCAAAGGGCTGGTTTCTGCACACACACACCAGAGACCAGTGGCATCTCAGTTCCTGCTCCTTTCTCTGCACTTACTTTGCCTAGTGGGATAGCCCTTCCCAGAGTTCAGTCTGGTCCCCAGTCCACCACAATAGGGGATACCGTTTTGGGTAGGGGACACTCTACTGTTGGCTTGATCCCTCCAGGATTGTATGTGTAGGCTTTGTCTGTGGGTTACTGGACACCCTTACACCAGCTTTCTATGTAGATATTCCTCCACTTCTGACCTCTTTGGATCCTGGAGTCACTTGCTGTCTCACTGTGCCCTCACAATGATGTTTCTGAATGAGAAAATCCAGTAAGAAGTGGCTTGAGTCCCCTGGCCCTGATCTTATTGAAAGCAGCTGGTGAGATGTCCCTAGTCTGCCATCTTGGAGTTGCCTCTTTTTAAGAGTCTTAACACATTTATACATCTATATTCAAACCATATTCATAAACAAAATATAGATAACTTCTATTGTCCCCAAAAGATTCCTTGGATCTCATTCCAAACAATCTCCTCCCATCTCTGGGCTGAGAGAACCATGTGTCTGGTTATTGGTACTATAAATTAAGTTTATCTTTTTCAAATTTCATATATATGGAATCATATAGTAGATATTCCTTTGTTTCTGTCTCCTATTCCTCAATAGGATCTTTTAAGGTTCATCCAAGTTGTTGCATGTGGCAATTCATTCCTTTTTGATGGTTATGATGGCTATATAGTATTAAAATAAATATCACATTTTTCTTATCTATTCACCTATTAATAGACACTTGGATTGTTTCCAAGTTTCAGCAAAATGTCTTATGACTAATTTGGGTGCAAGTCTGTGTGTGGATTTGTTTTCATTTCTCATGGGTAAATAATGTAGCACGGGACTGTGGTATCAAATAGTAAGTGAATATTTAACTTTAAATGATTGCCATTTTTTCTGAAGTGACTATACCATTTTGAATTCTAACCTGTATTGTATGAAAATTTTCATTCCTCCAAATATTTCGTATTGTCAGTCTTTTTAACTATAGCTATTCCAATGGATGTGTAGTGGGTTGTCATAGATTTAATGCTCATTACTCTTAAGAGTATGATGTTTAGCATGTATTGTATCTTTATGCCATTTCCTTTTGTGAAGCATGGTCAAATATCTTGCCCACATTTTATTAGGTCATTTGTCTTACTTTGGTTTTTGTTGTTGTTGCTGAGACAGGGTCTCACCTTGTGCCCTGAGCAAAGTGCAGTGGTGTCATCATAGCTCACTGCAACCTCAGACTCCAGGGCTGCATGCAGGCGTCCTGCTGCCTCAGCCTCCCACAGTGTTAGGTTTACAGGTGTGAGCCACCACATCCAGCTTTCTTACTATTTTTGTTGGTGCTTTGATTTGTAAGAGTTCTTTATAGATCCTGGATATAGGTCCTTTGTAAGATACACATATTCCAGTATTTTCTCTCTTTAAAGATGTGATTACATTGTTTTCTTGATTACATAATTTCTCTCTAGAAGTCTACTGTATTTCTTGTTTTGTTTCTTATTGACATTGTTTCTTGTTTTGCTTCTTTCTGCTTTTAAGATTTTCTGTAGTTTCACTGGTTTGCAGTAATTTGCTTATGTTTTTGGTGCTGCTTTATTTGTGGTTTCATTGAACTTGTAAAACTCATTTGTTTAATTTTTACCAAATTTGGAATTATTTTACTATTTTCATATATCTTTTCTGTCCATCCCTCTCTCATCTCTTTATGGAACTTAGTGAGATATATGAGAGATCATTTGGTATATCCTATAAGTACCTGAGGCTTTGCTTTGTTTTTGTTTGGCCATTTTCCCTCTCTGTGCTTCTTTTGTTATAGATGCTGTTGCTGTTTCTTTAAGTTCGTATCTTTTTCTACAGTATCTAATCTGATATTAATCTCATCAGGTAAAATTTTCATTTAAGATACAGGTGATGTTCCATATCTTTGGATTTTACATTTTTGGATTCAACCAAAGATGGAATGAAAATCTTTTAAAAATATATAAAAATAAAAAAATAACTGGTTACATAGCATTTACATTGTATTAGGTGTCATAAATAATCCAGAGGTGACATAAGATACACAAGAGTCCCTATCAAGAATTTTTTTTGAGGAAGTAATATTTGATCAAAGACATAAGCAAATACATTATACAATGGAATTTTATGAGGATACTATTAATCATGTATATTTTCTAAGTACATTTAAAAAATTATAATTTACTATATCTGAAACATTCTTATGCAATAGGAATGTTTGAAATACTTACTTCCAGTAGATTTTCACTCCTTTTTTCAATTAGAGATCGTAAGAGTGTGTGGCTCATATGTATGATGTTCTCAACATATGGTAAGCATCTTGACTGATAATCAAGACTAAGAACGCTGAAAATACCAATGCGCTTTTCAATGGCCATACTTATAATATGTCTAAAATAGTTTCTGAATCTACTTAGTATAGTTTCAAACTCCATTGAAGTTAATTCTCCCATAGATAATATTTTCATACTCATGATTTTGGCTTTTTCTACCATGGTACAATACTTTCTAAACTTCCAGCTGTAAACATTAACTAGGCCCATTGAATTACCAATAATAGTCAGGAGACTCACAATCTGTAAAGAAAAGTATTAGAAAAGTTAATCACAATTTTTCTTAAGAGTGAAAAAAGTATGGTTTGATATGCTAATAGTTTCTTACGTGAGGTTTATTTATTAAGAACCTCTATTAAATATCTAAATATTTTGGGAACATAAGATTTTAAGAAGTTTAGATGGATTTTGAATATTTTACTTTTATGTAAGGGCTTACTAGGCTATTTGACTTTATAATTAGCATGTCCTTTATGAGCTGCTATACTGGAGACATCAATCATTTATTTCCTTGCTTAACATACTGTTTTTGTTTTTGTTTTTGTTTTTTTTTGTAGAGACAGATTCTCACTTTATCACACTCGATAGAGTGCCATGGCATCACACAGCTCACAGCAACCTCCATCTCCTGGGCTTAGGGATTCTCTTGCTTCTGCCTCCCAAGTAGCTGGGACTACAGGCACCCACCACAATGCCCAGCTATTTTTTTGTTGCAGTTTGGTTAGGGCTGGGTTTGAACCCACCACCTTTGGTATATGGGGTCAGCGCCCTACCCACTGAGCTACAGGTGCCACTCAACACTCTGTTTTAAAGTCTATATTCTATGCATTACCCTAGAAAGGGTCAGCCTCCTATCTGACTTCACCCAATTCACCCAAGACATAGCTAATATGGATTGAGTAGAATCTTGACCAAAGCTAAGCCATCTAGGTTCTTTTGTAAATTTGGACAAAAATACCAAGTTAGATGGTAATGGGAAGAGGTGGAACATGAAAGCCAATATCATGAAAGAGCCATAAAAGAGAAAGTACATTTTTATAGAAGTTGGAGAAAACACACAGAGGTGAGCAAAGATGAGAGATCATATGAAAGACAAATGGGGAGATAAGCTGGAAATGATTTTCCAATTGCTATTCACTAGGATACTCTAATTTTCAATAAACTCCTTTATTTAAGAATTTGAATGGGTTTCTGCTCCTTAAACCAAGCATTCACTTCAATGAATTGTTTTTAAGCTTACTTTATTTTGGTAGGCAGGATCCATTTCAAAAAGGATTTCACAATCTGGCCATCTGTTCTGCCTCTTATATTTTACAATATTTTCCATCTTACTAGGTAAATCCAGAATTGAAGAGAAATCAATAAACACAGACAGGTGAGGATCTTGGCAAAGAGGTGTAATTGTGGCTAAAATACATAATTCAAAAATTAATACTTTCAGAAGTCTCACTGAAAGCAACACTTTAAAATTATCTTTGACATCTGGAACAATTGAAAACTAAGGCTCGTGTACTATGACAGACTGCATTCTATACTGATAGATGGAATTTAGAGGTAGCTGTTAAGGTTTAGATTTAATATTATAGAAACAAAATACTCATAGATAACTGGGAGAAGGTGAGAGTTATGATTTAAATAGAAAATGAGAATAAAATATTCAGCAAACAGATATTTGAACTGAATCTGCTATGCAGAGATTATTACTGTATCATGAGGATACAAAGATTAGGAGACACAGCCTCCTCTGCTCTCAAGGAGTTCTTAGTCTAACTGGACAGTTGGATGTCTATAGGCAAATAATAATAATGATAATGATAACTTTGACCTACACTTCACTTCTTATACAAAAATCAACTTAAGATCAATCAAATACCTAAACATCAACAGAAATCTGTAAATCTTCTATAAGAAAACACATGTGATCTTGCTTTAGATAGAGTGTTTAGATACAAACCAAAAGCATAATCTATAAAAGAAAAGACTATTAAGCTATACATTACCAAAATTAAGTAGTCTAGTTTAGTTTAATTAAGGAGAATAAAAAGATAAGATACATATTTGAATAAAACATTTGTAAGTTATATATATGATATAGGACTTTGTATCTAGAGTACATGTAAAGACCTCTCATAACCCAACAATATGTAAAATATCTCCAGTTAAAAAATATAGGCAAAATCTTTAAAGAATCATTTGAGGAAAAAAGATATGCAGATACAAAATTAGAATAAGATGAACAGTACCGTTAGTTACTAATAAAATGCAAATTACCATGAGATATCACTACAATGTATTAGATGTACTATAATGACTAAAATTTTTTTAGAAATCTGACAATACCAAGTGGTAATCAGGATATAGAGCGATTAGAACTCTTACACATTGTTAGTAGAAATGCAGAGTGATATAATCACTTTGTAGAACAGTCTGGTAATTTTCATAAAGCTGAAACATATACCTCCCATATTACTTGGCAATCTCACCTTTAGATATATACCCAAGAAAAAGGAAAACTTACATTCATACAAAAACCTATATGTGAATGTTTATAGCAGTTTTATTCAATTTTATTCATAACTTACCAAACTGGAAACAACTCAGACGTGAATGAGTAAGCAATCTGTGGTATATACAGACAACAGAATAGCTCAGCAATAAAAAGGAACAGACTATTGATTCATGCAAAAACATGGATGAATTCTAAATGAATTTTTCTAAGTCAAAGAAAGCACACCCAACAGGCCGCATTTCCATTTACATGACATTCTGGGAAAAGTATAACAACAGGGAGAGAAATCAGATAAGTGGTTGCCAGGGATAAAGGGTTGGTACTACAAAGTGTCCATAGAAGGGAATCTGAGGATGATGGAACTGTTTTGTATGCAATGGTGTGTAAGGAAGTGTGTGTTTGTCAAAACCCACAATACTGTACTTACAAAGAATGAATTTTAATCATGTGTAAATTTTAAAAAGTCAACCAAGATTTTGGGAGAACCCAAGATGAAATGCAGACTATGACAAATTAATCTAACTGTATTACAAATGAACTACATAACATCATTGAAGAGGGTGGGAAAGAAAAAAAAGTTGACTTAAGTAATTTTAGGTAATAGTGTTTGGACTGGAAACAATAAGGTAGATTAAAAACAAACAAAAAACCCTCAAAAAACTGTACACAAACATTGTACTTTAGTTGACACATTTTTTTTCCCAGAGGTTATGATGCAGTAATATGGAGATTACTGTTCAAGTATAGCCAAACGTGGACAGGGATTCATTCTGAAACATGCCATTTTCAGGTAATTTCTTTGTTGTGTGAACATCATGAAGTGTACTTACATAAACCTAGATAATCTGAATACTATAAGAAATTCTATGCCCAGAAATTTGACAGTGTGAAGGAAACATATCAAAGCTTGGAATCACAAAGAAGCAATAAAAAAAATCTCCCAACAAAAAAATGCCCTGGATCAGATGGCTTCACACCAGAATTCTATCAAACATCAAAGAAGAGCTTATTGCAGAACTTACTCCAACATTATTCAAAAAAATTGAGAAGGAAGCAATCATCCCCAACACATTTTACAAAGCAAGCATCACCTAACACCAAAACCTCACATTTTCATAAGAATGATAAAACATAACTATTAGCCCAGAAGGAAGGAGGAAAGAGGAGAGTGGCCAGGTGGAGGGAGGGTAATCAGTGGGACCTCACCTACTGTGTATATTGCAAGGGTCAAATTTATTAAGAGTAGAGTATAAATGTCTTAACACAACAATTAAATAAGTGAGTTGGAGGTTATGTTAACCAGTTTGATGTAAGCATTCCAAATTGTATATAAAATCAGCACCTTGTACCCCATAAATGCAGTAATGTATACAGTTATGATTTAATTAAAAAATTGCATAGAACAAAAAGAAAAGAAACACACTTGATTAAGGGAATGTCTTACAATACCCATGGGGTGGGGTGATCAGATAAAAAACAAAACAAAACAAAACATAAAAAACAGGAAAAGACCCCATTAAAAAGGAGAAATACAGATCAATATCACTAACGAATATAGATGCAAAAATACTCAATAAAATCTTAGTCAATACATTACAACTACACATTAAAAAATTTATACATCATGATCAAATAGGCTTCATCCCAGGGATTCAAGGCTGGTTTAACACTTGCATATGTCAAATGTAATTCACCATAAAAATAGAAGCAAAAACAAAGACCACATGATCTCAATACATGCAGAAAAAGCATTTGATAAAATTCAGCATCCTTTTCTAACTAAAACACTTAAGAATATAGGCATAGGTGCCACATTTCTTTTTTTACCCTTTTTTTATTAGATCATAACTGTGTACATTACTGCATTTATGAGGAAATGTGCTGATTTTATATACAATTTGGAATATTTACATCAAACTGGTTAACATAACATTCACCTCACTTATTTAATTGTTGTGTTTAGACATTTATACTGCCATCCATGGCAAACCCATAGCTAATATTATACTAAATGGAGTAAAACTGAAACCATTTCCACTTAGAATTGGAACCAGACAAGGATGTCTCGTGTCACTACTACAACTCAACACAGTTCTGGAAATTCTAGCTAATGCAGTCAGGCAAGAGAAGGATACAAATGGCATCTACATGGGGGGGGGGCAAGGAGGAAGGAGGTTAGACACACTCTTTGCTGATGACATGATCTTATATTTAGAGAACCCCAAAGACTCAACCACAAGACTCCTGGAAGTAATCAAGAAGTACACTAACATCTCAGGGTATAAAATCAATGCCAACAAATCAGTAGCCTTTGTATTTGCCAAAAACAGCCAGGTTGAGAAGGTAATCAAAGACTCAATTCCCTTCATGGTAGCTTCAAAGAAAATGAAATACCTAGGAATATACCTAATAAAAGAGGTGAAGGACCTATACAAAGACAATTATGAAACCCTGAGAAAAGAAACAGCAGAAAACATTAACAAATGGAAGAGCATACAATGCTCATGGCTAGGAAGAATCAACATTTTAAGATGTCCATACTTTCCAAAACAATCTACAAATTCAATGCAATCCCTATTCAAAGACCAACAGCATACTTTGAAGAACTGGAAAAAACAGTTCTTTGTTTAATATGGAACCAAAAAAACCCCATATAGCCAAGGCAATTCTTAGTAATAAAAACAAAGCTACAGACATCACCATACCAGACTTGAGGCTACATTACAAGTCCATAGTGATCAAAGTAGCATAGTATTAGCATGAATAGAGAGACAGACATCTGGAGCCAGAAAAAAAAAGTATGTAATGTTCCAAAATATTAGTATTTCTGGATCTTACTGAGCAATAAACTTCAACCTGAATAAGTCAAAATGGAGTGGGGAAAGAATTATACAACCTTTGTGGTGTTTCTTAATTTAAAAACAAACACTTTTTTTGCATGTTTCACCTTAATAGTACAATGCAAACTTTAAAATAAATATGACATTTGAAGAGACTTACCGATTCTATTTCAGCCAGTTTTGGGGAAAGAAGAAACACAATAGGAGGTAGTAGTTGCAAAGCATAGTGAAAAATATTGAATTCTTAGGGTTATAAAAAATAAATCAAATAATGTATTAGATACCCTTAGGTTTGAAAGAGGGAACTTTAAACTCAGCAAACTATGATGATATGACTGGAGAACAATGACACATTTATGGAGCTGCCAAGTGTTTTAAGATCTTTGTAAAACTTATTGTGAGAAAAGTATAAATTCTTTGCTTGACTGTAATTTCAGATTATGTATGTACACATAGCAGGAAAATAGTCATTTAAAATCTACTTAAGGTGGAAATTATATCTTCATTATATTATGACATAAAAGATATTGTTCATTTGTTTTAGGTGTCATAAAACTATATAGCGCATCAACTGAAAAAAAATCCAAGCTTTAGGCTATTTTTCTAATTTTCATCTTTTATGCACTCTAAGGCTATATATATAATTCATACATCCTCAAATAATTTCAAATTCTCATTATTTGAAGCCAAGGACTATGAATTTATGATCTACTAATATTTCATAATGCTTGCTACATCCCTGGAAAAAAGCATCAGATGCCTAAATTTAAGAAAATATTGCCAAAGAAGATAATGCATCCCCGTAAGCTTTTGAAATACTTACTTATACATTTTTCAATATTAGTCACCATATTTTGAATTTTTATTGAAAACTCCAATCTGTTGGGATCTATAAAGAGATTTGTAGGGAATTCTAAAAATCTAGGAGAGAAAACAATAGAAGCATATTTCACAAGAATACAGTAACTAACACATATAATTATAATTGTTATAATGTCTAATACTTACTCATCTTTCATATCTTTGCTCTCAAACTCAGTTGCAATTTCTGTGTCTATCAGAATTCAATGAAAGAAAAAGAGAATAAAATTGATTTATATTTACAACAAATAAATAATTAGTTGATAGATATCAGTGCTTTCCAAATATCATAATAACCTAAAGAGTTCATGTAAAGGGCAGTATTGAAGGAGCATAACCCAACTATAGACTCTGATTAAAGACAGCTGAAAACTAACATCCCAGGTCTTATTTATTTTGATGAAGTGGTGTTCATGCCCTTTCAGTAAGAAACTGTAATGTATATGTATTCAGATGAAAATGAATAATGGTGTTACACAAATTACAAACGATGTGTAAATTCATACTCTCTATAGCACTGTTTATCTTAAAGTTTATAAAACTCACAATCTATAAATTGATAATATGTGAACTATTAAAATTTTCCCCTCATTTGTATTTTCCAGCTCTTATTTCCCCATAATTTTTAATAGTCTCATTTGTCTTACCTGAAAGAATATATTCAAGTTTATGACTTAATTTTTGTGGTTTTTTGCCTCTGGGGAGAAATTCTTCCTTTGAATTATTTTGGGCACTACTGTCTTCATTTTTTGACATTTCATCTTTTTTAGACATTACAAATTTTTCAGGGCACTGGTCAGACTCATGAAAGTTCTCTTCAAAATTTTCTGGAGAATCATTCTCAGGAATTCTCAAGCATAGATTTATTTTAAATATTGGTGCAGATATTTTTCTCAAATCCTTTTCCACTTTAATTTCACTCAAAACCTAATTTAATAGATATGTTAGGGTGCCAGTGACAATATATAGCATGACATTTAATTTAGGATAATAACAACAAAAATCTTCAATGATAAATCATAGCTTATTTTAACATTGTATTATGATAAACCTGATGCTTGCATGTTAAAATAAGTAAATTAAATGTGAAATGACACATCATAATGAAGGAATTTCCCCCCAAAATCTGTGTAAATTGACATCAGTATGAATACATATTAATCACTTAGAGAATATTAAAAATACGAATTCTTAGGCCTTATACCCAGAGATTTTGAATTAAAAACCAGAGGCATCACTCGTAATCTTTCAAGGTTAAACAGGTTATTCTACTGCATGCCCAGGTTTAAGAACTACAAGTCAAAAATAAACTTTAAATCCATGACTATAGACCTAGTTCTTCATTTTAAAATATTTATACTAGTATAGTTATTCCCACAAGAAAAAAAAAAACCCAAGGTATAAATATCTTATTTACAAAATGTTGTAAATTGTTCTTAGGCTTTGTCTAGGCTTGAGTTTTCAATGTATTGATCCTTCATATCCCATAATCTGTTAGCTCTAGGCATCTATTGTATAATTACTGCTAAGTGTTTCTCAGTGTGATGATAGAACTCCAACCTCTAGTTCTAGTCATTTAACAAATAAAGGCAGTTAATTGTATAAATAAACTCCATTAGCAGCCCATGAAGCTGCTGGGAAAAAAGTGTGGGTGGATACTGAAGGTGGTACATAAGTCTTAAAAATTCACACAAACAGATACAAGTTTCAGTCTGGGATGATGAAAAATCTGTAGAAATGGAAAGTGGTGATGGTTGCATACCCTGTGAATGTACTTAATGCCACAGAATTATACAATTAAAAATTATTAAAATGGTAAATTTTATGTTTGCATGTTTTATCACAGTAAAAGAAAGTTCACACAGTTTCTTACAAATATATAGTATAACTGATTAGCTGTTTCTGAAAAATAATCTGTAATTGACTTTGTAAATGACTGGCCCTCAAGTCATATGGACTTTCTAATACAGTATCCAGTCACTCTGAAAATATAATTATAGTTACTATTTGATGTGTGCTTATCACATCGTAGGCACTACAGTTAAACAAGTTACCTTCCCCTCATCCTCATAACAACCCTAGGAAATAGAAATTGTTACTCACATTGTGTAACCAGTGTCAAGTGCCTTGTTTTGAAATTTTTCTATCAAGTTCTTATTATGAAATCATGACCTTTACCCTCCTTCTTTCCATCAGATACTCTGTTGCATAAGTTTGCCCTAACTATGTGCTTGTTCAGAAACTCAGTTTAGAGATTGAGTCTTGAAACAATTCAGATCCCCAGGGGATGATAGGGCCACCATTAATCTATAAATAAATGGCCTCTAGATGGTCCCGCAGTAGATTCATCTTGCGGAGCAACAATTCAAGAATAGTTATCAGGGCGAGTCAGTTGGAAGTTTGTGACTCCAAAGTCTATCATTATAGTATGAACCGGGGCTTAAAAATCTTTTCTTAGTAAAGAAATAATTTGGCAGTTTGCTTCTGTGCCAACAAGAATGAACGAGTAAATAGTCTGATTTCCTCTAGATTAAAAACTGCAAGAGAGAAATAGCCACGTCTAAGTCAAACTATAAATTCTGCAGCCTACAATGAGGGGTGGAGGAATGAGTAGGCAGCACCAATGACTACCAAATCTATGACTTTACTTCTTATTTCTCTCTTTTGAGACACAGATCTGTGAGTTCTGACCATTAAGTTCACAAACTCGTCATTAAAAAAGTGCTACACACCTCATTATAATCACTATGATCACCTTTGAAGTACTTCTCTTGGGAAACTATGCACTCATGCCAGCATCCAGTCTACCCTTCAAAAAAATTTTTGGAACTCTTTTTCTGGATATCAGAATTTCTACTATCTTACCCTTGATGTCCTGAATACCATTAAATGTCTGCCTTTTAATATTTCCTTTATCTTTAGGTAAAGAAAAAAAGTTACTGGGGCTAGAACAGGTGAGTAGGGAGGGTGTTCCAATAAAGCTACTTGTTTATTGTTGAAAAATTCCATCACAGACAGTGATATGTGAGCTAGAGCATTGTCTTGATGCAAAAGCCATACCTTTTTCATGCCAAGATTTTCCTGTTTCTCTATCGATGTTTACTTGGTTTGCTATGCTTTTCAGTTAGCTGATGATTCTCATGCACAATTCAACACACTTTTGGCAATATTTTCATCATTTTTGCTCATTACTGGCCACCCTGACCTCTCTTCATTGGTCACACTTTTTCTCCCCTCAGAAAAATATTTAATCCATTTGTACACCACTGTTTTCTTCATGACATTATTCCCATAAACTTGGACTAACATGTCTCTAATTTCACTTCCACTCAGCAAGACACTGTCACATGTTGATACAAACATAGTTGCAAGACACTGATACACCAAGGTTATGAAATCCTATAGTGTGGTTTGTACAGTGCAGCCAATGTAAGCACATGGTGACAAATTCATGGACTTAATTATCAGACCTCATATATGTGCAGCATCCTTATAGATATTTTCACCTGACTGCTCACAGATACTTCTGACTTAACATATCCCAAAATAAACCAATTATTTGTCTTATCTTGGCCTGGATATTAAGATGGACTCAAAAAAGCAGTGTGCACATATAGGCAAAAATGGGTCTAAATAAAAGGGCAAAGTATAGCAAGATGCCAAAACCTCAGTTGTTAGATAAAAATGGAATCAGGGACAGATAAAAATTTTACTGGGGTCACAGGATAGGTATATAACATCTAATTACCAGCAAACTGGAGAATAAGATTAGTGCTTATTGGACTCCCAGATATTTCATTTTCTTTGGCACTACTGTAAAGGGAATAGAGTCCTTGACTGTTTTTTCAGCTTGACTATTGTTGGTAAATATGAGTGCTCTATGTGCATATCACTTAATAAAAGGAAAAAAAAAGAATTAGTGCTGAATTTTAAAATATCAAAATTAAGAAGATGGCTGACTGGTAGCAACCCTCGGCAGAGGCTCCAGAGCAGAAGAAGAAAAACTGGACGGAATCAGACTCTATGAAGCCAAAGGTGGGGAGCTGAGCCAAGAAAGAAGTTCAGCAAGCTGTAACTCCAAGGAAGAGTATTCAAGAAAACAAATTTCAGTTACAAAGCCTGTTGACTAGAGGATGGGAGACCCCTTCCCCAAGCAGGAGGCCTATGTCATACTTTAAAGATCTGGAAAAAAAAAATAGTGCTTCATTTTATATGGAATCAGAAAAATTATTAAATAGCCAAGATATTATTCAGAAATAAAAACAAATCAGGAAGAATCATGCTACCAGACATCATCCTATACTATAAATTTATAGTGATTAAAACAGCATGGTACTGGCACAAAAATAGAGAGGTAGATGTATGGCACAGAATAGAAAATCAAGAGATGAACCCAGACAATTAGCATCATTTGATCTTTGATGAGCCTATCAAAAACATAAATTGGGGGAAAGATTCCCTATTTAACAAATGGTGGTGGGTGAATTAGCTGGCGACTTGTAGAAGACTGAAACTGGACCCACATCTTTCACCATTAACAAAAATTGACTCTCACTGGATAAGTGATTTAAACTTAAGACGTGAAACTATAAAGATTCTTGGAGAGAGTGAGAGGAAACACTTGAAGAAATTGGCCTGGGAGAATACTTTATGAGGAGGGCAATTAAAGCAACACTGAATATACATTACTGGGATTTGATCAAACTAAAAAGCTTCTGTACAGCCAAGAACATAGTAAGTAAAGCAAACAGACAGCCCTCAGAATGGAAGAAGATATTTTCAGGTTATGTTTCTGATAAAGGTATGGTAACCAAATCCACAGAGAATTCAAACTTATTAATAAGAAAACAACAAGTGATTCAATTTCATTGTGGGCAAGAGACTTGAACAAAAGCTTCTCTGAAGCACACAGGCGCATGGGCTACAGGCACGTGAAAAAATGTTCATCATCTTTAATCATCAGAGAAATGCAAATCAAAATCACTTTGAAATATCATCTAACTCCAGTAAGAGTAGCCCACATTTCCAAATCCAAAACTACAGACATTGGCATGGCTGTGGAGAAAAGGGAACACTTCTGCACTGCTGGTGGAAATGTAAGTTAATATGTTCCTTTTGGAAAGAAGTTTGGAGAACACTTAGGGATTTAAAGGTAAACCTGCCATTCAATCCTGCAAGTCCTCTACTAGGTGTATATCCAAAAAACCAAAAATCACTTTGCAACAAAGATATTTGCACCAGATTGTTTTTTGCAGTTCAATTCATAACTGGCAAGTCACAGAAGAAGCCCAAGTGCCCATAGACACATGAATGGATTAATAAATTGTGGCATATGTATACTATGGAATATTATGCAGCCTTAAAAAAGATGGAGACTTTACCTCTTTTATGTTTACATGGATGGAGCTGGAACATATTCTTCTTAGTAAAGTATCTCAAGAATGGAAGAAAAAGCATCCAGTATACTCAGTACCATTATGAAACCAATTTATAATCACCCACACTTTCATATGAAAGATAAAACACAACTATAGCCCAAGATGAAGGAGGGACGAGGAGGGAGATGGGAGGGGACTGGAGATGTTGGACGTAGGGAGGGTAAACAGTGGGACCACACCTGTAGTGCATATTGCAAGGGTACATGTCAAATCTATTAAGTGTAGAGTATAAATTTCTTAACACAATAACTAAGTAAGTGAGGCAAAGGCTATGTTAACCAGTTTGATGTAAGCATCTCAAATTGTATATGAAATAAGCACATTGTACCCCATAAATGCATTAATGTATAAAAAAAGATGTAAACCAGTATCATATATTACATTGTTTGAAATACCAAAAAATAAAAAATAAAAAATGCTTAATCAAATTAGTAATAAGAGAAATGCAAGTTAAAACCTCAGTAAAATGCCATTTCACAACTAATTGCCAAGGACATTAAAAATTGATTAGAATTGGTGAGGATATGGAACAATAAAAAGAAAGTATATTAAAGGTCACTTAAATTGCTATAGTCATTTTGGAAAAATAATTTCATATTATGTGGTACAGTTAAATGCACCTTTTTTACCCAGAAATTACATTCCTTTGCAATATATAAACATATAAATAGTAACATATTTTCATATATACCATAGGAGACATAGTCAAGAATATACACAGCAGAACTGTATGTAATAGCAAAAACAAAAACTGAAACCAACCTAAATGTCTATTAACTGCAGAAAAGGAAAATAAATTGCTTCATCAAGAAGTGATAATAGGAGGCACTGACAACTTTTAAGCTTTGCGAAGCCTATGTGGACATTTGCTTATTCTTGCATGTGTGATAGACTTTATAAATGTAATGTATGTATATTGTACAAAGTTTAGACAACATAGAAAGGTATATGTAAGAAAACAAAAATTTTACCCAAGAGTATATTACCATAGATAACCACTGTTAATATTTTTGTGCATGTATTTCCAGACTTCAAACTATGGAATTATGTGTATTCATTTTTACTAAAGCATGTAAACATTTTCCTTTGTTACCAAATCTAGCTAAAATACTTTTTAAAGGAAAAATATGTATGAAGTACATATTATACAGTGATTATACAATACTATCTCATGAAAACACTACTTTTACCAACAGAACAAGCACTTATGACATAAAGTTTAAATCTCAAGAAAATAACACTTGGAGGAGAACAATTCTTCATGGAAAGAAAAGACTTCCTTACATAGTTTCTTTGAAATTTTTCCAAGGTTTTCATATTTAGCTTCTGTCACTTTTAAGTTAAGAACATAATCAACAAAAGTGCTTGCACAAAAGCAAAGAGAGTTCTATTAATAATACAGTAGTGGAAGAAGTAGGAAGTGGTTGCTACTTTTAGACTGGATTGCCTTCTCTGACCATTTCTATGTAAAATAAAATAGAGTATAATTCTGTGGTCTCCTCTCTTGTTCATTTTTCTTCACAGTACGTACTCATCACTTACTTCATTTATTTGTCTCCTCTGATACAATATAAGCTCAAAAAGGTCAGGGAATTTTTTTTGCTGACTGCTATATTTCAGTCCTTGGTTCACTGTCTGGGACATAATAATTACTCAATAATTACATGCCAAATGAATGCACAAATTAACCAAATGAGATAGATGTTATCATCTAACTAGCACCTATGGGGGGGAGGAAATGTGAATACTAACTATAAAATTATACTTTAAATTTCAAAATATATTCATTTTACATCAAAAAAATCTTTGTTTTTCTTCAAAGAGCATTTTACCTCATTAACATCAGCGTGTGTTTTTACTTCCAATGTTGGAACACGAGTTGCACGTGAATTTGAAATATTACCAAGTTCTCCCAAATCATTTGTCATCTTTTCAGTTGTAAAAAAGTTGTCCTTGGTTATTGCTCTAAATTGAGAAGGAAAAAAATAACTTTAGAAAAATCATATATCTCACTAATATTTAAAAAATATAAAGAATTCTTACAACTGAACAAAAAAAACAACCCAACTAATAAGGTAGGTAAAGGACTTGACTAGACATTTCTCTAAAGAATATATACGTTGAATTGTGTGTGAAAACACCACCCTGTACCCTAGAAGTGCATTAATGTACACAGTTACCATTCAATAAAAAAATAAATAAATAAAGAATATATACAAATGGACAATAAGCACAAGAAAAGATGTTTAATGTCACTAGTCATTAGAGAAATGCAAATCAAAATTACAATGCAATAATGTATTAGTTTATGCTAATTAGGATAGCTATTATTCTTTTTAAAAACAGAAAATAATAAATGTTTATGAGGATTGGAACCCTGGTGTACTGCTGGTAGAAAGTAAAAATGTACAGCTACTGTGGAAAACAGTACGATAGTTCTCATGTCAAATATAGAATTACCAAGTAATCCAGCAATTGCACTGGAAAGAACAGAAAGCTAGGACCCAAAAAGATATTTGCACTCCATTTTGTAGCAGCATTATCCACAATAGCCAAACGGTACAGTCAAAACATTCATCACTAGATGAATGCATAAACAAGATGTGGTATATTCATGGAATGGAATATTATTTAGCTTTAAAAAGGAGTGAAATTTGGCCATAGTGGTCAAAACAGCATGGCACTGACACAAAATTAGAAACATAGACGTTTGGAATTGAATAGAAAACCAGGAAATAAAACTATCATCTTATAGCCACCTAATCTTTGATAAACCAAACAAGAACATACACTGGGGGAAAGAACACCTATTCAATAAATGGTGCTGGGAGAACTGGATATCCACATGTAAAAGACTGAAACTGGACCCGCAGCTTTCTTCACTCACAAAAATTGATTCAAGATGTATGAAAGACCTGAATTTAAGGCATGAAATGATAAAAATCCTCAAAGAAAGCATGGGAAAAACACTGGAAGATATCAGCCTGGGGAAAGACTTTATGAAGAAGACTTCCATGGCAATTGCAACAACAAAAATAAACAAATGGGACTTAATTAAACTGAAAAGCTTCTGCACAGCTAAGGAGACAACAACCAAAGCAAATACACAACCTACATAATGGGAAAGGATATTTGCGTATTTTGAATCAGACCAAAGCTTGATAACTAGGATCTACAGAGAACTCAAATTAATTCACATATATCAATGGGCAAGAGACATGAATAGACCCTTCTCTAAAGAAGACAGATGAATGGCTAGCAAACATATGAAAAAATGCTCATCATCCCTAATTATTACAGGAATGCAAATCAAAACCACCCTGAGATATTATCTAACCCCAGCGAGAATGGCCCACATCACAAAATCTCAAAACTGCAGATGCTGATGTGGATGTGGAGAGAAAGAAACACTTTTACACTGTTGGTGGGACTGCAAACTAATAGAAGCTTTTGGGAAGGAAGTATGGATAACTCTCCAAAAACTCAAACTAGACCTCCCATTTGCTCCTACAGTCCCATTACTGGGCATCTGCCCAAAAGAAAAAAAATCATTTTACCATAAGGATATTTGCACTAGACTGATTACAGCTCAATTTACAACTGCCAAAATGTGGAAATAGCCTAAATGCCCACCAACCCAGGAATGGAATTAACAAGCTGTGGTATATATATGCCATGGAATACTATTTAGTCATTAAAAAAGATAGAGACTTCTCATCCTTTGTATTAACTGGATGGAAATGGAGAACATTATTCTTAGTAAATCATCACAAGAATGGAGAAGCAAGAATCCTATGTACTCAATTATCATATGAGGACACTTGATGACCTCATACGTGGTGGGGGGTGGGGGAAGAAGACAGCAGAGAGAGGGAAGGAGGGATGGGGTCATGGGTCATGACACACCTTTTGGGGGAGGGACACAATTAAAAGAGGGACTTTACCTAACAAATGCAAAGAATATATTCTGGTTCTTTGTAGCCTCAATGAATCCCCAACAATAAAAAAATAAAATAGATACATTAGAAAGCTAATGCAGGCTCGGCACCTGTGGCTCAAGTGGCTAAGGCACCAGCCACATACATCTAAAGTGGCAGGTTTGAATCCAGCCCGGGCTGCCAAACAACGATGGGTGCAACCAAAAAAAAAAAAAATAGCCAGGCATTGTGGCAGGCGCTGGTGGTCCCAGCTACTTGGGAGGCGGAGGCAGGAGACTCGCTTGAGCCCAGGAGTTGGAGGTTGCTGTGAGCTGTGATGCCATGGCACTCTACCCAGACAGCTTGAGGCTCTGTCTCAAAAAAAAAAAAAAGAAAGAAAGCTAATGCAAAAATACACACAAAAATAAAAAGGAGTGAAATTCAGATACATGCTATAATGTCAACCTAATTTCCATTATGCTAAATGAAATAAGTCAGAAACAAAGGCACAAACATTGTATAAATCCAAGTATATGAGGTACTTAAATATGTAAATCTATAGAAACAGAAAGTTACCATGGCTAGAGGCAGAGACGGTAATGGGTTGATACATAGTATTCATTGTTAATGAGTACAAAGCTTCCATTTGGAGTGATGAAAAAGTTCCGGAAATGGATAGTGTTGATGGTTGCACAACACTGTGAATGGACTTAATGCCACTGAATTGCACACTTACAAATGGATAAAATTATTTTATATTATGTATAATTTACTACTATAAAATTATGTCTCATTTCATGAGGATGAGGAACAGCAGGAAGTGAAAATAATTGAGGAGAAAGCCTACATATTTTATGAAAAGTTATATACACTAGATAGGAAAATCACTATATAGTTGTATTCCATGTAAGTTAAAGTCCTGGCACTGGTTCAAACCAGTTATAAGGCCTTAGTGTTATCGATTCAGTAATAATTAGAGAAACAGAATAGATTATCTTTAATATTTTTGAATTCATTTTTTTCAGCTCTCTAGTTATGATAATGAAAGTTTGATTTGACTAAAATGATATTGCTAAATTTGGGTGGTTTTGACAAATTATAAAGTATTCCACCGCCTGAATTAACATTCCATGTTTCACAAGATACTGTGGATAGATTCAGTTGTGGAAAATAAGAAAATGCTTTGTTTTCAACAGCAGTATTTAAATAGAAGATAAAAATATTTTTCAAATAGTTTCTTAGTTGGAGAAATATTCAATAGATATTTCTTGCAATTAACTCAGATTCCAATTGGACCTCGTAGCTCCTTCCATAATCATTTTCATGTATCTTGAAGATGTAGCTCTGAATTTGGAAGTCACAGTACATCTATGTATAGGGTTGTCATATTTAGCAAATAAAGAACACCTAGTAAAAACTGAATTTCAAATAAACAATGAATAATTTTTAGTATAGGTAATAGTTGATACATACTTATATAAAGAAGTATTTGCTATTTATCTGAAATTCAAATTATATGGAGAATCCTGTATTTTTTATGGCAACCAGACCAATGCAGAAGGGGAGAGGGAGGGGAGGGGAGAGGGGAGGGTGGGGGAAGAGAATGATATTGTGGGGATCACGCCTATGATTTATCCTATTAAGGTACATGTGAATTTGTCTAAAGGTCGAATATAAATGTCTTACAACAATTATGAGAAAGACATGATGGCTATGTTAACCAGTTGGATGAGAGTTTTTCAAATTGTATATGGAAGCAACACACTGTATCCTATGATAGAATTAATGTACACAATTATGATCTAATAAAAAAATTTTTTAAAAGTTTAGAAATTTTTCTTAAATGTTATAGACAATATAAGTATTACTAAATAATAGGTTTAGGTAATTGCAAAAAAGTAAATAAAGTCTTCTACAGGAAGAATTTTCAAATCCTAGATTAAATTATTATATATTTCCTCCATAAATGGCAATATATTAAGAAATTATTACTAAAAATTACTTTTCTAAGTAAAAAAGTGGTTTACCTCATGAGATCTTCATTCTTTTTTTCCATTGAAAATGGAATTTTAGCAGAATCATTAAATAATTCCAAAAGTAGTGTGATTGTAGCATTCATAAGTTGTCGAATGAGTTCTTGAAATATGTAGTCAACCAGCATCACAAACCTGACATTTTTTTCTAATAAACGTCGATATTTAGGAAGCTTGAAATGTGTTGTATCATCTGAATGTTTTGACTCAAAATATTCCTTGATTCCTTTCTTTTCTGCAACCTACAATTTGATAAACAATTGAGAACAAGTGATAATTTCCTATGTTAATATATCATGATCTTTATGTTTTCTTACTTTAAATTTTTTAAATTATTATGGGTACGTGATAGTTATATATGTTAATAAGGTGATATTATGTTAAACATGTGATCTTTTGATACAGGCATATAATGAATATTAATCAAAGCAGAATAATTTGAGTATCCATCACCACAAGAATTTGTCATTTCCTTGGGTTAGGAATATTCCAATTTCACTCTTTTGGTTATTTTAAAGCAGAGGTGCCCAAACTTTCTTTTTCTCTGTAATGCATTGGAAAAATAGAAGCTGTCTTGGCATACATGGGTTAACATTTAGCTCTCTCCACTTATGAGTGAGAACACATGAGATTTGTCTTTCTGTGCTTGGCTTATTTCACTCAACACAATGTTCTTCAGCTCCATCATTGGAACTAATTACAGCATTTCATTCTTTTTCATGGCTGAATAATATGTGTATTCTATTGTGTCTGTGCTATATATTTTTATCTATTCATCTGCTGCTGGATACTTAGGTTGATTCCAAAATCTTGGCTATTGTGCATAGTGCTGCTATAAACATAGAAGAGCAGGTATCTTTTGAATACACTGATTTCATTTCCTTGGAGTAATTAGCAGTGAGACTGCTGGGTGACATGATAGTTCTATTTTTACCTTTTGAACATACTATCCTTCATAGTGGCTGCATTAATTGATATTCCCACAAATAGTCTGTGAAGGTTTGAAGGTTTCCTTTCACCATATCTTGTAGCATTCATTACTCCCTGGTTTCTTTTTTTCTTTTGAGATGGAGCCTCAAGCTATCCCCCTGGGTAGAGTGCCATGGCATCATGCTCACAGCAACCTCCAACTCCTGGGCTCAAGTGAGTCTCCTGCCTCAGCCGCCCAAGTAACTGGGACTACAGGCGCCCTCCACAATGCCTGGCCATTTTTTGGTTGCAGCCATCATTGTTGTTTGGCGGGCCCGGGCTGGGGATTCGAACCCGCCACCTTAGGTGTATGTGGCTGGCACCTTAGCCACTTGAGCCACAGGCACCGAGCCTCTTTTTTTTTTAAGTCATATATACACAGATCATGAATACATTTAAGCCTTTGTGGGATTCAATATATTGATTATTTGTTCAAATCGGAGTGCTTACATCCTACTAATTAACATAGCTTTCACCTCATTTACTACTTACTCCCTGGTTTCTTGAAAAGAGCTATTATAACTGGGGTGAGGTGACATCTCATTGTAGTTTTGATTTGCATTTCTCTAATGACTAAGGAGGTTGAGCATTTTTTTAATATACCTGTTTGCCATTTGTGTCTCTTCTTTTGAGAAATTCTAGTTTACAGTATTTTTAGTAGCCTGAGTAACATACTGGAACTCAACAACAATTTTCATAAAACTTCACTTCATGTTTTCACTATATTTAAACATCAAACAAAAAGAACACAATTTATGTGTGCTGGGGCCTATGAAGTTTGGTGCCTCACTTATAAGCAAATAATAAGTTTTGAAAATCAAACAAGGAAATACATACAAATAAATATCTACATGTTCCTACACAGAGGGACCTTCTTCAAATACATTGTATTTTACCAAAAGAGGAGGGTAAATCTAAATGTAAAGCTTCCTAAAACCAGGCACAGTACGTTTACCTCCATCACCCTGGCTTTCTACTTATTCAAAAGAATCTAACCATAGTTGGTACTGTTGTCAGTGATAAAAGGGATTTGCCTCTAGAACTCAGGCGAGCATTAATGAAAAACTCTCCACCCATACAAAAGATTTGCCTTCTCTCCCTATGTGACATTAGCAATTATGCCAAAGACAAGAAAGGTAGTTGTAGTACTTTCCACCCAACATGAAGATATGAAGGTGAAGATATGAAGGTAACAGATAACAAGAATAATCCAATTTTATAATGCTACTAAAGCAGGCGTTGATGTTCTTAATAAGTGAATGAGAATGTATTTCTGTCATTGAGGAACTCAGCATTGACCCCTCACAATTTTCTTCATCATTGACATTGTAGCAAATAATTTATATGTGATTTGTAAGGAAACAAACAGCCACTGGTCACAACTTCCTTCAAAGAAACAATCTGGAAGAAGATACTTATTGAAAGATTTCACAGGATGTCTCTGGGAAGAAAACATAAGAAGGTGTATCCAAAATGTGCATGGTCTCCACAAAATATCAATCAAGGACAAGGTGTGGTGATAAGAAGAACAGTTCATTTCACACCAAAAGGAAGAGTTATGAGACAAGCAGTGAAAAGCTTACCAAAAAGGGGGCATTGCTACCTTTGTCCCTGTGAAAGAGATTGGAAATAAATGAAGGCATGCAGTGAATGCAGCAAATACATTTGTCCCAGCCACACATTCAAAGAAAATATAATAAAAACAATATGTGGAGAATGTACAGCCACACATAAAAAGAAGAAAGTATAATGAAAAGAACATGCAGAGAATGTGATTAAAGTGTTGTTGGCTACTTGTACAATGATATATAAATTAATAGGTTTTCATGAAATTGAAAAAATAAATTTTTGCGGTACTGGCCATGTCTCTCTGGAAGAATGATTTACCAATGTAATGCTATTCTCTATTGATATAATATTTGCTTCAAAAAACTGGGCTAACAAAAAAAGATGGGGTAGCTCATACACCAATTAAGAGAGCAGTCACATTAGACCTGAAAAATAGAATACTAACTTTATTCATAATAAAGTAATATTTTTTCCACTGATATTACCCATGGCATGCTACTCCCAGCCTTACCTGCCTGAAGGACAAACTTATTTGCCTAAGCCTGAATTTAAATCCCTCCTTAAACCAACTGTGCCTACCTTTCCTGGATTCTCTCTCACTAAACACTAACAAACCTTTGTTTGTTTGTTTCTTTCCTTTTTTGGAGTGGGTTATGTTCTCCCAGGAGCTGCTATGAGATTTGAAAAACTTGTGTGCATAACGCATGGATTTATTTTTTAAGTAATAAGTGATGAAGCAGAGCCTATTAACTGTTCAAAATAAAGACTTTTATGAACATTTTTCAAAAAAATTAAATTTAAAGGTACAAATGTTTAGGTTACATTGTTTTCATTTATAAGGTAAAGCTCAAGTTATAGTTGAGCCCCTCACCCAGCAGGTGCGCTGAACGCCCTCACATTGTGCACATTAGGTGAGAAACCAATGTGCAACAATCACCCTCCTGCTGCACCCCTCCCCTCTCTCAGCTCTCTTCTTCCTCTTGCTAGATGATACTTGGGTTTTTCTTTCCTGTGGGTGAGTGGTTGTTTATGCATATATTGGTTTTATATTAGTATTGAGTACACTGGATACTTGTTTTTCCATTCTTGTGATATCATACTAAAAAGAATGTGTTTCAACTGCATCCAGGTAAACACAAAAGATGTAAAGTCTCCATCTTATGGCTGAATAGTACTCCATGGTATACTATATGACAGTTTGTTAATCCATTCATGGGGTGATGGGCACCTGGGTTGCTTCCATGTCTTGGCAATTGTGAATTGAGCTGCAATAAATATTCTAGTGCACATGTCCTTCTGGTAAAATCATTCTTTTTTTCTCCTGGTTAGATACCTAGTAATGGGATTGCAGGTCAACCTTTAGTTCTTTGAAAAGTCTCCGTATTTCTTTCTGTAGAGGTTGTATTAATTTGTAATCCCACCAATAGTACAAAAGTGTTCCCTTACCTCCATACCCTAGCTAGCATCTGCAGATTTAGGATTTTGTGATGTGAGCTAATCTCCTGGGATTAGGTGATATCTCAGAGTGCATTTCTCTGATGATTAGGGATGATGAGCATTTTTTCGTGTGTTTGTTGGCCATTCATCTGTTTGCTCTTTTTTAGTTGATTTAGTTCTCTGTAGATTCCAATTATTAGCCCTTTGTCAGATTTATAACAGGCTTCTCCC
The DNA here is from genome assembly GCF_000181295.1 of Otolemur garnettii. NCBI lineage: Eukaryota > Metazoa > Chordata > Mammalia > Primates > Galagidae > Otolemur > Otolemur garnettii. Next base: position 5,664,064 of record NW_003852440.1, on the reverse strand, counting down.
ATTCTGAAGGCTGTTTGCTTCAGTTGTGGTACCATAAGCAGTGCAGAAAGTATTTAGCTTGATCATGTCCCATTTATTTATTTTTTGTGTTGCTACAATTGCCACGGGACTTTTTTTCCATAAAATCATTTTCCAGACTGATTTAATAGAGGTTTACCCACACTTTCTTCTAGAATTTTAGTTTCATGTCTTAAATTTAAGTCTTTTATTGAGTAAGAGTCAATTTTTGTGAGTGGTGAGAGGTACAGGTCCAATTTTAGTCTTCTACATGTGGTTAATAGTTCTCCCAGTACTTTGATTAGATAGAATTCTTTTCCCCAAAGTGTGCTTTTGTTGGGTTTATCAAAGATCAGATTATTATTATAAGGATGTTTCAAATACCACTGTGAAGGGTATTGTGCCTTTGATTTTATTCTCAGCTTGACTGCTATTGGCAAATATGAAAAAATCCCAAAATGTCACTATATTTCTTGATCACTTCTAAGAGTTTTGTGTTGAGTCCCTGGGGTTTTCCAGGTATAAAATATTGAATAAATTTTGTATTTCTGTGGTATCTGTTGTAATTTACCCTTTTGTTTCTTACTGAGGTTACTAGAGATGTTACTTTTCTGTTTCTGGTTAGTTTTGCCAAGGGTTTATCAATACTACAAAAAACTTTATTCCCAGAAATATGACAATCTGAAGGAAATCGACCAATACTTGGAAGCTCGCCACCTCCCAAGACTCAGCCAGAATGAAGTGGAAAAG
>NW_003852440.1:5641878-5661385 GCF_000181295.1 Otolemur garnettii | reverse complement strand
GCCCACATCTCAAAATCCCCAAACCAGAGATGCTGGCTTGGATGTGGAGAAAAGGGAACACTTCTACACTGCTGGTGGGAATGCAAACTAATACATTCCTTTTGGAAAGATGTTTGGAGAACACTTAGGGATCTAAAAATAGACCTGCCATTTGATCCTTCAATTTCTCTACTAGGTATATATCCAGAAGACAAAAAATCACATTATAACAAAATATCTGCACCAGAATTTTTATTGCAGCCCAATTCATAATTGCTAAGTCATGGAAGAAGCCCAAGTGCCCATCGACCCACGAATGTATTAATAAATTGTGATATATGTATACCATGAATTATTATGCAGCCTTAAAAAAGATAGAGACTTTACCTCTTACATGCTTACACGGATGGAGCTGGAACATATTCTTAGCGAAGTATCCCAAGAATGGAAGAAAAAGTATCCTGTACTCAGCCCTACTATGAAACCAATTTATTGCTTTCATACGACATATGAAACCCACATAAAGCCCAAGAAGAAGGGGATGGAGGAGAGAGAGGGGAGGGGGAAGGATGGCAGAGGGAGGGTAATTAGTGGGAACACAGTTACGATGCATTTTACAAGGATACATGTTAAATTTACTAAGTAGAGAGCATAATAACTAGAAAATGCGGTGAAGGCTATGTTAACCAGTTTGATGAAAATATTTCAAATGCTATATAAAACAAGCACATTGTACCCCACGATTGCATTAATGTACACATCTATGGTTTAATTAGAAAATAAAATAAAAACAAAACAACACCTACGATGTTATTCCAACACCTAGGAACACACCTATGATGCAACAAAAAAGGAACCTAGGGAACACACCTATGATGCAACAAAAAAGGAACCTAGGGAACACACCTATGATGCAACAACAACAAAAAAGTCTTATTTCTTCTTACATTTTTATATTACCCCTAATAAAGAGCTCAAAAATCTGTGATTCCCCTGAACTCATAAAAATTAACAGGGACAAATATAGTCCAGTGTAATCAAATTATATATCAAGTTTGAGTCTAGACTCTTGAACTCTCAGAAAGATTTCTTCTCAGAGGAGATAATGCCAGAATTTTTGCCTGAAATCCTATAGCATTGGTTTCCAGACCAGCAGCATCAAGCATCAACTGTGACCTTGTTAGAAATATAAGTTCTATCATATTCCTATTATTTCATAAAATATTGAAAGATTAAATGGCAAGTCCAAAATGTCTGACTAGAGACATTTAACCAGCAGCTCTCAGTGACATCAGGGACAAGTGTATTCTAGCCACCTCTTGCTGTATTGTCGCTCCCAGAAACATTTTTCTGGGTATACAATGAGATTGTGTGGGACTCCAGATGCTGAGAAGGAGGTCAGGAGCCCTGAAACACTGGTACAGAAGGCCACTACAACAGCCAAGCAAAGAGATAAGTAAAATTAAAGAGAATGAGAAAGCAAGAGTAGTGAGCAGGGGAAGGAAGTGAACAAGAAGAAAACACACATGAAGAGGACCAACAAAAATTCTGTTAACATGAAAAAAACAGAAAAAACCAACTCCCCCAGGAGATCATGAGGCAGCTACCACAGAAGATCCTACTTGGAAATGACAAAAAGGGAATATAGAGTTACGGATGCCAAAAACAATGAAGGAAATTAAAGGGAAACGTGGAAAACCACCAAGAGGGAATCCAAAAATTGACCCAAGAAAGTAGTGAAAGACATAGTGATATTTAAAAGGATATATCAGAGCTTAAGGAATTGAAGGAGTCACTCAGAGAACTTAAAGATGCAGTAGAAAATATCAATAACAGATTAGACCATGGAGGAGAAAGAACCTCTTAGCTAGAGGATAAGGCTCTTGAGCTAACTCAGACAGAAAAGAAGAAAGTAAAAGCAGAGCAATCTCTCAGAGAATTATGGATTCTACATAGAGTTCAAAAGTATGAATTATAAGTATCCCTGAAGGAGAAGATCATGCCAAAGGAATGGAAGCCCTACTGGAAGATATCATAAAGGAAGATTTCCCAAGCATCACCAAAGATTCTTATACTCTCCTTTTAAATATATTTGTCCCAATGCAACCAGAACATGTCCTAGAATCACTGTAATAAACCTGGCCAACATCAAAATGAAAGAGAAAATTCTGCAAGCACCAGGAGTAAACACCAATTAACCTACAGAGACAGATCCATCAGGATGACAGCAGACTTTTCAACTAAAACTTTCAACATCAGAAGATGATGATCATCTACCTTTCTTACACAAAACAATTTTCTGCCTAGGATTCTGTATGATGCTGAACTAAATTTCATACTTGATAGAGAAATCAAATCTTTTCCTGACATGCAAATGTTATGGAAATTTGCCACAGTAAGACCAGCTCTGCAGGAAGTACTCGGACCCTTGCTTCACACTGACCATCATAATGAACCACCAGCAAAATAGACACCCAGAAACTAAAGGACAAAACCTACCGTCCACAATGGTGCAAGGGATAAAGCTAAGCAATGAACCTTCACAAAATAAGATGACTAGAACTTCACTACACTTATAAATTCTCTCAATAATGTGAATGGCTTGAATTCACCACTGAAAAGGCACAGGCTGGATGACTGGATAAAAAAAAAAAGCACAAACCAAATATGTGTTATTTTCTAGGAAACTTCTAAACTCTAAGGACAAAACAAGACTCAGAGCAAAGGGTTGGAAAATAATATTTTAGGCAAATAGAAATCAGAAGAAAGGAAAGGTCATAATTTTATTTTCACAAGTGGATTTAAAGCAACTGGAGTAAAGAAAGACAAAGATGGTCACTATGTACTGGTCAAGGGAACAATAAAACAAGAGGGCATTTCAATTCTAAATATACATGCCCTAATTTAAATCCTCCCAGATTTAAGTAATGAACCCTAACTGGTCTGAACAATATGATACCCTACAATGCAATAATAGCAGAAGACTTCAACAGCCCTCTGACAGAACTGGCCAGATCTTCTAAACAGAAACTGAACAAACAAGGAACTTAAATGCAACCCTAGAACAAGTGGGTGTAATGGACATATACAGAATACACCATCCCAAAGCTAAAGAATATCCATTCTTCTCATCAGCCCATGGAATGTACTTGAAAATAGATCCTATCTTAGTTCATAAATCAAACCTCAACAAAATTAAAAGAATTGAAATTATGCCTTCTTATCTTTTCAAGCCACAGGGGAATAAAGATAGAGCTCAACTACAAAAAAAGCTTCATCCCCACACAGAGTTATGAAAACTAAACAACATTGTGCTGAATGACACCTGGATCAAAGAGATAGGAAATCATATTCCTCGAACACAACAACAATTAAGTTACATGCTGCCAAAACATGTGGGATGCTACAAAAGCAATCCCAAGAGGGAAATTTATTGCATTAGATGTCTATATCCAACATTTAGGAAGAGCACACATCAAAAACCTTAATGAATCATCTCAAGGAAATGGAAAAGGAGGAATAATCTAATCCCAAACCTAGCAGAAGAAAATAACCAAAATTAAATCAGAAATAAATGAAATTAAAAACAAAAGAATGATTCAGAATATTAAAGAAACAAAAATTTAGTTCTTCTAAAAGATAAACAAAATCAATAAACCTTTGGCCAGAGTAACTTGAAAAAGAAAACTAAGATCTCTGATAATCTCAATCAGTTATGAATAAGGGGACATAACAGCAGATACCACAGAGATACAAGAGCTTATCTCTGATTACTACAAAAAAAAAGTCTAGGCCCTGAAATTTGACAATGTAGAAGAAATAGACCAATGCCTGGAATCACACAAACTCCAATATCAAGCACCCAAACTGCAGCAATAATAAAAAAGTTCCCAACAATGACAACAACAACAACAAAAACCCCTGAACCAGATGGCTTTACCAGAATTCTATCAAACCTTCAAAGAAGAGCTTCTACCTATACTGTAGAACCTATACCAAAACCTGTTTGGGAATCCTCCCAAACACATTTGATGAAGCAAATATCACCTTGATAACAAAATCAGTAAAAGATCCAACAAAAATGGAGAACTATAGATTAATTTCACTAATGAATATGGATCCAAAAATAGTTAATAAACTTCTAACAAATAGAATACAGGTACACTTTAAAATATATATACATCATGATCAAGTAAGCTTTATCTCAGGAATACGAGTTGTGTTTAACATATGCAAGTCCATAACTATAGTTCAGCATATAAATAAAATAGAAAACAAAAACCACTCAAAATATATGAGGAAAATGCATTTGATAAAATTCAGCATCTTTTTTTTTTCCAGCATCCTTTTCTAACCAGAACACTTTAGAAAATAGGCATAGATGTCACATTTCTTAAACTCACAGAAGCAAACTATGGTAAACCCACAGCCAATGTCATACTAAAATCAGAGTAAAACTGAAAGTATTTCCACTTAGAATTAGAACTAGACAAGAAAGCCCACTATCGCCAATACTATTCAACAAAGTTTTGGAAGTTCTAGCCAATTCATTCACGCAAAAGAAAAATATTAAGGGCATCCAAATCAGGGCAGAGGAGGTCAAACTCTCACTTTTTGCTGATGATATGATCTGATACTTAAAAAAAACCAGGGACTCAACCATCAGGCTCTTGGAAGTAATCAAGAAATGGATTAACAGCTCAAGGTATAAGATCAAGTTCCACAAATCAGTAACCTTTGTATATGTCAATAACATTCAAGTTGAAAAGCAAATCAAGGACACAATATTATTCATAGTAGCTTCAAAGAAAATGAAATACCTGGAAATATATCTAACAAAGGAGGTGAAGGTTCTCTACAAAGGAATGATGGAACACTAAGAAAAGAAATAGCAGAAGACATTAACAAATAGAAGAATATATCATGCTCTTATCTGGGAAGAATCAACTTTGTTAAAATGTCTATGCCACCCAAAACAATCTACAGATTTAATGTAATCTCCTTTACAATGTAAAGTGCATACTCTGAAGAACTAAAAAAAAAATAGTTCTTTGTTTTATATGGATCCAGAAAAAAATCCATATAGCCAAGGCAATTCTTAGTACAATAACAAACTCACAGGCATCACTCTATCATATTTCAGGTTATATTTCCAGTCCACAATAGTCAAAATAGCATAGTATTGTTACAGAAATAGAAACATAAACCTATGGAACAGAATAGAAAATTCAGAGATGAAACCAGCCTCCTATTGCCATCTGACCTTCAATAAACCAGATAAAAACATACATTGGTGAAAAGAATCCCTATTCAGTAGTGCTGGGAGAACTGGATAACCACATGTAAAAGACTGAATCTGGACTCACACCTTTCACCATTTATAGGGTCTATAACTAGAATATACAAAGAACTCAAATTAGCCAACAAAAAAAGAGTAAGCAATCCCATCTATCACTGGGCTGGAGACATGAACAGAACCTTCTCTGAAGAGTACAAATGGCCAGTAAACATATGAAAAAATACTCATTGCCCCTGGTCATCAAAGAAATGTGAATAAAACCACCCTGAGAATTGCCCACATCACAAAAGTACCAAAAGTACCAAAGCTGCAGATGCTGACATGGATGTGGAGAGAAGGGAACATTTTTACATTGCTGTTGGAATTACAAACTAGTACTACCTCTTTGGAAAAAAGTATGGAGAATCCTCAAAGAACTCAAAATAGACCTTCCATTTAATCATGCAATTCCATTACTAGATATTTACCTAGAAGAAAAAAATCATTTTACCATAAGGATACTTGCACTAGATTGTTTAATCGCAGTTTAATTTAAAATCAATCACCAAGAATTGACCCATGTGCCCATCAACAAATGAATGGATTAATAAACTATGGTATATGTATACCATGAAATACTATTCCCACCATGAAAAGATGGAAAGTTTACATCTTTTATATAACCTGAATAGAGTTGGACCACATTCTCTTTAGTAAAGTATCTCAAGAATGGAAAAGCAAGCATGCAATGTATTTAATACCAACATGAAGCCAGTAGATGAACTAATACCCACACAAGAGAAAAACTCAATTTAATTCAAGTTGGGGGGAAGGGGTAGAAAGGGTGAATGGGAGACAGGGAGAGGGAGGAGGGAAGGGGATTGCTGTGGTCTCACCTAATGGGCATAATGTAAGGGTATATGGCATACCTCCTAGGTTCTAACCTGTATAACTGTAATACATTTTGATTATAGGGATATAAACTAAATTACACTAGTTACCTCCAAATTGAATGACAGAAAACCTGTAGAAACTTTTTAACTTTCAGGTCATAGCTACAACAGAAACCTTACCTAACAAACCCCAACATTATAACCTAATCATCTGTACTCCCATTTTCTGAAATTTTTAAAAAGAATAAATAATAGATAAAAGAAATGCAAATATTCAGGGTATGCTTACTGAAACAGAAATCTAGGTAATTCTTTGGTCATGAAAGTTTGAAAACCACTGTCCTTACTCTTTAAATATGTAAAATACCATAACAAAATTCCAAATAATTATAGTAGAGATAACATCAGGGCTTTGTAACCTTGTGCAGAAAATGGGAAGATTCCCTGAAGAATGTAGCTACTTGGGATCTGGCTGTACTTGGGATCACCCCATGTACTTCCATGGGGTGAATAATTTTGATAATTACCAAACATCAGGTTTGGAAGTGGGTCTAACAGATTCTTGTCTGAAATTAATTTAAAGAGAAATCTCTTAATAAGTATTTATGACCAGATTCTGGGATCTGATTCAACATCAGCTGAATAGGAGAAAGTAGAATGACTCTGAGTGATATTTTCCTTTTATCTCAGTGGCCTAAGAAATAATCTTGTCAATCACTTTTGGTTTATACTATCTTTGGCCAAATTGTGACAGAGTTTGTCTGCATGGCTGGTCTTGAGAAGGTTACAGAATTATGAGGAATAAGATAATGGGAGGTGTTCAAACTTTGCAGTTTTAATTGTCATTAAATAGCTGCACTTCATCTTCTTGTCAAGAAGTGAAACCTTAAGGCCATTAGCAATTCTCTATCCATCACAAGTTCAATTCAGAGAAATAATATATAAAAATAGTTTGAGGGAGACCTACTCCATCCATTCCTCCAGAAAGCTTCAAGTATTCACCTATATTCAGCTTAAATAGCAGAGGCAGCAAGTCCATAACTAGATGATACCATCTAACTAGATGTGGTATCATCTAGTTCCTCAACATACTGCATTTGTTGAATTATACATTCATGTATTATTACTATATGGAAAGCTATATAAAATAGCTCTGTGAAAAGAGTAATACATGTACCATAGAAGAATGTTTTGAGGACTTTGCTCATGATACTATCGAGTTTTCTTTATAAAGTCCTTAGCAAAATTTTGTTTAATCCTTATGTTTCTCCTGAGCAATGGGTATTTCTTTATCTGTGAATTTTGTAACTAATCACATTAGCCTTTATAGGCCAGAGCAAGTTAAACCATAAGCATCTTTATGTTGCATATATAAATATATATTTTCATTAATACATATGTACCCACATGCATATTTTCTTTTGGCATTTTACACCCACCTGGAAAATTTTTTGTATATGTTAAATACATAGTACTATTATTAACCACCTTTATTCCTCTACCTGCCCATTTCTGGTACTTTATCCAAGGATGGAATTACCTGCTTCAGTCAGTACTTAGCAATTCTTTTAAATAAGATATAATTAAAGAATTACCTTCAAAAATGTACTTTTCATCTTGGAAACTACTTTATTTTTAACACTTTCAAGTTTTTGCGTTGCCTGGGTAGCTTGTTGTAACTGCTCTTCACAAAATTCATCTAGAGAATAGGTTCGAGAACTGTCCAGCTAATAAGATGACAATAAATGTTGAGTGTTGTAAAGTCAAAATCCATATACCAAAACAAAAGATGAAATATTTGATAATCTTTTTAAGTCATAAAGACCATACTTTATTATTTATTCTTTATGTACTTTATGCTTTCTATGCTATCTGCCTTATGTGGTCTTTAAGTTTAAATTTAAACACTAATAGTTAAATCTAACTAAATCTTACTTAAAAGACATAAAAATATGTTATTAAGTAATAACTAAGATTAAGCCAAAGCAGAAAAATTTAAGAGTTGAGATATTTTTGAAATCTCTGTGAATACAGGGAGCCCACCAATCCCAGGAATTACTTTTACTTTTGAAGTCATAATTACTTGTAAAACTTAAAATCATAAACATAAAATGAGGTTAAAATTGAATAATCCAGTAAGATAAATTTTATTATGAATTTATTCAGAATCCAAGAGGGAGGAATCTCTATCAACTATGCTACAAATTCTCAAAATGTAATGTTCCATCAATTCGTGTATGTACATACACTCCATCATTCTTCCTCCTTTCAGTATTATTTTTCCTAAACTGTGTTCTCTTGCCAAAATAAATTTTCATTAATAAATAAGCTCTTATCTTTAACTCTAGTTATACTATAAAAATTAATAATTTGTCTTTTCACAATAACTCTAGTTATACTATAAAAATTAATAATTTGTCTTTTCACAAAACAAAACAAAAAGATTGAAAAGTACTGCTCCTGCCTTAAAACTTTCAGTTTAATCTTTGAGTTCCCCCTCTACTAGTCCCATATCTGATTACCAGGTCCTAATTTTTCCACCCAAATATATATCAGAAATCTGTCTTCCTTTCTGGTCTCAACCACCAACATCCTAACTGAAGTCCTTATTGCTTACACCTACGTTATTCCAGCACCTCCCCACTTCCAATTCTTGTCACAGGTATCATAATAGTTTTCCTAAAATAGCATGTCTAGAAATTTTCAATAGTTGTTATTTGAGAGTAGTTCTAAAAATTTATCCAACATAAGAATTACCTGAGGGACTTATTAAAAATGTAGATTAACAGCACCACTTACTATTTGCTTTCTCAAAAGGATTGAGACACTAATATCTACATTTTTATTAGGCACCCAAGATACTACCCAATAAAACAAACTACTCTTAAATATAAAATATAATCCAAAGAGTCAACTCTACCTGATTCTGAAGACTTGGATAAGTGACGCTCTCTCTTGAACTAAGTTTTATCAATTGAAAGTAAAGATTTGGACAAAATGATCCACATATATTCTTTACCTTCTAGTTCTAAAAATTTCACTTCCTTTAAAGTTGTGTTTTCATCCCAAGAGAGTATATTCATGAATACCATTCATGGTATTAACTTCTGAACATTCCCATTCTTCATATTAATAACATTGCTTCATTCACATTACCTGTTTATTGTAGATTTTCATTGGTGTCTGCATCCCCAGGCTATGCAGTTTTCCAATACTAAATGTACAACTGGCCACCTTCCAATTTCTGACCCAAGCTTGGTTCTCCTGGCTAAAAATCTCTGTTTTCTGTCTATCTGAGTCTGGCTTTTCCGTGTACAGTTTCAGAAATTCCTATTCTTGCAAACCGAACCCACTAATCCCCTTTAGGAATGCCCTTGGCTTATGGGCATATTAAGATTCTACTTTTCCTTTGTTTTGTTATTCTTGACCCGAAATTCATGACCCAACCTAACTTTTAAATCAAACATATATTGAATGCCTTGCTCAAATCCATAGAAATGGTTTATATATGGATTAATAAATCTATGTTCCTTTTATTCAAAACTCTATTTCGTTTTCCTCATTTCCATATATCAATATTAGCTTGCAGCAGTATATCTCTACCAACCTTTACAAGGTATATGGCAGGTAGATCATCTTCATGTTCATTATAGTTTTTGAGAGTAACTGCATCTTCACAAAGTCCTTTTATGTAAAGCAGACAGGATTGAAATAACTCATCAGCCCAGAAAAGATGGTGGCACAAAAATGACCTGAAAGTTAAAAAGTTTCTACAGGTTTTCTGTCATTCAATTTGGAGGTAACTAGTGTAATTTAGTTTATATCCCTATAATCAAAATGTATTACAGTTATCACATTTTAAATGATAAGGATTAGGAGTTGTGTTTGGCTGATAATGTTGCAGGCATGGTTTTGGGTCCTGGGTGTTTTGAAGAAGAGCAAAATAGGAGGGGTAAACAACTAATGATATTATTCTGTTATGCCATAGGGTTCTAATAATTCTGAAATATTAGGCAGTGTTATCTAAAAGAAATTATATGTCCTCAATTATTACTTATTATAAATATATAATTTCTATAAATTATATAAATTTATTATTATTTAGATTTATAATAATAAATTTATTCAACTTATTTTTCCTCCAATTACAAAAAAATCATTAACTGGATTAGGGCCTATTTAGAGAATGACTCTTTGTTTCTTTCTTTTCTTTTACTTTTCTTTTCTTTTTTGGAGACATAGAGTCTCACTTTGACATCAGGCTAAAGTGCAGTGGCTTCATCATAGCCCACTGCACCCTCAAATTCCTGGGATCACATGATCCTTCTGTCTTAGCCTCACAGGTAGCTGGGATTACAGGTATACACCACTGCGATTAGCTAATTTTCTGTTTTTAGTAGTGATGGAGTCTCACTCTTGTTTGGGCTGTCTCAAACTACTGTTCTCAAGCAATCCTCCTGCCTTGGAGAATTGTTTCTTAAATTTTCCAACCACCTATATAATAGTGTAGAGAAGATAAGCCTTTTTTCCCCCTGCCCCTTTTTTCTGGTTCAATCAGGGTCACAAAGGTGAAACAAATCTCTGCTAACAACACTGAAAATAATAGAAAGACAGAACTGGAGGAGAAAAGAACGGAGTAGAAGAGATAAGGTTCCATAAAAATTGGAATGTAAAGCAAATGTCCTTGTGCAACAGTATATGGTGAATGGAGGGGGGGCATTCTGCCCTTTATGATCTATGTGGTGTGGCTTATTTTAAAGGTTATTAAATTCAAAAGAAATATAATGATCAGAAAATAACTTTCTTGTCTTTCTATTTTACAGTTGAAAGCTTTATAATACCACAAAGCTAGTGAAGCTTCAGTTTCCTGGACCCTTCATTTGCACTGTCTATTCTAAAACCTTGTGTTATTCGTTATAAAGTAAGTCTCCACAAATTATATAATCTTCGTGTAACGTGAAAATACTCCTGGATATAGAAGAATTTGTTGACATTCCTCTAAATATATGATACAGGGAAAAAGAGAAATGATAAAGATAAGTGGCATATCATGAAGTATCACACAAAGCAAATATAATATTAACAAGAGAATGACTATAAAAATTCAGGCAGTATTGAATTCACACTACTTAGTGTTGGTTGAAGTATTCCTTTCCCCTTTTAAAAATGTGCTCAATTTTAGTTTGCATATTTTAACACACATATGAATAAACTGGGAAGGGTGAGTACAAAAATAATTTTAGGCATTAAAAATATAAAACATTTTAGTTTTAATGCATGATTTGATAAGAAAAATATGTATCAAATTATTACTGTATTCAAGTGTAAGTATTATGAGAAACTCACCACAAATTTGTGTTGTCACAGAAGAAAACTAAACACATGCTCCAAAACTTTACTCATATACCAGCTAGAACTTCTTGGTATTATAGAATATATCACAAAAGATTATTAAAACTCAGGTGTAAGATTCCAGAAAAAATAGAATAGACATACTTTTCATTATTCTTCCTACTGAGTACAACTAAAATCTCTGGACATTATATATAAAGTAACCATAAGAAGATAGTGAAAGGTGGAGAAGAAAAGGAAACCTGGTTAGGAGTGACATGGTGTTAAGTTCTCTAGGTTTTCTTTTCACTTCATGTATCCTATTCTTGAAGGTGAAGAAGCTAGTAACCTGAAAACACCAATGGGGAAGGACACAAAAAGCCCACTGTCTAAAGGACCAGAAAAGGGCCAGCCTAGCAAGACAAAAAGTTTAGGCAATAACCATTCTACTCCAGCCAAATACTACAGGGGGGAAAAGGGCTGGGTGGGGAGCCTAAAGTTCTGTTCTTGGCAAACTATAATGAGTCATCCTAAATGCCTCCATGGAAGTTTTCAGGGAAGACCAAGAAGGGAAATGGGACATTCCTCCCCACTGGATGATAACACACAATGAAATAGAAATAGTCAAGCAAAGAAATAGAGGGCATAAAGAAGAACCAAATAGAAGATAGAACTGAAAAATATAATGACAGAGTTTTAAAAAACTTGATGAATGGGTTTAAAGACAGAATAGAGTAGATAGAGAAGCAAATCAGTGACCTAAAAAATCTCTCGTGGACCTGTGCAACTATAAAAAAAGATCTGGCATTTGTGTCTGGAGTCCCAGAAGGAGAGGATAAATAAGGCAGGGCTGAAAAAAACCTTGAAGAAATAATGAGCGAAACTTTCCAAATTTAACAAAAAATACATAAACCTAGAGATTAAAGAAATTAAGGAAACTCAAAACGGGATGAAGACAAAGAAATTCACATCAAGACATAGCAAAGTTAAAATTCTAAAAACTAATGGCACGGAAAAATTTTTCAAATTAGTTGGAGGAAAAACATTTTATCTATATAAGACAAACAATTCAAATGACCATGTAAGTCAGAAGAAAGTGACACAATATTTTTTATGTTTTGAAAGAAGATTGTCACCCAGAATCCGATATTTATCAAAGAAGGGGAAAACAGGACATTCTCAGATAAAGGAAACGTAAGAAAATCTGTTGCCAATAGACCTACTGTAAAAGAATGGCTAAAGTTCTTTAAACAGAAATTAAACAACCAAACAGTAAAAGAAGGAACACTGGCACATTAGAAAGAAGAAGAAAAAATATGTTGAACAAAAAATATGAGTAAATGTAAGACTATCCTTCTCATGAGTTTTCTGAGGAGTTTTATGATAGTCATGAGACTATTCTTCTCATGAGTTTTCTGATGAGTTTCATGATGGTACCAAAATTATAATATTGATAAGGTTCCAAATGTATGTAGAAAAATAATTAATAACTTTGCCAAAGTTAAGATGAAGAAGACAATTCTGCAAGCAGCCAGACATAAAAAAAGCATTACCTACAAAAGGAGAAACCTTAGAATAATCACACATCTTTCAGTTGAAACTTTTAAAGCCAGAAGAGGATGATCATTGACCTTCAATATCCTAAAAAAAAACCAACTTTCAACTTAGGACCCTGTGCTCAGCTAAACTGAGTTTCATTAGTGATGGAGAAATCAAATACTTTACTGACTTACACATGCATTGAAAAAATTTTCCATAACTAAACTAGCTCTCCAGTAAATACTCAAACCCACTTTCCATAATGAACAGCTCAATGGCCTGCCACCAAAGTAAACTCACCCAGAAAGCCTTGAACAAAACCTAACATCCACCATGATGAAATGATTAAAAATTTCTATTGGACATTTGAAAAACATGACAACCAAAACACTACATGCTTATCAATTCTCTCAATTAATGTGAATGGCTTAAATTATCCTCTAAAGAGGGACAGATTGGCTGACAAGATACAAAAAATCAGATTAGATATCTATTGAATACAAGAGTCTCATCTTTCCTTAAAAGATAAAAAAGGGACTCAGGGTGAAGGGATGGTCATCTATAATACAGGCAAATGGAAATCAGAAAAAAAAAGGGGTTGCAATTCTATTTGCAGATACATTAGGTTTTAAACCAACAAAGATAAGGAAAGATAAGGATAGACACTACTTATTTGCCAAGGAAAACACTCAATATGAAGAGATTTCAATATTTAACATTTATCCTATTGTTTTAACATTTATCCTAGGAAGCATTTATTGCACCCTACCAGAACACTCCTCAATTCATAAAGCAAGCCCTAACAGATATGAACAATTTGATATCTTGCTGTACTATAATAGTTGGAGATTTTAACACCTCTTTGGCAGTTCTGGATAAATCCTCCAAAAAGAAACTAAACAAATAAATAATGGACTTAAACTTGATCCTAGAATGAATGGACTGAACAGACATCTACAGAACATGTCATCCTAATAAACCTAAATACACAGGCTTCTTATCAGCTTATGGATCATCCTACAAAATTGATCACATATTAGGTCACAAGTCTAACCTCAGCAAATTTTAAAAAAATAGAAATTATTCATTGTATTTTCTCAGACCATCATGGAATAAAAGTTGAACTCAGTAACAAGAGAAATCAGCATACTTATACAAAATCATGGAAACTAAATGATCAAGAAGGAAATTACAAGATTTCTGGAACAAAATGATAATGAAGACACGAATTGCCAGAACTCGTGGGATACTGGGATACTGCAAAGGCAGTCCTAAGAGAGAAATTTATAGTGTTGCAAGCCTTCCTCAAAAGAACAGAAAGAGAGGAAGTCAAGAACTTAATGGGATGTCTAAAGTGACTAGAAAAGAACATTTCAATCCCAAACACAGCAAAAGAAAAGAAATGACTAAAGTTAGAGCAGAATTAAGTGAAATTCAAAAAAAAAATTATACAACAGATCAATGAATCAAAAAGTCAGTTTTTTGAAAAGGTCAATAAAATAGATAGAACTTTGGGTAACCTAACCAGAAATAAAAGAGTAAAATCAATGCAATCCCTATTAAAGCTCCATTGTCATACTTTAAATAACTTGGAAAAAATAGTACTTCATTTTATATGGAATCAGAAAAAAACTCAATCCAGAAATAAAAACAAATCAGGAGACATCACATTACCAAGCTTCAGGCTATACTATAAATCTATAGTGATCAAAACAGCCTGGTACTGACACAAAAAGAGAGGTAGAAATATGGAACAGAAAAGAGAACCAAGAGATGAACCCAGTCAGTTATTATCATTTGATCTTAGATAAGCCTATCAAAAGCATTATTGGGGGAAAGATTCCCTATTTAACAAATGGTGCTGGGTGAACTGGCTGGCAACCTGTATAAGACTGAAACTGGACCCTCACCTTTCTCCAGTAACAAAAATTGATTCTCACTGGATAAAGATTTAAACTTAAGACATGAAATTATACTAGACATTAAACCTAAGACATGAAACTATAAAAATACTAGAAGAGAATATAGGAAAAGTGTTTGAAGAAATTGGACTAGGAGAATTTATTATGAAGAGGAACCCTGGCAATTCATGCAACACCAAAATTATATTACTGGGATATGATCAAACTTAAAGACTTCTGCATGGCCAAGAGCACAGTAAGTAAAGCATGCAGATAGCCTTCAGAATGGGAGAAGATATTTGCAGGTTATGTTTCTGACATGTGTCTGATAACTAGAATGCACACAGAACTCATACTAACCAATAAGAAAAGAACAAATAACCTCATTTCCTTGTGGGCAAGAGACTTGAATAGAAGGTTCTCTGAATAAGACAGGCACATGGCCTAAAAACACATGAAAAAGTGCTCATCATCTTTAATTATCAGAGTAATGCAAATCAAAACCACTTTGAGATATCATCTAACCTTAGTAAAATTAGCCCACGTCACAAAATCCCCAAACTTCAGATGTTGGCACAGATTTGGAGAGAAAGGAACACTTCTGCACTGCTGATGGGAATGCAAGCTAATAGTCCTTTTTGGAAAGAAGTTTAGAGAATACTCAAAGTAGACTTAAAGTAGACCTGCCATTCGATCTTGCAGTTCTTCTACTAGGTATATACACAGATGATCAAAAATCATTTTACCACAAAGACACTTGTACCAGAATATTCAATGCAGCCCAATTCATAATTGCCAAGTCATGGAAGCAGCGTAAGTGCTCATCAACCCATGAAAGGTATATGTATACCACAGAACATTATGCAGCCATAAAAAAGATGGAGACTTCACATCTTGTATGTTTACCTGGATGGAGTTGGAGTTGGAATATATTCTTCTTAGTAAAGTATCTCAATAATGGAAGAAAAAGTATCCATTGTACTCAATACTATTATGAAACCAATATATAATCACCTACACTTTCATATGAATGATAAAACAAAACTATAGTCCAGAAGGCAGGAAGAAAAAGGGACGAGGAGGGTGAAGAGAGGGAGTAGGGAGGAGGGTGAAGGAAGGAGGGTATTTGGTGGGACCTCTTCTATTGTGCATAGTGCAATGGTACTTTTTTTTTTTTTTTGCAGTTTTTGCCTGGAGCTGGGTTTGAACCCACCACCTCTGGCATATGGGGCCGGAGCCCTACTCCTTTGATCCATAGGGCACTGCCCTTGCAATGGTACATTTTAAAACTATTAAGAGTATAGTATAAATGTCTTGCCACAACAAATAAGTAAGTGAGGTGTTGTTTATGTTAACAAGTTTGATGTAAGCTTTCCACATTGTATATCAAATTAACACATAGTACTACATAAATGCATTAGTGTATACAGTTATCATTTAATAAAAAAAAAATTATTACCGACTGCTACCAAAAACTCTACACCCAGAAATTTGACAATGTGGAAGAAATGGACCAATACTTGGAATCACACTATCTTCCTAAACTGCACCAGTAAGAAATAGATTTCTTGAACAGACTGATATCAAGCACTAAGACTGCAGAAACAATAAAAAAGCTTCTGACAACAACAACAATAAAAAGCCTGGGACCAGATGGCTTCACATCAGAAGTCAAATCTTCAAAGATTTGCTTGCACGTATATTACAGAACCTGTTCCAAAACATTGAGAAGGAAGGAACCTTACCCCAAAATGTTCTATGAAGCAAACATCACTTTGATTCCAAAACCAGGAAAGGACCCAACCAAAAAAGAGAACCAGAGACCAATTTCATTAATGAATATTGATGCAAAAATACTGAACAAAATCTTAGCTAATAGATTACAGCTACACATTGAAAATTATACATCACGATCAAATAGGTGTCATTCAAAGGATGCAAGGCTGGTTTAACATACATGAATCCATAAATGTAATACATACATCAAAAGAAGCAAAACAAAGACCAGATGATCCTTTCAATAGATGCAGAAAAAGCATTTGAAAAAATTCAGCATCCTTTTCTAACAAGAACACTTAAGAAAATAGTCACAGGTGGCACATTTGTTAAGCTGATTGAAACATCTACGACAAACCCACAGCTAACATCATACTGAATGGAGTAAAATAGAAAGCTTTTCCACTTAGAACTGGAACTGGACAAAGATGTTCTCTGTCACCACTATTCAACATTGTGCTGGAAGTTCTAGCCAATGTAATCAGGCAAGAGAACGAAATAAAGGGCATCCAAACGGGGGCAAATGAGGTCAAACTCTCACTCTTTGCCAATGATAAGATCTAATACTTAGAAACCCCAGAGAGTCAACCACAAAACTCCTGGAAGTCATCAGAAAATATGGTAATGTCTCAGGGTATAAAATCAATATCCACAGATCAGTAGCTTTTGTATATGCCAATAACAGCCAAGTTTGAGAAGCAAATCAAGGACACAATTCCCTTCACAGTAGCTTCAAAGAAAATGAAATACTTAGGAATATACCTAACAAAAGAGGTGAAAGATCTTTTCAAAGAGAATTATGAAACCCTAAGGAAAGAAATGGCAGAAGACACTAACAAAAGGAAGAACATACCACGCTCCTGGCTGGGAGGAATCAACATTGTGAAAATGTCTATTCTACCCAAGAAATATACACATTCAATGAAATCCCCATTAAAGTACAAACATCATATTTTGAAGAACTGGAAAAAAATATTTCATTTTGTATGGAACCAGAAAAAAAACACATATAGCTAAGGCTACTCTTAGTAATAAAAACAAAGCCAGAGGCATCACTGTACCAGATATCAGGCTATAATACAAGTTTACAGTAATCAAAACAGCATGGTATTGGCCCCAAAATAGAGATATACACATACGGAATAGAAAAGAAAATCAAGAGTTGAAACCAGTCTCTACTTGCCATCTGATCTTTGATAAATCTAGCAAAAACATACAATAGGGGAAAGAATTCCTATTCAACAAATGGTGCTGGAAGAACTGGATAACCGCATGTAAAAGACTGAAATTAGACCCACACCTTTCACCACTTACAAAAGCTGACTCAAAATGAATCAAAGACTACATCTAAGACACAAAATGATAAAAATCTTGGAAGAAAGCATGAGGAAGATGCTTGATGATGTTGGAATGGGCAAAGATTTTATGACAAATATTCCAGTGGCCATCACAACAATGACAAAATTTAACAAATGAGACTTAATTAAGCTGAAAAGCTTCTGCACAGCTAAAGACATGACAAGTAAAGCAAAAAGGCAAACTTCAGAATGGGAAAAGATACTTGTAGGGTATCAATCTGACAAAGGGTTAATAACTAGAATCTATAGAGAATTCAAATTAATCAACAAAAAAAGAGTAAAGAATCCCATATACTACTGGGCAAGTGATATGAACAGAACCTTCTCTGATGAAGACAGATGACTGGCTAACAAAAATAAAGCATAACTATATACTGTCTATAAGAAATAAGTACCTCACTTCAAATATAATTATATGGGTATATCAAAAGTAAAAGGTTGCAAACAATCAAAAGAAAACATTGATGGCTATATTAATTCCAAATAAAGTAAACTTCAAAACAATGAAAATGACCAGAAATAGAAAGGGATGTCATATATTTATAAAAGGATCAATCTACTGGGTGGCACCTGTGGCTCAAAGGAGTAGGGGGCTGGCCCCATACACCAGAGGTGGCGAGTTCAATCCTGACCCCAGCCAAAAAAAAAAAAAAAAAGGGATCAATCTACCTAGAAGACAGTAATCCATAATGTGCATGTACCAAATAATAGGGCTGAAAAAAATGTAAAACAAAAACTGAACTTAAAGAAAATGGAGACAAATGTACCCTTACCATTGGTGACTTCTGCATCATCTCAACAACTGACAGAACTAAACAGAAAAATCATCAAAGACAGAAAAAGCTTATCAAACAGCAGGATCTAAACTGCATTTGTAGAACATTCTTCCCAACAACAGAATACACATTCTTTTCAAGTTCCTGTGGAATATATACCAAAATTGGTCATATCTTGGACTAACAAACAAAGAAAAAGAACCCCAACCACTTCAACAAATTCAAAAGAATTATGCAGAGTATATTCTCTGACCACAAAGAAATCAAACTAGGAATTAGTAATAGGAAGAAAACAGGAAAATCTCCAAACACAGGAAGCTAAATTAAATACTTCTAAATGGCTAGAAGAGGAAGACTTGAGGGTAATTTAAAAAGTTAAATGAACTGAATGAAAATGAAAATACAACAAATCAAAATATGTGGTATACAGATAACACAGTACTGAAGAAAATTTATAGCACCAAACCCTAACATAAAAGGGCATTCTTGGGGGATTCTGGGAAGATGGACGACTGGTAGCAACCCTGGTCAGAGGCTCCTGAGCAAAGGAAGAAAAACTGGTTGGAATCAGAATCTATGAAGCCAAAGACGGGGAGCTGAGCCCAGAAAGAAGTTCGGCAAGCTATAAATCCAAGGAAGATCATTTAAGAACATAAAATACAGGCACAAAGTGGGC
>NW_003852440.1:5640211-5641421 GCF_000181295.1 Otolemur garnettii | reverse complement strand
CCCAGGGCTCTGGGCAGGTCCAGAACTGATTGCTAGAGCTGCAAGCTTCCCGCGGGCAGCGGGTTGCCGGAGTAGAGTTCCCCTGCTCCGGGCAGCCACAGAAGTACTTGCTAGAGCTTAGCGCACCCCTGCCAGTGGTGGCAGATGAGTCCCCCACTCTGGGAGGGCCTAGAACTCCTTGCTAGAGCTGCGCACCCCGCTGGTGGTAGAGAAGCACCCTGCCCCAGGGCTCTGGGCAGGTCCAGAACTGACTGCTAGAGCTGCAAGCTTCCCGCCGGTGGCAGGTGGCTGGAGTGGAGTTCCCCTACTCTGGGCAGCCACAGAAGTACTTGCTAGAGCCTAGCGCACCCCCGCAGGTGGCTGCAGACAAGTCCCCCACTCTGGGAGGACCCAGAACTGCTTGCTAGAGCCGTGTGTGCTCCACGGGTGTCCTAAGGGCAGTGGTGGAGGAGTCCTCTGTTCCAGGCAGACCCCAAACAGCCTACTAGAGACATGCACACCCCACAGGGGCAAGCAGAGGAGTTCCTTGCTCCAGGCACCTGTGCTGGGTGGGCCCAGAATTCCTTGCTAGAGCCACGCGCACCCTGCAGGAGGCGGTGGAGGAGTCTAGCGCTCTGGGTGGGCCAAGAACTGTCTATTAGAGCCACGTGTGTCCCACAGACGGAGGTGGAGGAGTTCCCCACTCTGGCTCCCAGGCTGGGAGGGAATAGATCGGCTTGCTAGTGCCGCGCACGTCCAACAGGTCACGGTGAAGGAGTCCTCCACTCCCCCCAGCTACTCTGGGGGGGCCGAAAAAGACTGATCTGATCGCTTGTGTACCCTACACTACCACTGCCATTCCCCCACCCCCCGACTGCTCCAGGGTGCTGAACTAGGACTGATCCGGCTACTGCCAGTATCCTGCCCACTGGTTTCCCCAGTAGGCTGAACGAGGTCTAATCTGGCCACACACACTCCCGTGCAGCTGCTGCCATTCCACTGTACCCCAGTTGACCCAGCACCCGAGAACTGGGAGTAGACAACAGACACGCTCTGCCTCTCTCTTGCTGGGCAACTAGAAGAGGCCACCAACTGAACAGTTCTGATAAGGCCTCCAAACAAGGTAAACTCAGAATGGGGCGGAATCAGTGGAAAGACTCTGGCAACTCGAATAACCAGAATAGATCAACTCCCCCAAGGAAAAATGGGGCAGACGTAATTGAAGACCCCA
>NW_003852440.1:5628224-5636211 GCF_000181295.1 Otolemur garnettii | reverse complement strand
AGAGGGATTCGAGGGTTCACTTCTGTGGTTCATCTTGCAAGGGTACAAGTGAATCTTTCTATGAGTAGAATATGAATGTTTTGACATAAGAACTAAGAAAGTTACATGAAAAAAAAAAAGAGCATTCTCAAATTAGTAATCTAAGCCCCCTCTTCAAGAATTCAGATAACAAAGAACAAAATAAGCTCAAAGCAAGCAGAAAGAAGAAAATAATAAAGATAGGAGCAAAAATCAATGAAATGAAATAAAGAAAAACAATAGAAAAAAATTAATAAAACAAAGATCCCACTTAAAAATATAAATAAAACCAGCCATGTAAGAGACAGAAAAAGGAAAAAAGTGAGAGGATACAAATTGCCAGTAGCAAGAATGAAATAATGGTATTTTACTACAAACCCTATAGATGTCAAAGGTCTTATAAGGGAATACTATGAATAATTTTACACATAAATTTTAAATAAAATTAGATGAAATAGACCAATTCCTGAAAAAATACAAACTACCACAACTCACCCAATGAAACAGATAATGTCAATAGCCCTACAACTATCAAGAAGACTGAATAAATAAAAAATTCAATAATTTAAAACTTCCAATACAGAAGTTTCTAGGACTATATTATTTCAGTGGTAATTTCTACCAAATGCTTAAAGAATTTACACAGAGAGACATCAGCAAGATGACAAAATAGGAAGTCCCAACCTTTACTACCCCCAAATAAAAATTTAACTAGAAGCTATATACAGAAAACACATTTGTGCTCCCCAAACTTGGAAAAGCCTCAGACAGATACATAGACCACAGAACCAAATAAAACTGTATTTGAAGGATAAGAGAAATGGTCACACTTTGACCCTATTGCCCCATCCCACACTTCAAAATGACACAAATTCTTTGCCATATGCTAAGAATTTTCCAAGGCCCACAGTTTATACAGTGGAAGAGAATACAAATCAGATATTGAGCAGTTTCTCTGGCATTTCTGTTGTCTTAGTGGGAGGTGGAGAGGTAGCAGAATAGGCAGACTACCTAGGGTTGGGTAAAAGAAAGCAAGGACACAAAGCCCACAGCAAAAAGCTCACAGACCTTACTGGTAACTTTGTGTACCTGCCAGTGGTAGTGCCCAATCTGCACTACTACTACACTTACAGCTTATTCATAAAGGTTAGTTATTAGTTGGTCACTCCCAGAAATGGTAAAAAAAAAAAAAAAAAAAAAAAACCAAAACCTCTACCTGACTCATATTCCTTCATGGCTTGATATCTAGGTCCAGCTTCAGACTCTGCCAAGGCCCCACTCTGGGAGAGAGATATCCACACAACACAATATTACAAAATGCAGGGGCCAGTTCTTCCTTACCCACGAATTTAAACAGCACTCAGTTCAGCCTCAAAACCCACCTCAAGACCACACCTAGGTAGGTAAGCAAACCTTACCTGTGCATTTCTACCAAGCATAGCTGCTCATCTCCTCTATCCTAACATCAAAGGCAGCAGCTCAATAATCTAGAGAACACAAAACCAAGCTCTGCTTGCCTGATTATTAGCAACTGGCCCATTCAGTATTACAAGTTAGACTAAATAGTAAAGGTTGATCTCTGCAAAAAACCAACCAAACGACAACAAAAAAACCCCTATACATGTAAAAACTGAAAAAGATGACTGTCTCCTCAAAGTCACAGATACCAACATAAGAAACAGGACTATGAAAATTCAGGAAATCATAACACCTCATAAGAAACTAAGAAATCTCCATCAATGAACTAAAGAAGTAGAAACCTATTAAATAATGGACAAAGAATTCAGAACAATCCTCCTTAAAAAGTTCAGTGAACTATAAGAATATATGGATAAGAAATCAGATAAAATTTAGAAAATAATAAACAAACAAAATGAGAAATTTGGCAAAGAAATAAAAAGAATTAAAAAAAAAAGAAAAATCCTAGCAATGAAGACTACAATTACTGAACAGAATAGTGCAATAGAAAGCTTTAACAGCAGCTCAATCAAGGTAAAGAATGAATCAGTGAGTTGGAGACAGAACATGTGAAATTCTCCAGTCAAAGGAACTAAAAGAAAAGAATGAAGAAAGCCTACAGGAGCTATGGGACATTATCAAGAGACCTAATGTTCTCATTAAAAAAAAAAGTTACAAAAGCAGAAGAACCAGAGAGCACATTTAAAGAGCTAACAGCCCAAAACTTCCCTTTTCTAGGGGAAAATACCCATATTAAGTAAGTACAGAGATCACCAATTAATTTTAACCCAAAGAGTTCAACAAGACATATAATAGTCAATTACCAAAAACTAAAGACAAAGAAAAAATTCTAAGAGCAGCAAGAGATAAGAAAATACAAAAACACCCCAATATAACAATTGGTAGATTTTGCAGCAGGAATTTTGAAATAAAGGAGATAAGGGGATAATATATTAAAAGTGCTAAAGGAAATAAGCCACCAGCCAAGCACACTTTACCCAGCAAAGCTATCTTTCAGAATTGAGGCAGAAATAAAAACTTTGCCAGGCATATAAATGCTAAGAGAGCTCACCACCACTAGGCCTGCCCCACAGAAATTGCTAAAGGGAGTTCTGTAAGCTGAAACAAACATAAAACTTAAGAAAGCAGAAAACTCAATCATCTACATAATACAGAGCCATATTCAGAATATTCTAGGACTGTAATGGTAGTGTGTAAAGCAATTTTATTCCTAGTACAAGGGTTAAAACAAAACTACTAATAGCTATAGTTAAATTGTCAAGGAATCCTTATTTCAAAATAAGGCAAATTCTGGCATCAAAACATAAAATGTAGGGAGGGGGTGGAGTAGAAGTATAAAGATGAGTACATTCAGAGTTAAGTTGTTATCACCTTGAAATAAACTGATGTATGTGTAAGAGGTTTTATGTAAGCTTCATATCAACCACAAAGCAAAAATCTGTAGTAGACATACGAAACAAAAACAGAATG
This sequence comes from Otolemur garnettii, assembly GCF_000181295.1. NCBI lineage: Eukaryota > Metazoa > Chordata > Mammalia > Primates > Galagidae > Otolemur > Otolemur garnettii. Next base: position 5,633,244 of record NW_003852440.1, on the reverse strand, counting down.
GACTCAAAACATACCATTGCACAAAATCAAACCACAAACTAAGATGGCAAGAGAGGAAGGGAGAAACAAAATATCTATAAAACAACCAGAAAATGATCAATAACATGGCATGTAGAAATTAATATTACCTAATATTAATATTAAATTTAATCCATTTAGTATAAATGGATTAAATTCTTAAATAAAAAGATAGTGACTGAATAGATTAAAAAAAAAAAAAGCAGGAAGACCCAACTATACAACTATAGGCTGTCTAAAAGAGACTGACCATTTTTAACATTGTTGACTGACAATTTTAGGCAGTGCTATTATTCCATCATTGAATATGAAAGTGAAACAATCTAAATAAACTTCAATAGATTTTGTTCATACATAATGAATTAAAAGGAAACTTTGTAAATATTTTCTATGTATCTTCTAATTTTTTTTGGTATGATGAATTGTGTAGCACTCATCTACCTGTAAGAATACACAATAGGTTTTGCAAATATATCTCATTTTGCTGCACTTTCCTTTAAAAGAGCACACTCTACATTTTCTATTTGGATTTTTTTTTTCTAAAATGTGGCCTTTTATTTGCCCTGAAAGCCTGAAAAAGTAAATTGTTGTAAGGAGCAATTTTAGAAGTACTAGAAGTGCCAGATTCTATGCTGCATTCATTTGAATAAATTATCCATTCCTTAGCTACTTCTAGCAGACCCTGTGTGTATGTCTTTTATAGTTTCGTGTAGCTTTTCCTTTACTGAATAGATCTCCAAGTTACAGATGTAGCCAGTCTCACTTTCACAAAGCATTCTCACTAAAATCCCATATTTTGCTTTTCTTTGCTGAGTTATATGTTCTGAAACTGATACATCATCTATATAGTACTACTGCTTCATCTTGTGATAACTACTGCTTAGGTTTATACAAAGACTGAAATTACAGAATAAAGTAATCCAAAAGAGGCCTGATTTTATAAAGTCTGTCTTCAATAGATGTAGCTTGTGTATTATCTATCACTAAAATGAAAAATTCTAAGGATTTGCTCTAACTTCATTCTGCTCACAGTTTTAGAAAATATTGATGTTTCAAGCAAAGGGTATGCTGACCAATCATCTCTCCAATGTGATTTTTTGTTTGTCTCATCAATATCAATAGACTATAAAGCTTCTTTTTATCACTAGTGGTAACTTCTATCCATGGTAAAGTTTTAGCAGAGGTTTTTTGTTTTGTTTTATTTTGTTTGTAGAGACAGTCTCACTTTTTCACTCTCAGTAGAGTCCTGTGGCATCACACAGCTCACAGCAATCTCCAGTTCCTGGGCTTAGGTGATTCTCCTGCCTCAGCCTCCCAAGTAGCTGCGATTACGGGTGCCTACAACACCCAGCTACTTTTTGTTGCAGTTTGGCCAGGGCCAGGTTTGAACCTACCACCCTCTGTATATGGGACCAGTGCCCTACTCACTGAGCCATAGGCACCGTCCATGTTTTAGCAAAGTTTTTATAAAATTGTTCCATTTGGCAGTGGTATAAATTCGTTTGAGAAGCAACTAAATAAAAAAAATCATTATCAAAAATTAAATCTTTTGCTTCATTTATACTCTGTGGATCATTAAGTTTAACAGTTACACTTGTAATAGCTGTATAAACTTCCAAAGTTGATGTAATATCATTTTCAATCTACTTTCTTCAAAATCACTTTCACTAGCACATTATATTGTATTTCTTTTTTGCTGCTTTGATGGTCTAATATCAGAGTCATAACTATTTTCTGATAAACTATCATTTTCCAGATCACTACAAAGTATTTCAAAATCACTTGGACCATCAGATAAAATATCTGCATGTAATTCATTGGAAAATTCTTGGGTGGCACCTGTGGCTCAAAGGAGTAGGGAACCGGCCCCACATACTGGAGGTGGTGGGTTCAAACACAGCCCCAGCCAAAAACTGCAAAAAAAAAAAAAAAAAAAAAAAATCTTCACCACCACAATCAAGCATGGGTGAAATAAAATTGTCATAATGGACCATAGTTCTGCAAGATGCTACCATCTTGGGAGAAATGAAGTTAAAGGTATGTGAGATCTCTCTATATTGTTATTTATAACTGCATCTCAATCCACAATAATCTCGAAATAAAGAGTTTTTAAAAATGACGATAAAAAACAATTGGCTGTTGGAGATTTTACAAGGTAAAATTAACCATCATCTATCTAAAATAGCTTAATCATTCCTCTTTCTGGAAGCAAAAGGTTAGATGAAGTGACCAAGGGAACTCATCAAGGTTTTTCATAACACCATCACCATAGAATGGTATACTAAGAAATACAGTAAGTTTTTAATAGTCTTGAAAAGAATATAAATGTGTTAAGTTTAATCATAAAGGTAATAGAATGTGACTTTTAAATTACTGAATGAAAATTAAGTTATATCTGCTACCAAGCTACATTTTTAAAATACAGCTTTCTTTTGAAGTTTTTATGAATATGTTACATATCAAGACTTACCTACTCTTTTCTGTCTTAATTCTTTTAACATTCAATTTCCAGGTAACAAATGCTTTATTAATTCTGAAAGGAAAAATACTTCTTATATTTATAAATCACATATTTATATGTAACAAATTTAGTAAAAGTTGGTAATATTAGAATATTCTCCAGAACGTTTCATTCATCCTGAGCTATCTAAAGTAAATAGTAAACAATATAAATTTTCTTTCAAACTATTAATAGAATATAAAACTAAAGATCAAATATAAGTGAAAATCCTTATACTTCTCAGAGATGCAGGATTCATGTAGCTGAGACATTCCAATAAATATTAAAAACCATAAAACATGTTATTTTCTTATATATATTATTGGCTTATTTTGAAAAGAGATTTCTATTTCAAAAAGAGTCAAGATTCAATTTTTTTTTTTTGAGACAGAGTCTCACTATTCACCTTTTGTACAGTGGCGTGGCATCACAGCTCACAGTAACCTCAACCTCTTGAGCTTAAGTTATTCTCTTGCCTCAGCCTCCCAAGTAGCTGGGACTACAGGCACCTGCCACAATGCCTGGCTATTTTTTGTTGCAGTTGTCATTGCTGTTTATTAGACCTGGGCTGGGTTTGAACCCACCAGCCTGGTATATGTGGCTGGTACCCTAACCACTGGACTATGGGTGTTGAGCCAAGATTCAACTTTTATTGATAATAAAAAGCCACATGGATAAAGAAATCTTTGTTAATGATAAGTAAAAATTTAATATATGTCATTCTGATATTATTTAATACTTATGTAAAAAACATGCATCTGTAATTTTAAAAACTCAAAGAACCTACATGAGAAAGAATTGAAAAGTTTCCCTGGTTAGTATTCATCATTTATAATTTTCATTCATGAAATAGAAATGCCAACTGTGTCTATTAATATAAATATCCTTCAACTTCTCTAAATGAATATTATTTCATAGTCTAGTGCCGTATCACAATCCCTCTTTCAGTAGTCTTTGTATTTTTAGGACACCACCCTTAAATAGACATTGAGATGTGATACTTGTTTGCTCAAGTGGGATTCCTTCTGTAGTTGGTAAGAGCCAGTGGGGAGAGGAAAATCATGGGATAGGAACGTGTCCAAGAAGCCAATCAAACAACCAGTCTTAGAGATTACATTGGCTGATCTTGAACCAAAGAAGGCTGAAAGAGGCCTGAAACCATCCAAGCAGTTCAAAGACAATCCCATCATGCATGTCCTTCAAATAACCATAACTTAAAAATTGGAAATGCTTCAAACAAATGTAGTAACTTGACCTTAAACCAGATTCCAAAGAGGCATTACAAATAAGTTCCTATTTCATTTTAACTCAGATCCACAGAATCATAGTACCTCAGGAGTATAGAAGATCCCTGAAAACCCACATGAATCCAGTGATGGTGGAATACGTATCTGTACTAGGCCATATAAACATCTCTGATCATCCTATCTAAGGTAGTAACACACACACACACATACACACCTCTATTTTATTTCTCTGTTTTATTATCTTTATGAACCTTAACACTATCTGAAATTATCTTGTTGATTTACTAGTTTATTATTTATCTCCCTCCAGTAGAGAGTAAGTTCTATACCAACAGAGCTTTTTTAGATATTTTTTTCACAGTTCTATCTCTAGTGCTTCTACCAGTAGAATGAAAGAGGTACATAGCTTTTGTTCAATTAAGTGACTAACTTTACTACCACAAAATTCATGCAGTTCTGTTATGGAGAAGTTTCTTAGGTCCTTGGTTATTTAAACTATTTACCATATTAAATATAACAATTTAAAATATTATTTATCTCTTTTCCTGGTTCCGAGAAGACAAGAATACATCCCAAGAAAAGGCTGACATTAGAGGAGAAATAAGAAAATTATAAAACTAGACACAACACGAAAAGAACAATAGTTTGGGACTATTCTGGTTCTTGGGACCAGAGTCCCAGGAGCCCTGATGTAATGGGTTATGATGTAATGTTATGTACCTTAGAACTAGATACAATTTTAGTGATAAACTTGAATAAACAGGTTCCCCAAGTTTCCTTACTCTGTTTTATTTTCCTAAGACTAGCCCACATCACAAAATCCCAAAACCCGAGATGTTGGTGTGGATGTGGAGAAAAGGAAACACTTCTATACTGCTGGTGGGAATGCAAACTAACATGTTCCTTTTGGAAAGAAGTTTGGAGAACACTTAGAGAATCTAAAAATAGACCTGTCATTTGATCCTACAATTCCTCTACAGGTATATATCCACAAGACCAAAAATCACATTATAACAAAGATATATGTACCAGAATGTTTATTGCAGCACAATTCATAATTGCTAAGTCATGGAAGAAGCCCATGTGCCCATCAACCCATGAATGGATCAATAAATTGTGGTATATGTATACCGTGGAATATTATGCAGCCTTAAAGAAAGATGGAGACTTTACCTCTTACATGTTTACATGGATGGAGCTGGAACATATTCTTCTTAGCAAAGTATCTCAAGAATGGGAGAAAAAGTATCCAATG
>NW_003852440.1:5623371-5628204 GCF_000181295.1 Otolemur garnettii | reverse complement strand
AACCCAATTATAGCCCAAGAATATGGAGAAAGGGGAGAGGGAGGGGAGGGGAGGATGGGTGGAGGAAGAGTAGTTGGTGGGACCACACCTAGGGTGCATCTTACAAAGGTATATGTGAAATTTACTAGGTGTAGAATACAAATGTCTTAACACAATAACTAAGAAAATACCGTGAAGGCTATGTTGACCAGTTTGATGAAAGCATTTCAGATTGGGTGTAAAACCAGCACATTGTACCCCATGATTGCATTAATGTACACAGCTATTATTTAATAATAAATAAATAAATAAATAAAGTTAAAAAAAACTAAGTAAAAAAAATTTAAAGCATTTGTTAGTTGAGAAACATAAAATGCCTCTTGTAAAAAAATGTAATAATAACATTTAATCACTACCTGATATTTATATATTTATATATTTATTTTTCTCTTGCCTACTATAACAAATTATTTGAAATTATTATTTGTTTTGTTCAATACAGTATGATCAGCATCTAGAATAGTGGTCTCAACCTTCCTAATGATGTGGCCCTTTAATACAGTTCCTGTGGGTCGTGCCCCACAGGTTGAGAACCACTGATCTAGAAAAATGCCTGGTTCTTAGCAGACTCTCAAGAAATATTCTTTTAATGAATAAATAAATGTATGGAAAAATAATAAAGTAAGGTCAATATAGTTGACCCTTGAACAAACATGGCTTTGAACTGCTAAGTTCACATATATGTGAATATTTTCCTTCCTCTGCCATTCCTGAGACAGCAAGACTGAAACTAGGCCCAACAGAGTTAAAATGATCTAGCAACCAGTAAACTTTCTTAAGTGCCATAGCAAAAAGAAAACAGTTTATTACAATCCCATTGCAACAAATAGACTGATAGGCTAAGACTGATTAGGATCCATACAGCTGGCTGGGGCTAGGCAGAATAGACTTACTCACTGATAAGTGACTTTTTGACATCAGAGGGCTAAAAACTCCACCCTCAGATCATGCTAACATTGACATTTTCTGAATATGTGACCTATGAAGAAGCATGTAGGGTCAAAAACAACCCTTTCCTTCTAGCCAATCATTCTCCAGTCCTGAAATCCTGCTTTTTCAAACTCTCACCCTTAAATCTACAGCTACACAGGAAGTATAGGGAAACAGATTTGAACCTGACTCCCATCTTCCTATTTCACTGCCTGGCAATAAAATTTTCTCACTGCAAAAACCCAGTGCTTTGGCATTTGGCTTTCCATTGGGCAAATGAACCCAATTAGGTTCAGGAACAAGACCAACTCTTCTTCCTCGTTCTACTGCATGAAAGCAGAAGACCTTTATTATGATCCACTTCCATTTAATGCACAGTAAATATATTTTATCTTTGTTCCTTAGCATTTTCTTTTCTCTAGCTTACTTTATTATAAGAATATAGCTATCATGTATATATGTATAAATAAACATAATAATATGTGTTAATTGACCATTTTCATTATTGGTAAGGCTTCCAGTCAGCAGTGGGTTACTAGCACTTAAATTTGGGGGGGGGGTTGAAAAGTTATACTCAGGTTTTCCACGGCATGAGGGTCAGCATCCCCAAACCCCATTCTGTTCAAGGGTCAACTTGACTATAAAATATTTTTACAATATTTATCGAAAAAGGTTAAAATTAAGAGTTTTAATACTTAAATAAGATTCATTTATCTAAAAAATTGTTATGAAATACCATATTTTCCCTGTTATTTCCCATGACTGTGGCATTACTAAGTAGAACCCAGATGTTACCCAGGCAATTTTCAACAGGATTAGACTACAAAGAACTGGTTTCATTTTCTTTCATCTCACCGGAAATTGTAAAATATCTTAAACTTCCGTAATAAATAGTAAAATCTTCTTTCTGATAGCCATTCTGGAACAGGTACAAGTTCTACTTCCTCTGTATCATCACCTATTTTAATAACCTACAAATATAAAGCAAAAAAGTATGATTTTATTTCTTTTAAAAATATGTACTATTTTCAAGAAACTAAAAAAGCCTATATTTGACTCATAATTTCTTGCCTTCATAATGAAGCTTTTTCTACATCTGAAACCCTCAACCACTTTACCTATACTCAAATTTGTTTCCCTTAAACATACTGTTTCTATACTTGCCATTTTCTAATGCTATTTCTTGCACTCCCACAAAGAGAAGATAAGAAAAACCTCCTCCTCATCCTGAGATATTTTCACAAATACCTGCTGAAATTTTGTCTCATAATTTCCACATTTTCTATAAAAGTAATGTTTATGAACATAATTTTAGCTACATTTCTGTATACTTTTATAGAAAGTACTTCTGTATACTTTTATAGAAAGTAACAGATTATATGTACGGATTGTAAAGGGCTTGAAAGTCCAAGGTGGCTTATAATCCCACTACCAAATCCCTTACTTTGACATTCAAAAAATACATGCCTTTCCTCAAAGAATTCTCTCTTCCCTCAAATTCCTCTCCCTCATCCAAATGTTAACATTTTAAAAACATTTCTACTAGAGATAAAAGTATGCCTATATCAGCACATATGTGTCTATTTGTATGTTTTATTTATAGAGCAGTTGTCCTTCCTTTCTTATGTGATATTGCACATTAGAAACATTTCCACATCTGCACATACAGAACTACTTCATACAGATGTGTTTTTTTCCCAGGCACACTTAAGAGTTTATTATAGTTGGGAGGCCCGGAAAGCAGAGAAAGGCAGATAGACATTAAAAAAAAAAAAATGGTCAAAACAAGAATTGAGTAATTTATTTCAACTTGTGATAAATATCAAAGAGCTATATAAAAGTATAATAGGAGAATTTCTACACTTTACAGTGAAGTTTCTGACAAATGTGCTAATGAAGATCATCCTTTTCTTTATTATTATGATTCCTATTATGCCAGCAAATGCCCTTTCTTTAAAAAAAAAGTATACCAAATATTAATAAAGTATTTGAGACGTGAAAAAATTCTTAAAATTGAATCCTCAAACCTAAATTTCTACAAAGAAAAAGTCACAAGCAAGGAACAAACAGAAAAAAAAAAAGAAAGAAAAGAAAAAATGTCACTATTCAATAGCTTTTTCAAGGAGAAATCTTATACCCAAATTCTTCCTCAAATGACCAGGTATCTCTGAAATAGATTAATTTATGCAATTAAGATATAAATTGGATAATATTTTTCTATTATAATTCCAAAAGCTGATATTACCTTTGATATAAATGAAGCAGTAGTAATCCAATATTCTTTACAACGTTTAGCTTTATGGGGAGAGACTACCTGAAGATCATATGGATTGTAAAGGGCTTTAGAATTATTCCGAGGAAGGCAATATACAAATTCTCCATCATCTTTCAGACATTTCTGAGATTAAACAATTTTAATTAGACTAAATTAACTATTAAAATGGCTAAAAAGATTACTGATAAATTAAAATAATTTTAATATAGATTAAAAATAAGAACAACATCATTAAGGAAGGCTAATACCAAAATGTGTCTATAATCAAAATTTAACAAGATCTTATGGAAGATTTAATATATTCAAATATATAACATGATGTGGTAATAAAAAATTCAGAAAAATTTACCTGTATGTTTACTAACACTTACTAGTAAGCATTGGCTAACCCAAAAAACTTGACAACACACCTTTTACATATATGCCACCTTCCAGTAAATTTGTCTGCCAAAACCAGAAACCTTTTGGGCATATCAAATTTATTTATTTTGACAATGATGGTGGTAATAATAGGTAATATTTGTTAAATAAACAAAAATATTTAATATTTGGTTCACATACATTATCTTTATAATCATAAGTTTAAACTCTTAAATTTATAAGAACTAAGGTTTGATCTTCTTAATCTCATTGAACAGATACAGAAATTAATATTTTGATAATTAGGGAAGTAAAAAAATTCAGGACATAGCAAAGTAGGTATTTGAAACCAAGTGTGATTCCCATGTTCTGTGCTATTGAAATAAACAGTAGTGCCTCTCCTACACTTACTTGGCATTATTGAGAAAATTTTTAGAGTTAAAAGTTTCTTGAAGCTTTTATTGATAAGCACTATTCTAAAATCATAAGGAAGTTTAAGTTTTTTCTGGATAATTTTATTTGTTAAGAAGCATTTGATATTTACTGTAGTTTTATATTTGGATACAGTTCTAAAGTGTTTTAAATTTTGTCTTCCTTGATGATTATTTGTTTCTTCACAATTTTTTTAGCTGTTTTACTTTCTTATTTTGGCTTCTGATATAATCTATGTGAAGAAACCTTCAAAAACATGTTTAAAAACTGCAAATAGTAAGAAACGACCCCTGAGTGATGATTTGCACACTCAGCTTTGTTATAGTTATCTGGCCGCTTGACTCATTTTTGTTCTACATTACCTTTCAAAATGTAAAGTTGCTAGGAAACAATGCAGATGCAAATATTCTGAATGGATCATATGTGTAATTGAAAATTCAATTACAGAAGCATAAAAATAATATGTTCCAATTATGTTTTAATTTAAAAATAAGTGTTTTTTCATATTCTCAATCCTTTCTTCACATACAAATGAAACATACTGTATTTGAGTCCAAGGAACCCATGTACATGTCTGTTTTGTTGTTTTTTAACTACTATGCCCCACTACTTGTCAGGTACAATAACACATGTTTTATCTCATTTAATCCTCACACTTCTCTTTTTAGTTCTCTAAGTGTTCTCCAGATTTCTTGCCATTTGATACTACAATTCCACTATTAGGTATATACCCAGAAGATAAAAAATCACATTACAATAAAGATGTTTGTATCAGAATGTTTACTGCAGCACAATTC
>NW_003852440.1:5613567-5623066 GCF_000181295.1 Otolemur garnettii | reverse complement strand
GGAAAGATCATCTATATTTCTGTCTAACAAGGGTACAGATGAACTTTTCTAGAAATAGAACGTAAATGTTTTGACACAATGACTATGCAAATGACATGAAATTTATGTGAACCAGCTTGATGAAAGTATTTCAAAATGTACATGAAAACACTACACTGTACCCCCTGTTTGCATTAATGTATAGAGCTATCATTTAATAAAAAAAAAAGAACTTCAAAAAAATAATTGTTCATTAATCTGCACATTATAATTTTACTTTTTATATATGTTATGATCGCTAATAAAATATGGATTTTTAAAAGTTAAAAAAAAAATCCTCACACTTCTCTAAGAGAAGTACTTTTATCTCCATTTCATGGCCAAGGAAACTAAAGTTCAGAGAAGTTAAGAACTTGTCCGAGACCACACAATGAGTGTATATAGGTTCAAACCTAGATGAATCTGATCCCATTATGCATGTACTTTCCTTTATATTATGCTGCCTCTGAACAACGAGTAATAGTCTAGAGCAGGGATCAGCACACTGTGGCCAGGGCGAGGTGCCTGTTTTTGTAATTATAGTTTTATTGGAACACAGCCACACCCATTTGTTTATGTGTTATCTGTCAATGCTTTTGCACTACAATGATAGCCTTGAGTAGTTGCAACAGAAATAATATGACCTGCAAAATCTAAAACATTTATCATATGGCCCTTTTCAGGAAAAGTTTACTGATTCTTGGGAAGGAATAATGGTTCTTAATTGTGCATCAAAATCATCTGGAGAGCCTAATAAATTATAGATTGCTGGACCATGCTCCTAGAGTTTCTGATTCAATGGATCCAGGGTGCAGATGAGAATGTGTATTTCTAATAAGTTCTGAAATGATTCCAGTGCTGCTTTGCCTAGGAACCGAACTGTGAGAATTCCTGATCTAGAAGTAGGAAGAGAAGATCCTATTCAATCTTCAATCAGGTATAATAAATGAGGTTTTAGGATACAGACTTTCATTCCTTTTACAGCTTCTACCTTCTAGTCATGGGACCTTGGAAAAGCTAAAATTTCTCTGAAGAAAGAGACCAGCGGGTAAGGAGAAAATGGAAAACATAAAGAAATACAGAGCAGATCAGATAGAAAATTAGGTACCAGGCAGTAAGAGAGTGAGGATAGGATATCAAAAAAAGATTATGATTGCTTTTTAAATCACAAAAAAACTGATATTCAGGAACAAAAGGGTAGATTCGAATTTCAGGCAGATGGTGCCTTTTCCTGGGAACCCACTGAGTTAGAAGAAGTGGTGAAATGAGACATGAAAATATTCTGAAGTGCTATAGATTTTTATATGCCTTATCCATTCTCCATTCTTTAAAAAATGAAATGATGTCAAATATTTTTGCATTTGCCATGATACAATGATTATACTTTGAAATTAATGTAATGCCTGAAGTGGATTAAATAAAAGTTAAGATATAATTTCAACATTGATTTTTAAAGATCAAAATTAAATAAAATAGACTAATACCTTTACAGTAGTCTTCCGACTTGCAATTTCACAACTTTTGTATTTCAAACTGTATTGCGGTAGTATAGTTTGCCAACCAAGTTTTTCTCTTAGCCTAATAATATTTCTTATCATGTCATCATCTTCTGGTTCTGGCATAGAACATTTTAAAAAGTTCAATGTAAGTGAAAATATGGGCATCACTTAGACAATATATAATATTCCAAATATTTCTACATAGAGAAAAATTTAAATAGTAACTTATACTTAAAGTTTCATAGGAGGAGAAAATATGGTGTAAAATTCAGTTTTAACAGGAACTGAAAACAGGGAACAGTATTTAAGTATTTAAGAAAGATACCACAAAAGGCCTAATTCCATAACTACATAGATAGTTAGCAAGAGAAGAGACCAGGAACAGAATCCAGTTATTAGGCTTTTCTTAATAAATCCCTGAGCTGTGGTGGAGGCAGTAGGATCAGAAAAGCAGGATGATAATGTGGGGTGGAAATATTCTTCCTAAGGATATGCATCTCATATCTCATAGACCCTTCATATCTTTCTTGATCTCTTGGCTGGCCGCTAATGATTCTCTCTTTGATATAGTCTCTTTTCTTGGCTTTTATTCACTGTGCTATACAGGCTGGTCTTTAAGCATTTTTTTTGATAGAACAAATCATGGAGGGAAAAACATGTAAAATGCTGTGCTGGTCAAATTAGTAATGCTAAGAAGTTACATTTCTGGTCCTCCAGAAAATAACAAACACCATCTGACTTAAACAACTTCTTTACTAAGGATTAAATGAGACTTGAACTCTTAGATAAAACAGTGCTATGACCAGAATGAGGCAGACACCTGCATGACCTTAAAAACAAAATAAAAAAAAATAAAAGAAATAAAAAGAAAAAGAAAAAGACTGAGTTCTTCCTATGTATAAAAGATAATCTGGTAAGTGAAAAAGGTAACAATTCTAATCAAGAAAGGAACAATTAACTGTTCAATAAGTCAAAATAGGAAAGTGGTTAGCCATTTGGAAAAATATGCAATTATTATAAGCATAAATTATAGATTGACTAGAGATATAAATATGGAAAACAAATTATAGAAATAGTAGAAGAAAACATGGGAGAATATGTTTATAAACATTGGGTAACAAAGACTACCTAAAAAAGAATCAAAGCACATTAAAAAGAAAACAATGTTAAATTTGACTTCCTCAAACTTAGAAACTCATACAAAGGAAAGCCACCATACACAAAGTAAATATAATTAACAAGTTCAGAAAAGATGTTTATAAACTATATAAAAGGCTAGAGATTAATATATCAAATATGTAAATAATTGTTGTCAATCAGTAAGAAATAAACAATATTGTGATAGAAAGATGAGCAAATAATTCACAGGAAAAAACAAAAAGCCCATAAACACACAAAAAAGTATTAAACCTCATTAGTAATCTGGAAATTGAAAATTAAAACAATGGAAAAGCATTTATCATACAGACTGGCAAAAAAAATAAAAATTGGAAAGTATCGAAAAAATTAAACACCCAGAGCAAGATGGCAGACTAGAAACATCTAAATATCAGATACTCACAGTAAGACTGGGGACAACAACCACCTCTGGCTAGCGTGGTCTACCCAGAAACATTGCTCTGGGGACACAGTGAGATAGTAGGGGACTCCAGGAGCCCATTCTCAAACTTAGCAAGTAGGAGGAGGCCAGGAGCAGTGCAATAACAGCACTGAAGGCAGGTGCCTGGGTGTGGTAGAGGCCTGCCAACACTCTGGCAGAGTGCTAGAGACAGGGAAGTTCTATCCTGCAATTTTCTTGGACTTGGGTGCTCACTGAAGCTTTCCTGGGAGGGTTTAAATTAACAAGTGAACTGAATAGTAACCAGCAGTCAGGAATGAACCACCAGGCAGGGTGGAATTCCCATTGGTTTGGCTGATGGCAGGGCCTATCACTATGGGAGGGCCTCCAGAGGCCAACAACCCAGAGTGTCCCAGCACAAGCTGGCTCTGGCATGGCTGCTGAGCTGGGCAGCCATGCTAAGAGTGAGTTGGGCTGCTTCCCATTCCCTAGGAAAGTCCCTTTATGGCCAAGGGGCCCTGAGCTAACTCAGACATTTAAGATAAGAGAAGAAAAGCAGAGCAGCTGCTTAAAGAATTATGGGACTTCATGAAGTATTCAAGAATGCAAATTATAGGTATCCCTGAAGGAGAAAAAGAATAACCCAAAGTTATGGGAGCCCTACTGGAGGAGATCATAAATGAATATTTCCCAAACAACACCAAAGATTCTGACACTCTCCTTTTAGATGGCTCTTGAACCAGGGTTCATCTAGAATACTTAAGAATATAGGTATAGGTGGCACATTTCTTAAACTGATTGAAGCCATCTATGACAAACCTACACCTAACATCATACTGAATGGAATAAAACTGAAAGCTTTTCCACTTGGAATTGGAACTGGATAGGAATGTCCTCTATTACCACTACTATTCAGCATCAGGCTGGAAGTTCTAGCCAATGCAATCAGGCAAGAGAAGGATATAAAGGATATAAAGGGCATCCAAATGGGGGCAGAGGAGGTCAAACTCTCACTCTTTGCCAATGATATGATCTTATACTTTGAGCACCCCAGAAACACAAACACAAGACTCCTAAAAATAATCAAGAAATGCAGTAACATCTCCGGGCATAAAATCAGTACCCACAAATCAATAGCCTTTGTATACTCCAACAAGAGCCAAATCAAGAAACTAGTCCAGGACATAATTCCTTTCACAGTAGCTTCAAAGAAAATGAAATACTTAGGAATATACCTAACAAAAGAGGTGAAAGATCTTTTCAAAGAGAATTATGAAACCCTAAGAAAAGAAGTAGCAGAGGACATTAACAAGTGGAAGAACATGCCATGCTCTTGGCTGGAAAGAATCAACATTGCTATAATGCCTATATTATCCAAAGCAATTTAGAGATTCAACGCAGTCCCCATTAATAACAACAACATACTTTGAATAACTGGAAAAAATAGTTCTTTGTTTTTGTATGGCACCAGAAAGACTGTATAGCCAAGGCAATTCTTAGTAATAAAACAAAGCCAGAGGCATCACTCTACCAGACTTTAGGTTTTATCACAAGTCTACAGTAATCAAAACAGCATGGTATTGGCACAGAAATAGGAACATAAGACATATGGAACAGAATAGAAAACCAAGAGATAAAACCAGTCTCTTATAGACATCTGATCTTTATAAACCAAACAAAAGCATACACTGGGGGAAAAAAATCCCTATTCAATAAATGTTGCTGGGAGAACTGGATAACCAAATGCAAAAGACTGAAACTGGACCCACACCTTTCACTACTTACAAAAATTAACTCAAGATGAATAAAAGACTTAAATCTAAGGTGTGAAATGATTTAAAAAATCCTAGGAGAAAATGTGAGAAAAACTCTTGAGGATGTCAGCCTGGGAAAGATTTTATGAAGAAGACTTCAGCAGCAATTATAGCAACAATGAAAATAAAGAAATAGGACTTAATTAAACTGAAAAGCTACAGTACAGCTAAGGACAGAAAAATTAAAACAAATAGACAACCTTCAGAATGAGAAAAGATATTTGCATGTTATAATATGACAAAGCCTTGATAACTAGAATCTATAGAGAACCCAAATTAATGAACAAAAAAAGAGCAAACAATCCCATCTATCATGGGAGAAGAGACACAAACAGAAACTTTTCTGAAGAAGACAGACACATGGCTAACAAACACATGAAAAAATGTTCATTGTTGCTAATCATCAGAGAAATGCAAATCAAATCACTCTTAGATATCACCTAACCCCAGTGACAATGGCCCACATCACAAAGTCCCAAAGCTGCAGATTCTGGTGCAAATGTGAAGGGAACATTTTTATACTGTTGGTGAGACTGCAAATTAATATAGCCTTTTGGAAAGAAATATAGAGAATCCTCAAAGAACTCAAAATAGACCTTCCATTTAATCCTGAATTCTCATTACTAGGAAATCCATCCAGAGGGAAAAAAATCATTTTATCATAAGGGCATTTGTACAAGACTATTTACCATAGTTCAATTTACAACACCAAGATGTGGAAACAATTCAAGTGCTGATCAACCCGTGAATGGACTAATAAACTGTGGTATATGTATACCATGAAATACTATTTAGCTATAAAAAAGATGGACACTTTACATCTTTTATATTAACCTGGATGGAGTTGAAACACATTCTTCTTGGTAAAGTATCACAACAACGGAAAAAAGTATCCAGTGTAATCAATACTAATATGAAGCCAGTAGTTGAACTAATACATACCCACACAAGAGGAAAACTCAATTCAACCTGGGGATAAGAGCAACGAGGGAGGGGGTATAGATGAAGGAGGGAGAGAGATTGGTGTGCTTCCACCTAATAGGTACAATGTAAGAGTATATGGCACACCTCCTAGGTGTAGGACACAACTACAACAGGGACTTTACCTAACAAATGAAAACACTAATGTAATCATTTGTACCCTATTAATCGTAAATAAAGAAAAAGAAAGAAAATAACCTTTTAATTTATAAAAATTGTAAAACATAAAATGTTGACAATAATATTCTTCTTCTGCAACATTATAAAAGTATAAATTAGTACATTCATTTTTGATGATTTGCCAGATTTAATAAAGACTGCTGGGAAATAGAAGCAATTTAGGGCAAATAAAACAAAGAACACCTCTTCAGAAAAAGTAGTTAGGAACACATATCTTCCAAAAAAGCTGCAAAAATCTAAAATTCATGACAGGATCATAAGTATTTGCTAAAAACAAACAATACATTATGTACTTAACACTAGAGGGTGATGCACTTCCCTAGCATGCGGAGTGTATGGGTCTGATCCAAGAAAGCCATTCTTTTCTGTTTTTTTCTTTTTAGTTTGTTTGTTTGTTTGTTTGAGACAGAGTCTCACTTTGTCACCCTTGGTAGAGTGCCATGGTATCATATTTCACAGCAACCTCAAACTCTTGAGAGCTCAAGAAATCCTCTTGCCTCAGCCTCCTGAGTAGCTGGGACTACTGGAGCCTGCCCTATTCTTTAAGAAATAAGGGGAGACTGGTGTGCATTCTGTTTTTGTTTTCACAGAGTTAAGAAAACAGGTATTAAGAGCAAGGTCAAAAATTCACAAAGTTTAAGAGGCAGACATCCAGAGGAAAATCATAAAAAGTAATAGGTAGCAGAATAAAGAGTGAATTTATTTTGTCTATTTTAACACAATACAATATCTTCCATTACAGGTAAAATAAAACCTCATCAGTGAATGTTGAGGCTAAGTTTCCAGATCTCTCACTTTATAATTTCATGAGGAAGCAATACTATATGATAGAATTTTCAGCAGGGGTAAGGGATACAGTGCAGACAATATTAAAGAAGAGCTCTGGCACCTAAGGGTAAAACTTATCCACTTCCTCAGGATAAAAACAAATGCTTTCCTTTAAAATTTTAAAACAGGATTTCTGCTGATTGGGAATTTACAATATAATGAACATATTATTTTATAATGTGAATATCCTTGTAATGAAAGATAATATGTGAATTGTCAAACGAGTAATACTGTTAGTAAGTGCTGTGTTCATCTTAAATAAGGAGACTTTAAACAATGGAAGGATTTAGATGGATGAAGAGCAAAAAGAGGGAAAATTAGACAAGATGTCCTCTAAAAAGAGTGAGTTAATTCCAAATGACTCCATCAACATGGATAAGTATGAGAAGAACAGCAGGTTGCAATAGGACACAATAAAATAATATGTGTGCATACATATTAAACTTTTATTGAAGCATAAATATATACACACAGCAACTACGATGCTCACATAGTTTAATGAATTTTAAAATTTAACATACCCCTGAAATCAGCACATGAATCAAGACAGAAAAAATGATGGATCCTAGCATTCCTGAAGTCTACCTCAAAATCCCTTCCAATTACTATTCCCACCTTACCCTACTCCCACAAGGGTGATGACTATATTAATTTCTAAGATCAGAGATGAGTTTTGTCTATTTTTTTACTTTATATAAATGAAATCACACTATGTATTCTTCTATATCTGTATTTGGACAATATTGTGTGTGAGCTTCTATATACACAATAAAATGCCAATTTAGGAGAAGTATTAGTTATCTGTGGCTGTGTAACTCACTGACCTAAAACTCTAGGTCTAACACAATAAATATTATTTCACGGTTTCTATGGATTAGGAATTCAGAGGGGCTTTGCTAGGTGGTTCTGACTCAGAGTTTCTCATGAGGTTGCAGTCAAAATGTTGGCCAGGTCTGCAATCAGCTGAAGGTTTAACTGGGTCACCTTCCTGGACAGCTCACACACATGGATATTAGCAGGAGGCCTCAGTTCTTCACCACATGGACTTCTCCGTAGGGCTGGTTAAGTATCCTCAGGAGGTGACAGCTAGCTTCCTTGGAGTGATCCAAGAAAGAAGGTAAGAGAAACTGCTGCTATATCTTTTATGACTGTCTTAGAAGTTACACTCTGTCACTTTCACCATATTGCTTGTTAGAACTAAGTCATTAAGTCTGGCTCTTCTCTCCCTGTAGAGAGGGAAATAAGACTCCACATTCTGGAGGAAGCAGTAGCAATGAATTTGTGCACAAATTTTTAAAGACTACAGTGGGTAAATGTAGAAAAAGTATAAAACCAGAAGATGGTCGACTGGTAGCAACCCTGGTCAGAGGCTCCTGAACAAAGGAAGAAAAACTGGTTGGAATCAGAATCTATGAAGCCAAAGACAGGGAGCTGAGCCCAGAAAGAAGTTCAGCAGGCTGTAAATCCAAGGAAGAGCATTTAAGAACACAAAATACAGGTACAAAGTGGGCCCCAGAACTGCTTGCTAGAGCTGCACGCTTCCCATGGGCTGCGGGTGGCCGCAGAGGAGTCCCCTGCTCCAGGCAGGCACAGAACTACTTGCTAGAGCCTTGTGCACCCTGCAGATGACAGCGGAGGAGTCTCCCACTCTGGAAGGGCCCAGAACTGCTTGCTAGAGCCACACACCTCCTGCAGATGGCAGGTGGCCACAGACAAGCCCTGGCTCCATGAAGGCACAGAACTACTTGCTAGAGCCTTGAGCACTCCTGCAGGCAGCGGTGGAGGAGTCCCCCACTCTGGGAGGGCCCAGAACTGCCTGCTAGAGCCAGTGCCCCACAGGCAGCAGAGGAGATCCTGGCTCCAGGGCTCTGGGCAGGCCCAGAACCGCTTGCTAGAGCCGCACACCTCCTGTGGGTGGTGGGTGGTCACAGAGGAGTCCCCTGCTCTGGGTAGGCACAGAAGTACTTGCTAAAGCCTTGTGCACCCCATGGAAAGTGGCAGAGGAGTCCTTCACTCTGGGAGGGCCCAGAACTGCTTGCTAGAGCCACGCACCACACGGGCGGCAGAAAAGATCCCTGCTCCAGGGCTCTGGGTGGGCCCAGAACTGCTTGCTAGAGCTGCACACCTCCTGCAGGTGGCGGGTGGTTGCAGAGGAGTCCCTGCTCTAGGCAGCCAAAGAACTACTTGCTAGAGCCTCGCATACCCCACAGGCTGCGATGGAGGAGTCCCCAACTTTGGGCAGGCCCAGAACTGCTTGCTACAGCTGCGCACCTCCTGGGCAGCAGAGGAGACCCCTGCACCAGGGCTCTGGGCAGGTCCAGAACTGCTTGATAGAGCCGCATGCCTCCCTCAAATTCCAACTTCCACAATGGCAAAAGGATTAAAAATATCTACTGAACTTTCGAGCAACTCGATGTCCAAAATTTTACCAGGCTTATCAATAATTTCTATCAATGGGAATGGCTTAAACTGTCCTCTAAGTAGGCACAGATTGGCTGATTGGATACAGAAACTCAGACCAGACATTTGTTGTATACAAGAATCTCACCTTACCTTAAAAGACAAATATAGACTCAGGGTGAAGGGATGGTCATCTATATTCCAGGCTAATGGAAAGCAGA
>NW_003852440.1:5605230-5610148 GCF_000181295.1 Otolemur garnettii | reverse complement strand
TCCCTATTATGAAATTAATTTATACCTTTCATATGAAAGCTATAACCTAATAACAGCCTAAGAATACAGGGAGGCGGAAGAGAGAGGGGAGGGGAGAATGGGTGGAGGGAGGGGGATTGGAGGGATCACTTCTGTGGTTTATCTTACAAGGGTACAAGTGAATCTTTCTAAGAGTCGAGTATGAACATTTTAACACAATAACTAAGAAAATGACATGAAGGCTATGTTAAACAGTTTGATGGAAATGTTTCAAATTGTATGTGAATACACCACACTGTACCCGAGAAGTGCATTAACACTGTACCCAAGAAGTGCATTAATGTACATAGTTACCATTCAATAAAAATAAATAAATAAATAAATAAATAAATAAATTTGGATAGAAAAATAAAGAGATTCTGCTTTCAAAAAAAAAAAAAAAGAAAAAGTATAAAACCACAAATGGAACAGATAGTCACCAGTTTCAGGATAGTTATCTCACTCTAACAGTAACCTCTAGGAGAGAGAACAGGGAGAGGGAATGGTAGAGAGTGGCTTTAGCTGCTCTGTAACATTAGAGTTTAATATGTATGTATCATTGCTATGTAACAAATTACACACCTAGTGTTGTAGGACACTATAAATTTATTATCTCACCCTTTCCATTGGTCAGAAGTCTGGAAAATTTTAGCTAAGTCCCCTACTCAGGGTCTTACAGGGCTGGAATCAAAATGTCACCTGCCTATATTCTTATTTGGAGGCTGGGCTACTCTTAGGTTTTTGGCGGAATTCATTTCCTTGTGGCTATATGACTCAAGTCCCCATGTTTTTTTTGGATTTTTTTTTGTTGTTGTTGTTGTTTGTTGTTTTGTTTTGTTTTGTTTTTTGATAGCTGTTGGCCAGGTACTATTATCAGCTACTTTTAGCCACTTATGAGTCCTTGCCATGTGGCCCCATCCACAATATGGCAGTTTGCTCATTCAAGGCAATGGGAAGGCCTCTGCTATTGCTTCTGGCTTGTTAAAGGACGTATCTGATTAGGTTAGGCTTACCCAGGATAATCTCTCTTTTGCTTAACTCAAACTCAACTGATTAAGGCCCTTAAATACATCTGTAAAAGTGCTTTTGTCATACAACATATTATAAAAGCATGGGAATAATTCACAGGCTCTCCTTCACTTAAACGTTAAGAAATCAGAACACAGGAATACTAGAGGGTATCTTAAAATTCTGCCTACTACAACTTCCTTTTTGAAAAATGACAAAATGTTAACATTAGTGAATACATGATTTAAAAAAAAAATGTAAAGACAAGTCTGTCAAGCAGTCGATAGAGCAGTGGCATGATCTCATTCTTGGGGTCAAATGATCCTTCTACCTTGGCCTCCCAAAGTCCTGAGATTATGGTATAAGCCACTGTGTCTAGACTATTTTCTGGAACTTTTTATATCTTTAATGTTTCATAATTTTTTAAGAACATGAAAAAAATCCTATGTACTTAGGTCTTTATCTATCTATGTATTCATGAATTCATAGAAGCTAAATGAAGAGATCTAATAAAGAAATGAAATCTTTATAGGATTAGAATTTTGTTTATCTGGCAGTTATTAGGCCTGAATTGTTGGCCTTTCTTATACTAGATATCAATTTCAAAACTCTAAAGAACAATGTGCCAACATATAAAGAATTCTTCATGTATAGCAAATGAGCCGTTGCAATAAAAGGCACCATATTAATTTTCCAAATGGATAACAAATTACTACAAATTTAGGGCTTAAAACAACACATATTATCTCACATTTTCTGTGGGTCAGGAGTCTTGATACAACTTAGCTGGATCCTCTGCCTTAAGTCTCAAAGGCTGCAACTGAGGATGGAGCTGGATTCTCATTTAGAGGCTCTACTGGGAAAAGATCTGCTTCCAAGCTCCCTCAAGTTATTAGCAGAATTTATTTCCTGGGGCCTTAAGAGTCATAGAAGCTTGTTTCTTCAAAGCCAACAAAGAGAGTAAGAGAGACTCTAAAACAGTCTGGTAGCAATACGGCGTCTACTACAGCATAATATAATCACAGCAGTGACAGCCCATCACTTTTTCTATCTGTAGTATTCTATTGGTTAGAAGCAGTCACAGGTTCCACCCACACTCAAGGGAGGGAAACTACCACATCTATGCAGGTTTTGTAGTGAGGCATGATATTTTGAGGATATTTCTTTTTAAAAAGGAAGAAGCCTCTGTGAGTGAGTGGGGCTCTAAAGCTTAAGCTTCAATAGCTTTACCTGAAATACCTGTCATGGTATTTCAGTGAAATTAGAAAAGTTTTCCTTTTTCCTATAAAACTTAAAATATTAATACAAACACAAAATTCAAGTATAGAGAAAATACAAATAGGAAATATCAGTGGAGGAAAATCTGTTAAGTGGAACTATTTGAGAATTTAAATTCTTTATCAGACAGAGACATAAAATTGTTAAATAGAACAATGCCAACAAGTTTTACTACCATCATGTTTTACTGCAAATTTATCTTATTTATAGTTCTAAAACAATGCCTTTAAAGACTGTTAATTCTTTGAACATAGTCATTCAAGTGGAGGATTAATAAATCATGGTATATGTATACCATGGAATACTATGGAGCCTTAAAAAATGGAGACTTTACCTCTTTTATGTTTACCTGGATGGAACTGGAACATATTCTTCTTAGCACAGTTGAATCAAGAATGGAAGAAAAAGTATTCAATGTACACAGTACTATTATGAAACCAATATATAATCACCCACACTTTCATATGAATGATAAAACACAACTATATCTCAGAATGAAGGAAGGAAGAAGAGGAGGAAGGGAGGGGAGGGGGGAGACTGTATGGAGGGAGGGTAATCAGTGGGACCTCCCCTATGGTGCTTATTGCAAGGGTACATGTCATATCTCTTAAGAGTAGAGTATAAATGTCTTAACACAACAATTAAGTGAGGTAAAGGCTATGCTAACCAGTTTGATATAAGCACTCCAAATTGTATATAAAATCAGCATGCTGTACCCCATAAATGCATTAATGTATGCAGTTATGATTTAATAAAAAAAGAACATAGTCATTGAATAGTCTGTCAATTTTTTAATCTAATGACATTTTAGATTTTCAAAAAAAGAATTTAAAATTTTTAATAATTCTTTAAGTAACCAAACACATAAAATTTAGTAAGACTGTTCTTTCTCAAATTGGTATCCAACAAAAGCACACAAAGCACAAAATAATTTGAAAAAGTGTAGTGTTTTCTAAACAAGCTGGGTCAGTGATACCACATACCTGTTCTATCATATGATGCAATACTGGCTTTCTTAAATTTTGCACCATCCTGAGTGCAACGCTTTTTTTCTTTTGATTTCCCTTTCTTCTTATGGATAGCTGATTCTGGAGCAACTACACTTGGTACACTTGGAGGTACACTTTCTT
This sequence comes from Otolemur garnettii, assembly GCF_000181295.1. Taxonomy (NCBI): domain Eukaryota; kingdom Metazoa; phylum Chordata; class Mammalia; order Primates; family Galagidae; genus Otolemur; species Otolemur garnettii. Next base: position 5,606,714 of record NW_003852440.1, on the reverse strand, counting down.
TAAGGTAATCTGAAAATAAACCATTATTAACTAAATGACTAACATAAGCTATACATATCAATAATAATAATACCATAGTAATTCCACCTACAAAGCAATACAGCCAATCATTATATGAGGCAGAATAATAAAGTAGTTAAGAGCTCAGTCTCTGAGTTCAGTCACCTGGGAGTCAAGCTTAGATATAAGCTTAAACACTCATAATTCTGGGATTTACTTAGTAAGTTACCTATCTGCCTTACTTTCTTCACTCCAAAATGAGAAGTGTCATAGTAAGAACCCCATAGAGTTGTAACAATAATTAAATTAGTGAATATATTTAAAGCACATAGTAAATGCTTACTAAGATAAATGTAAGTTATTGATTTTATTATTATAATACTAAATCTTTGAAATATGAATCTTCATATGAAATAAATACAGAGAAAATGTCCTTTTTATAACTGTATTCTTCCTTGTCATCCTATTTTGTCTAACTCTGACCAATCCCATTTGTCCTTCACAGCCATCCTCCTTCTTCTGGCTTGTAATTGCTTTAGATCCTTGGCCCTGTTTTAGTCTTGCCTTATTTATTCACTCTCCCCAGGTGATCTCACTCATAGACATGTCTTAAGCTTTTACTCACATGATTATTTCTCCCAGAAATTGCTTCCAGTTTCACCACAACTTCTCTGACTTCTCAACACATATATTCAAATGCCTATACTGAGATATACCAGAGGTATTCCAAATGGAACATGTGCAAAATTGAACTCATGATTCTTGTTCCAGACCCCATAAATCCTAACCGTTTTTATAAGACTTCCTATTTCATGAATGGCACCATTCATTATATTGATCAAGCCAAAAGCCTAAGTGTCACCACTGTTAAGTCTTGTTTTTAAGACTTTCTATCTTCATGAATGGCACCATTAATTATATTAAATAAGCCAAATGGCTAAGTATCACCTCTGACACCTCCCTCTCTCTCACCACCCATCATCATAATTGTTAATTCTACCTTCAGAATATCTTAAGTCTCCTAACTGGTCTCCCTATATCAATTCCTAATCTCCTCCAACCTATTGCTCAACCTATAGCCAAAAGGATCTTTTCAAAACAGAAATCTGATCATGTTAACACCTGGCTTAAAACCTTTCCATGGCTCTTCAAAGTATAATGACAAAAATCCTTAACATGACCAACAAGTCCTTGTTTTGCCTGACCCTTCTATTCTTTCTAGCCTTATATTTCTGTCCTCTCTTTCCTGAGCAGGGAAAAAAAATACCACAAAGGTCAGAGAACTCCTACTTTTCACTCTTGTTGAAAAAGAAGAGGGGATTCTGGGAAGATGGCTGACTGGTAGCAACCCTGGTCAGAGGCTCCTGAACAAAGGAAGAAAAACTGGTTGGAATCAGAATCTATGAAGTCAAAGACGGGGAGCTGAGCCCAGAAAGAAGTTCGGCAAGCTATAAATCCAAGGAAGATCATTTAAGAACATAAAA
>NW_003852440.1:5583563-5599010 GCF_000181295.1 Otolemur garnettii | reverse complement strand
AAAAAAAAAAAAAAAAAAAAAAAAAAAAAAAAAAAAAAAAAAAAAAAAGAAAAAGAAGATAAGTAAGTAAACACTAGCTAAGTAAGGTCCAGATTCTCTCTCTGTTTTAATCTGTCTGATTAAAACATTCTGACCCAGGGAAGGCCAGAAGATCTGGAGTTCAGGTCGCTTCAGGAAATCAAAGATACACATCTTCAGATGGAGGATAAAGACAACTGCAGGTATATACCTAAATAATATTTGCAGTATGTATAATATTTAATATATAATACAGGAAGAAATAAAGTCAGGCATCACTTAATGACAGGGATATAGTCTAAGAAATGCATCACTGGGCAATTTCATTGCTGTGAGAACATCACACAGTGTACTTACACAAACTTAGACAGTATATTCTACTACACACATAGACCACATGGCATATAGCCTATTGCTTCTAGGCTACAAACCTGCATACATTAATGTACAGAATACTATAGGCATCTGTAACACAATGGTATTTGTGTATCTAAACATAGGAAAGGTGCAGTAAAAAATATGTATTGTTATTTCATAGGACCACTATTATGCCTTCAGTTCATTGTTGATGAAAACATCAATATGACTATGTATTGTTCTTTAAAATAATGGAAGTATCTTCTAGTCCAGAAAGAAAAGGAAACTATAATTGTGGCAGACTCTAAAATACCTGAGAAGCAACAACATTTAACAGAAATTAAAACCCATTAAAGAGACTGAAAATGAGCAGGTAGAGTAGCAGAAAGGAAGCCAGGTGAATAGTTTTCCTCAAAAATCAAGGGAAAAGAAAGAAAATAAGTGGTCAAGGAATGCAATGTTGCAGAATAGTGCCATAACATAAAAACTATTTTATTTATAAATTACTTATTTTTATAAAGCTATAGCCAACAGGGGGTATCTGGTGACCTGGGAAGAGTCTGATCAGTATAGCGAAGGAGGCAGAATCCAGGTCAGGAGCAAATCAGAAGGAAGTGGAGGTAGGAAGTCTACGCTACTCTTCCAAGAAGAAGCCTGATCATATAGTGGTAAGTGTGAGAAGAGAACACAGAACTAAAGCTATTTCTCATTTGTTCTGTTTTGCTTAAGATGGTTAAGCATGTAGCATGTTTGCATGCTGACAGAAAAGAGACAGTAGAAAAGATTTGAGAGAAGATAACGATGGATCTGAAGTTCTATTATAGATATGGCAGAAGTTGAGCTCCAGAATGAGGTGGTGGATTCATCTTAAAAGAGAGGAAGTACAGCTACCCTTGGAGACAAACGCTGCAGGTGAAGCTAAAAACTTATAAAAAGTGTGAATATGAAAGAGCTGTATTTAAAAAGGAAGCTGTGATTTTAAAAAAAATTATAATTCTGGAAATGGGAGAATTTGGGCAAGGGAGAAGGAAAGAAAACTTTAAAAATGGAGGTATATGGAGGAATAATCAGGACGCTAGTACAGCAACGGCCAGAAGGCTTTCGGGACTTAACAGAATTTTGACCTGCCTTTAACCTTTTAAGGAAAAAAAAAGATAGAAGGGAAAAAAAGGAAGGAAGAAGGGAGGGAGTGAGGAAGGCAGGAAAAAAGAAGGAGGAAAGGAAGGAATAGGGGGAAGGAAAGAAATGACCTGCATGAAAGAATGATGTAAACTGTAAATTGCTATAGAAATATCAGATATTCTGACATATCAGTGGTGTTTGTGATATTTGTATTACTTTTATTATCTTATTTTGTTTATGTTCCCTTTAAAAAGCAAGCTTTGTATTTGAAGGCATTGCTAATTGCTATGACTAATAAACATTTTGTAAGTAGACTCTAGTGTTTCACTGTTTTATTTTCTTGCTTTCTTAATTTAATTCTATGAAAATTTCTTTTCATCCCCATAAAAGAGAACATAAATCAACATGCCTGGATAATAATCTTCATCAGTTTCTTCTGTTTTCTCTGACCTCAAGCGTTTAGAGGATGTTCTAATTCTTTTATATTTCATTGTTTCCTTTTCTGCTATTTCAGCTGGTTGTTTCCCCAATCTCTTGACATCTTTATATTTTTGCTTTTCACATTTGAAAGGTCTAATATAACAAAGAAAACAATTCTGAGAAAATAAATGAATAATCACACCAATAAAATATGAGCATATTACCTAAAATTTCATATTTATAAGTAAAATAGCTTCTTAGTTTTAATAAATCCTATAACATTCTCTAGAACTTTACGATTAAATACTTACTCTGTACTTTACAATACTATGTAATTATATATCCTTGCAAGTAATTTTTCATAGGCACTTTCAAAAGCACATCTGAAAAATTCACATGGAGACTCTAGATATTAAATACTAGATAGGTCTAACTAGGACCAGCATAATAAAATATATACAAAACATTATTATTGAAAATTTAAAGCTGGAAGAGACTTAGAATCTTGATCTCATTTCAGAAGATGAAGAAATGTTACCCAATTAAGTTTCTGTTAGAGTGGAATCAGAGCACAGTTTTCTGAAATTTCATACTTATGTGCATATATTGCCCTCCTTTATGGAAAAAGAAAAACAAATTCACAAAAGGATAAAAACCAAAATCTTTTTATTGTTACAATTTTTTTGTTATTTTTTTTTAATTAAATCATAGCTGTGTACATTAATGCAATTATGGGGTACCATGTGCTGGTTTTATATACAATTTGAAATACTTTCATCAAACTGGTTAACATAGCCTTCATGGCATTTTCTTAGTTATTGTGTTAAGACATTTATCTTTTACACTTAGATTTAACATGTACCCTTGTAAAATCCACTATAGGTGTGGCCCCACCAATTACCCTCCTTCCACCCATACTCCCCCCTCCCCCTCCTCTTTCGCCTTCATCTTGGGCTGTAGTTGGGTTAAAGCTTTCATAGGGAAGTGTGAGTGCTTATAAATTGGTTTCATAGTAGGGCTGAGTACATTGGATAATTTTTCTTCCATTTTTGAGATACTTGCTTAGAAGAATATGTTCCAGCTCCATCCATGTAAACATAAAAAAGGTAAAGTCTCCATCTTTTTTAAGGCTGTATAATATTCTATGGTGTACATATACCACAATTTATTAATCCATTGATGGGTCAATGGGCACTTGAGCTTCTTCCATGACTTAGCAATTATGAATTGGGCTGCAATAAACCATATGGTGAAAATATCTTTGTTATAAAGTGATTTTTGGTCTTCTGGATATATATCTAGTAGAGGAATTGAGAAAAGAAATAGCTGAAGATGTCAACAAATGGAAAAACATACCATGCTTCATGGCTGGGAAGAATCAACATTGTTAAAATGTCCATACTACCGAAAGCAATATACAATTTTAATACAATCTCTATTAAAGCACCAATGTCATACTTTAGAGACCTCAAAAAAATAATACTTCGCTTTATATGGAATCAGAAAAAACCTCAATTAGCCAAGACATTACTCAGAAATAAAAACAAATCAGGAGTAATCACACTACCAGACCTTAGGCTATACTATAAATCAATAGTGATCAAAACAGCATGGTACTGGCACAAAAACAGAGAGACAGATGTATGGAACAGAATAGAGAACCAAGAGATGAACCCAGCTACTTACTGTCATTTGATGTTCAATAAGACAATCAAGAATATTCAGTGGGGAAAAGATTCCCTATTTAACAAATGGTGCTAGGTGAACTGGTTGGTGACCTGTAGAAGACTGAAACTAGACCCACAACTTTCACCTCTTAATGATGTGCACATTCATGCCAATCCATTTGCTCAGTAGCTATAATAGACCTGGACAAATACTTGACAAACTATTTTCCAGGACACACCTAATATGGTTTACCCAGTTTTAATTATGTCAGAGATTGCATCATATTTCTCCTTATTTACAATTAAGATCTGTGATGAAATGTTGGTATTCAGGGGAGCCAAACAACTTTTATCCCTATTCTTAGAGCATATTCTTTTTTAAATTTTTTTTATTAAATCATAGTTGTGCACATTAATACTATCATGGGGTACAGTGTGTTGTTTCCATATACAATTTGAAACATTCTCATCCAATTGGCCAACATAGCCTTCATGTCATTCTCATAGTCATTGTGTTAAGACATTTATATTCCACATTTAGAGAGATTCACATGTACCCTTGTAGGATAGATCATAGGCGTGATCCCAACATTACCCCTCCCTTGACCCATCCTCCCCCGTCCCCTTCCCTCCCTCTTTCCTTTCCCCATATTCTTGGGTTTAACATATCCTTTATACCAACTACTATCCAATGTATTTTTTAAATTTTAATATACAAATATTTTTAAATTTTTGTTATATATAAACTTTTATTTTTATATGCTGATCCTCAATTAAATGCTGTCACTTTGAGTACCCTAATTATATACTCTTACCATATATAGTCCAAAAAAAATAATTTTTTTATTTTTAATTATTTGGGTATATACATAGTAGTTATATATCTTTACAGGTTACTTGGGATCTTTTGATAAAGGCAATAATGTATATTAATCAAATCATGATAACTGGAATCTATTAACTCAGGCATTTATCATTTATTTGCATTAGAAACATTCTAGTTCCATAAAGAGTACTGTTCATTCTGTCTATCCATCTATTTTTGCACCCTCATTTTAGCCATCCTCATTTCATTCCCCCATTCCTGTTACCTTTCCTGGCCTCTGGTAACTGTCATCCTACTCTCTGTCTCCATGAGATCAATTATATTAATATTTAGTTTCCACATGAGTGAGAACATGTAAGATTTGTCTTTCCATGCTTGGCTTATTTCACTTACATCTTCTCCAGTTCCATCCACGTTGTTGCAAATGGCAGGATTTCATTCTTCTGTCTGGCTATGTAATATTCCATTATGTATATGATGTATATGTACCACAATTTCTTCATCTATTCATCCACTGATGGACACTTAAGTTGATTCTATATCTTGGCTATTGTGAATAGTATTGCAATGAACATGGGAGTGCAGATGTCTTTCTCATGTATTGTATGCCCCTTTAGAGACATACCCAGCAGAGACTGCTGGTCATATGGTGGTTGTATTTTTAGTTTCTTGAAGAACTTCTGTATTGTTTTCCATAGTGTTTGCACAAATTTACATTCCCACCAACAGTGCATAGTGTATTCCTTTCTCCACATCCTCACCAACATTTATTATTGCCTATCTTCTTGATAAAAGGCATTTTAACTAGGGTAAGATAATATCTCATTATAGTTGTTGAGTTGCATTTTCCAATAATGTTGAGCTTTTTTTGTTCACATGCCTGTTGGCTATTTATACATCTTCTTTTGAGAAATGTCTATTCAGATGCTTAGGCCATTTTATAAGTGGATAATTTGTTTTTCCTATTGAGTTTTTGGAGCTCCTTATCTATTTCAGTTATTAATTCCTTGTCAGATGGGTAGTTTGAAATATTTTCTCCCATTCTGTAGCTTGTCTCTTTCCTTTGTTGACTGTTTTATTTGCTGTGCAGAAGCTTTTAAGCTTGATGTAATCTCATTTGTGCAATTTTTCTTTGGTTGCCTGTCCTTTGGACATATTGTTCAAAATGTCCTTGCCCAGACCATTTCCTCAATGTTTTCTTTTAGTAGTTTCATGGTTTCAGGATTTAAGTCTTTAATCCATTTTGATTTGATTTTTGTATTGGCAAAAGATATTGGTGTGGTTTCATTTTTCTGCATATGAATGCCCAGTTTTCCCATTACCATTTATTGAAGACACTATCCTTTCCTTAAAGTATGTGCTTGGCAACTTTGTCAAGGATAAGTTCACTATAGATATATGGATTTATATCTGGGTTTTCTATTCTGTTATATTGGTCTGTGTGTCTCTTTTATGCCAGTACCATGGCTATTTTGGTTACTACAGCTTTATTTTTAATTTTATGAGGAACCTCTATACTGTTTTCCATAGAGGTTGCACTATTTTATATTTAGTTAAATATGTATATGAGTGTTCACCTTTCTTTCCATCCTCTCCAGCATTCATCATTGCCTTTTGATAAAGACCATTTTAGTATAATCTGAAGTCAAGTAATGTGATTGCTCACTTTTGTTCTTTTGCTTAAGATGGATTTGGCTATTCTGGGTGTTTTAGGGTGCTATATAAATTTTAGGATTATTTATTCTATTTCAGTAAAGAATGTTATTTGTATTTTTATGGGATTGAATTGAATCTGTAGATTGCTTTGAGTGGTATGAACATTTTTAAAATGTTGATTCATCCACTCCATAAGCATGGAATATCTTTCCATTATTTTTTCATCATCTTCAATTTATTTCACCGATGTTTTCTAGTTTCATTATAGAGATCTTTCACTTTTTTGGTTAAGTTTATTCCTAGGTATTTCATTTTATTTGTAGGTGTGGTAAATGGGATTACTTTCTTGGTTTCTTTTCTAGATTGTTTGCTATAGGCATATGAAAATGCTATTGAGTTTTTATGTTTTGTATACTGTAACTTCATAAAATGTATTTCAATTTCATTTATTTCTCCTCTGAACTTTATTGTTTCTTTTTCTAAACTAATTTCAGGTTTGTTTGCTCTTGTTTTTCTAGCTGAGATGGATGATTAGGTTACTGTTTTTTGTTTGTTCATGGGTTGTTTTGTTTTGTTTTTTGTTTTTAAGACAGAGTCTTACACTGCTGCCCAGGCTATAGTAGTATGGCATAAGCCTAGCTCACAACAACCTCAAACTTCTGGGTTCAAGTGATCCTCTGTGTCAGCCTCTGGAGTAGCTGGGCCTACAAGCATCAGCCACAATGCTTGGCTAATTATTCTATTTTTGGTAGAGATGGGGTCTCACTCTTACTCAGGCTAGTCTAGAACTCCTAGGATTACAGGCATGAGCCACTGCACCCAGTCCCTTTTCTGGCTTTTTGATGTAAATACTATTGCCATAGACTTTCATCATAGTGTGCTTTTATAGGTACTTATCCCTCAGGTTTTGATATATTGTGTTTTCATTTGTATTTTTTTTACTTAAGTCATAGCTGTGTACATTAATACTATCATGGGGTACAGTGGGTTGTTTCTATATACAGTTTGGAATACTTTCATCCAACTGGTTAACATAGCCTTCATGTCAAATGAAATATCTCAAATGATAATACATCTTTTTGAGGACAAATAAATCACAACTTCTTGAACTTATTTACAAATAGCTTACTAGGTATTTTTAAATCCTTTTCCTTTGAGTACTTTGTGAGTTCTAATTTGGTTTATAAACATCTTGAAACGTTTCCTCTCCATTAAAATATTTATCTATGTCCTTTTTTTATTTTTGGTACTGAATTGTTTCCCATTTTCTTAACAGTGTTTTGGAGGTATTTATATATTTTTGTTAGTAATCTTTGGTTATTTTATATCTCTTGTTTGAACTTAGTTTTAACTTCTTGATATCTTATAAATAGAAGTTCTTAATTGTAATATAATTTATCTATTTTTGCCTTTATGGTTTGTGTCATTTATGCCTCCTTTAAGAAATTTTTCCTTATTTTAAGATGATGACAAAATTACCTTATGGTTTCCTAACAATATTCCTAAAGTTTGGCTTTTCACAAGTTTTTAGATTCATATAAGTCCTTAAATCCTTGATTTGGGGGCATGGTGCAAGAGGCAGATCCTTACCCACCGAGAATGAATAGATAATTATCATAGCACCATTACTGAACACCCTCATCCTTTCCTCACCAACTTCTAATACTCAAAATATGTATAACGATCTCTCCCTGAGTCCTTTATTTTGTTTGTCTTTGTTTCTGTATCACACTGCCTTAATATAACTTTATAAGAAGATAATAAGTTTTTATAGCTGTAGGTCAAGAATCTCACATTTTCTATTTCTTAAAGAGGACTTATATGTTCTTAGACCTTTGCTTTTTTATATATATTTTGTTGAGTTCTCAATGAAACTGTATAATTTTCTTCATAAAGGTCAGAACCACATCATTTTTAAAAGTAAATTTTCTAGGTACTTTACTTTTCATTATTATTAGAAATGATACAGTTTGCCCTCCTGAGATTTCTCAGTTGTTGTGTAATTTCTCATACCCATCAACCTCCCTCTCACTTTTTTTGGTATATCCAAGGTTGGTCTGAAGGAAGAAGCCAGCAACTAGTATAAATGTGACTATCTGAGCAGGAATTCTGCTCTAAGAAACTCAGATTTTCTAAACTCTAGAAACTCAATTAATCCTCCTGTGACAATTTAAGTTTTTCACTATCAGAATGGCTTACCACTGGAAATGTATAGTTAGAATCTTCAGAAAAAAAAAAAACTTAGTACATTATATCTTATTTTTACCTCTGTTTTGTGTTGCTTTCCTCTTTATCTTCATCTTGATGTGTAGTAGTCAAATTAATGGGTATGAATGTTTCCATATTCTTTCTGAACTAAATTATGAAGTAATTGGCTGTAAAAAATATATTTACATTATTTTCTTTAATATAAAAGACAATTTGACAGGTATAATTATTGGTATTCAAAACTACATATATAGTTCCCAACTTCTGATGTAGCTTAATATAATATTCTGATTACCTTCAAATATTTCTTATAAATCTAGACCATTCACTAAGCTAGCTGTCCTTCTCAGGGAAATCCTCACATAAAATAGAACAATAGGAAGTAGGTTTTGAAATATGGAAAAGTCTTTTTTTAATTACTGAGGAAAATCTAACAAGATACAGAAAGTTTCTAAATAAAGATGATGAACTACATGAAAGTACATTTTAACTGAAGATTTTAAGCCTAGAATCAATGTATGGAGGAAAAGTCTTTACCTGGCAAGTTACCTGGTTTGATTCAGGCAAACCAAATAAGAGAAAATTAAGAGGCCAAGATAAGAGTAGTTCTTACTAAAATAGAGATGCTAGTATTTTCCATAGTAGGTATGAAACTGACAACTACAATATCAACATAGGACAGTCTATCTGTTGATGAGACTTAGCGTGCAGAAAGAGTCCCAATTATGACCTAAATACCAAGAATGACCACAGGATTATTCACTGCAGCTAAGAGCTGAAGGATACACCTTTTCCCAGACCTTGAGATAAGATAAAGAAACAGATCCTAAGGGAGATAGATCCCACTGGATTCAAAATCATCCCTGAATCCAGCTGGGCACAGAAGCTCACGTCTGTAATCCTAGCACTCTGGGAGGCCAAACTGGGTGGATAGCTTGTGCTCACAAGTTCAAGAGCCCCAGTGTTGTGGTAGGCCCCAATAGTCCCAGCTACTCAGGAGGCCAAGGCAAGAGATTACTTGAGTCCAACAGTTTGAGGTTGCTGATGAACATAACATTTAACATATACATGACAAAAGATTAGCCTCAAGAATTAAAAAAGAACTCCATAAGGGCAAATCCATGAGAAAAGGACAGAATATACATAAACAGATAGACTAATGGCATGTATAGGCATTTCACAAAAGAAGAAACAAAACTAAGAAGAGATGTTTAATATCATTAGTAATCAAGACTATGCAAATTATAATCACAAGTTACCATTCTATCATTCAAGTTCTGATAAAACCAAGCAAAAAGGATTTAAATAAATAATATCTCACCTATTTCTAGAAGGAGTATACAACTATTGTTTCACATTATCTTATAAAACCGAACATCAGTATACCCTACAACTCAGAAATTCCATTTTAAGTGCCTACGCACACAGACCCACACACATACATATTCAATTTCCACACAAACAGAAGACATTTGTAGGAACTTCCAAAGTAATGCTGTGTATAAAATCTAAAATTCCATCACTGTGAGAATAAACAAATTCTGATTCAGTCATACAATGAAATATTATAACACAGAGAAAATACAAGATTAATCTTAGTAAAATATAACTAAGTAGGGGGTAAAAGCAATTATTAAAACCCTCATGCTGAATACTTTAAAAACAACTAAAAATATATTATTTAGATACAATAATATGTGGTAAAACTTTCTTTCATGGCAAGATAATAAAAATTCAAAGGAGAAATAGAAAGCAAGAAGATGAAATAATGGAGATGTTTGTAGAGAAAAATTATTTCTTAGTATTCCAATTCTTATCTTCTTTGATGGATTTTCAGGTGTTTATTTGAACATATAATTTTAAAATTAGTTTTAAAAAGCATAATTCTGACAGAGTATAGGAGAAAAATATTATAATTAATACAATCCTGTATATCTGAGAGTCCTATCCTTTCTGTTAAAAAAAAAACAAAAGTTTATTGGTATGGTTTGCTAGAGAATCAATGCCAGATTGACAATAAATCAATATCTTCGAAATACTGAAAAGAAAATAACTGTCTGGCAAGAATTTTAGACTCAGTTATAACATCATTGAATACATACAAAAATTAAGATTATCATTCATAGGACTTCAATTACAGAATAATTAAGTATGTACTTCAATGGTAAGAAAAATGACCCAAATATGAGGCATAGAATAGTATATTAGTAATTATCTAAATTTATATAACGCAATAGATTGAAAAATGGCCTTCTCGAGGACAATCTGATCCTAATCCCCAGAATCTGTGAATGTTACTTGATGCTAACATATTCGTGGTAAAAGGTACTTGCAGATGTGATTAAGGATGTGAGAAGGAGAAATCATCCTGGATTATTGGGGTGATCACAGTGTAAACTGCAAACATCCTTATAAGAGGAAGACAGGAGGATCAGAGTGAGAGAAAGATGTAATCATGAAAGCAGAAGTCAGACAGGAGAGAGGCTGCAATACTGCTGGCTTTGATGATGGACCAAAGAACCACAAACCTAGGATGAAGGCAGCCTCTGGAACCTGAAAAAGGTAGGAAAACAGATTCTCCCCTACAGCCTCCAGAAGGAATGTGGCATACACAGTTTAGACATTTGACCTTCAGAACTATAATAAATTTATATGACTTTAAGCCTGTAATTTGTGGTAATTCCAGCAGCAATAAGCAAATACATTTGGTTACATATATTCTCTGATTGAAATCTTCACAAACCCCCTCTGCATTAGGTGCTATATATACAGTTCAAAGCAATTTTGGAGCTCTTTTTCTAGACATCAGGGCTGTTGTATGAGGTCTGACAACTAAGTTTGCAAATTCATCCTAGAAAAAGTTCTTTGAAGGTGAACTAGCCACTGGTGGTGCATAGCTTCCCCTGGCGAGTACTTTGAAGGTGACAGTAGTGATATTTAGCAATGAGGTATGTAGCATGTTTTCTAGGTTAAGTTTGGAAAATTTTAATTGTTCAACCTCATATAATTTAAGGAACTATATACAGGGTGTCCATGAAGTTAGTGTGCAATTTATTATGTTAAACTATTTTTTTGAAAAAGTTTCACTTTCTTGCCTCCAGTAGAGTGCTATGGTGTCATAGCTCACAGCAACCTCAAACTCTTAGGATCAAGTGATCCTCCTGACTCAGCCTCCCAAAGAGGCTGGCCCTACAGGCACCTGCCACAATGCCCAGCTATTTTTTTTTTTTAAAGATGACGCCTCACGCTTGGTCAGGCTGGTCTCGAACTCATGAACTCAAGCTAGCTATCTACACATCTTAGCCTCCAGAGTGCTGGGATTACAGGTGTGAGTCACTGCACCTGGCCTGTTAAACTATTTTAAATTACACACAAACTTTATGTCCACCCTGTACAGTATATACATACACTTTACATATATAAAACTTAGGATATATATGTGTGTGTGTGTGTGTGTAGTGTGTGTATATATATACACATACACAGTCCCTGGGTTATGAATGAGTTAAGTTTTGTAGGTTTGTTCTTTTCCTTTAATTTTTTTATTTTTAATTTCAGAATATTATAGGGATACACAAGTTTTGGTTACATAGTTTATTTTGCACATTTCAGATTAAAGTTGTAAGTGTGCCCTTTACCCAGAATAAGTGCATTACATATGTTAGGTGTGAATTAACCCAAACTCTCCTTTTCTTTTCCACCTATTTGATTCCCATGGGTTTTATTTTCCTATGTGCAAACAAGTATGGATCAACTACTTCCAACTTAGTATTGAGTACATCAGGTGTTTGTCCTTCCATTTTTGCAATACTTCACTTAAAAGAATGGTCACCAGGTGGATCACCATTTTTTAATGGCTGAGTAGTACTCCATAGCATGCAAATATATATTTGATCAATCCATTCATGTATTGATGGCCATTTAGGTTGTTTCCACAACCTTACAAGAGTGAATTGTGTTGCTTTACACATTCAACTGCAAGTGTCTTTATGATAAAATGTCCTTTTTTCCTTTGGATAAATACATAGGTTTGTGCTTAAAATGAATTTGTATGTAAGCTGGAACAGACACATTTACGTATTACCTGTAATAGCCTCATTTCATAAGTGCAAGTTGCATGTCAGTCAAATCTTCATAACTCAGGGACTTACTGTAATAGCTTCAATAAGTGTGAGTTATATGTAACTCAGATGTTTATAACTCAGGAACTGTCTGTATACAGGGTATACCAAAGGTTACCATAAATAGAAAAAAATTGACAAATTCATATTTTATATTATGTATTATACTTTTAATATTTTTATATTTATATATCAACCAATAGAGAAATATTTTATAAAAGTTTGTAATGAATATTTTGTAAATGACAGTACATTTAGCTACAGTCTCCCATTTTCTCTTAAGTATGCATGTCTGGTAACCTTTGGGATACCCTTTATATCAGTGGTTCTCAGTCTATGGGTCATGACCCACAGGAACTGTTTTAAAGGGTCGTGGCATTAGGAAGGTTGAGAATCACAGCTTTATATAAAACTTCATACACATATAAAATTATATATATACTTTTATATATACATGGTTATAAAATTTTTATATATTTTATATGAGATGCAAAAATATAACTTTTTATAACTACATATGTAACTTTATATATTTATATATAAAATGTAGATACTATATATAAAATTTAGTATATACTGTACATTTTATATATAAGTATTTTTAATATATAATGTTTTATATAGTTAGGTAACACAAAATATGTAAAATTTTTATTCTTTTTTAATATATTTTTAAAAATTTAGTAGGTATGCATATTTTTTTATTTTTTGTTTTGTGTGTGAATTGTATCATGCTGAAGTGAAGGCTTTCAGTGTACTCATCACCAGAATAGTGAACATTGCACTCAACAGGCATATTTTTATCCCTGCTCCCCTCCCACCCTTCTTCCATAGCTTCTCATATCTATTGCAATTCATCATGAGCGTAAGTATTGCCATTTATCCCAATTATAAGTGAGAACATATGCTGGTTTTCCATTCCTGAGTACCTCACTTAAGACAATGGTCTATAGTTCCATCCAAATTGTTGCACATAACATTATTTCATTCCTTTTTATGGCTGAGTAGTACATTACATGAGTGAGTGTGTATGTGTGTATGTGTGTGTGTGTGTCTGTGTATCGATATATATACATCATGGTATAAGTATCTCTATAAAGACAGACTTTCTTTATCCACTCATCAGTTGATGGGCATTTACATTGGTTCCATATCTTTTGTAATTGTGAAATGTACAGCAATAAATATTCAGGGGTCTTTTTGATAAAAATGACATCTCTTCATTTAGATAAATACCCACTAGTAGAATTTCTGGATCAAATGGTAGGTCTATTTTGAGTTGTTTGAGAAATCTCCATATTGCTTTCTAAGGGGTTGTACAAATTTACATTCCCACCAACAGCATACAAGTGTTCCTTTTATATCGCAACCACATCAACATTTATGGTTTCTTGTTTTTGTTTTTACTTTCTAACAATGGTGATCCTAACACAGGGAATGTGATATCTCATTCTGGTTATAATTTGCATTTCCATAATTATTAGTACTGTCAAGCATTTTTTCACATTTTTTGGCCATATGTCTATCTTCTTTAGAAAAGAGTCTGTTCTTGTCTTTTGCCCACCTTGTGATGGGGTTATTTTTTTCCTTGATGATTTGTTTCAGTTCTTTGGAGATTCTGGATATTGCCCTTTGTCAGACATATAATTTGTGGATATTTTCTCTTATTTTTTGGATTGTCTGTTTACTGTGTTGATTCTTGGCTTGATTGTTATTAGTATGTGGAAATGCTATGGATTCATGTAATTTTTTTAACCTAAAACATTACTGATTTATCCCTCAACTATAGGAGTCTTTTTGTGGTATTTTTAGGGTTTTCTAGGTATACCATTTTGACCTCTTCTTTCCTGATTTGGATATCCTTTGTTCCTTTCTCTTGTCTGAATTCTCTGGCTAGAAATGGTGACTGTGGGTATGTCTTGTTCCAGTTCTTAGGGAGAATGCTTTCAACTTTTCCCCATTTAGTAGGATATTGCCCATGGGTTTATCATATATGGCTTTTATTATTTTGAAGTATGTTCCTTCTATACCTACTTTGTTCAGAATTTTTATCATGGAAGGGTGCTAGATTAAAATTAAATCAAATGCTTTCTCTGCATCTATTGAAATTATCATATGGTCTTTGTTTTTTTGTTTTGTTTTGTTGAGACAGAGTTCCACTATGTTGCCCTGGGTAGAGTGCTGTGGCATCACACCTCACGACAACCTCAAAATCCTGGGCTCAAATAATTCTCCTGCCTCAGCCTCCCAAGTAGCTGGGACTACAGGCACCCACCACAACTTCCAGCTATGTTTTGTTGCAGTTGTCATTGTGGTCTAGCTGGCCTGGGCTGAGTTTGAACCCTCCAGCCTTGGTGCATGTGACCAGCACCATAATCACTGTGTTGCAGGCACCGAGCCTGGTCTTTGTTTTTATTAATCATTGTTTAAGTAGTGAATCACGTTTATTGATTTACATATGTATATTGAACCCTCCTTGCATCCCTGGATGTGGGATGAATACCACTGGATCACAGTGGATTATTTTTTTGATGTGCTGTCAAATTCTGTTTGCTAGTATTTTGTTGAGAATTTCTGCATGTATGCTCATATTGGTCTGTAGTTTTTCCTTGTTGTTTCCTTTCCTGGGTTTGGTACCCAGGTGATCCTGGCTTTGTAGAATGAGTTAGGGAGGATTCCCTTCTACTCAATGTTATGGAACAGTTTCAGTAGAGTAGGTGTGAATTCTTTGTAGGTCTTAAAGAATTTGGTTATGAATCTGTCTGGTTTGAGGCTTTCTGTGGTATCAGTTGTAACATGTCCATTTTCATTTTTTAAAGGCAAGTGTGCAACAAAATATACTGAGGAAGAAAAAGATAGGTTTAAAGTAAGAGCAAGGTACTGGCTTACAGAGCAAGATATGTTCACAGATGGTGAACTGACCCCCATCATCACGCCAAAGAAAAGGCAAAAGGGATCCATTTTCATTTCTTTTCTTTCATTTTTTTTACTTCCTCTTCTGGTTAATCTAGCAAAAGACTTGTAATTTTGTTTACTTTTTTTTTTTTTTTTT
>NW_003852440.1:5581235-5583392 GCF_000181295.1 Otolemur garnettii | reverse complement strand
GTCATTGTTGTTTGGCAGGCCCCGGCTGGATTCGAACCCGCCACCTTAGGTGTATGTGGCTGGCGCCTTAGCCACTTGAGCCACAGGTGCTGAGCCATTTTGTTTACTTTTTAAGGAATAAATTTTTTGTATTGTTAATCCTCTGTAATTTTTGTTTCTTTAGCTCTGCTCTGAGCTTTGTTATATCATTTCTTCTGTTAGTTTTGTATTTGGTTTGTTCTTTTTCTAGTTCCTTGACCTGTGGCATTAGGTCATTAAATTGTGATCCTCCTAGTTTTTTGATGTAAGCCTCTGAAGCTATTAAATTTCATCTTAACACTACTTTTTATGTATCCCATAGATTATGGATGCTTATTTTATGTCATTAAGATTGAAAAATGTTTTGATTTCTATCTCAATTTCATCATTTACCTAAGGATCATTCATCATCAGCTTGTTTAATTTCCATGACATTCTGTAGATTTGAGAGTATCTCTTGGAATTGACTTCTAGTTTATTCCACTGTGGTCTGAGAAGATAACATGGAATGAATTTGATTTTTCTGAATTTGTTGAGAATTGCTTTGTGGAGACTGTTCCATGTGCTGATGAGAATGTACAGCAGGGGTCCTTAATCTTTTTAAACAGGGGGCCCAGTTCACTGTCCTTCAGACCCTTGGAAGGCCGGACTGCAGGCCCTGGGACAAGTCGGCTGCTAAGCCGGACAGACAGCAGCAGCAAAAATACCGGGTGGGCCAGATAAATGTCCTAGGTGGGCTGAATGTGGCCCATGGGCCATAGTTTGAGGATGCCTGAATTGTACAGTCTGTAGTTTGCAGTAGAATTTTCTGTATATGTCTATTAGACCCATTTGTTATGAAATCCCATTTAAGTCCAGTGTTCTCTCTTGATCTTCTGCCTTGATTGATTGTCCATTTCTGTCACTGGAGTGTTGAAGTCCCCATAAATTATGATGCTATTTATTTACTTAGATCCAGTAGAATGTTTTATGAATCTGAGATCTCCTATGTTGTGCATATATGGAGGATTTTTATATATTCTTTCTTAACTGCTTTCTTCATCATTACATAATGATTGTATTGGTCTTTCTGAACCATTATTGGCTTAAAGTCTATTTTATCTGATATGACAATAGCTACTCCTTCTTGGTTTTAGTTTTCATTCATGTGGAATATTTTTTTTCCCATCCATTTACCTTAAATCTGAGCATCCTTCTGAGGTTTATGGGTTTCTTGGAGACAACACTATACTTGAGGTTTGTTTTTTCATCCACTCAGCTTCTTTTATTTATTTACTAGTTATTTTTTAAATGTGAAAGTATTAAGGAAATACAATGTTTTTGCTACAGGGCTTCAGTCAGGGCTACAAATGTGCTCAGCACCCAAAGTGTTCATTGTACTTATTAGGTGGTTTCTTTGTCCCCCTTCCTTGCCTTCATCCTACTTGATTTCCAGTGATTTTTACTTCCCTCTGTGTGCTTGTATGCCCGTCAGTTAGTTCCATTTTACTGGAGATTATATGTAGTCTTTGCTTTCCCACTCTTGGGATATACTTCACTTAAGATAACAATCTCCAATTCCCTCCAAACTTCTGCAAAAGACAGAAGTCTCCATCCTCCATCCTTCTTTATGGCTGAGTTGTACTCAGTGGTATACATATACCACATTTTTTTAATCCACTCATAAATTGGTGGGCACCTGGGCTGATCCTGGATCTTTGTAATAGTGAATTTTGTTGCTATACAAATTTGAGTGCAGGTATGTTTTTGATAACATCACTTCTTTTCCTTCAGATCAGCGGTTGTCAACCTGTGGGTTGTGACCCACAGAAACTGTATTAAACGGCTGCAGCATTAGGAAGGTTGAGAAACACTGCTTCAGATAGATTGTAGTGAAAATGCTGGATTTAATAGGTCAGCTTTTAGCTCTTTGAGAAATTTCCGTACTGTTCTCCATAGGGGTTATACTAATTTGAAGTCCCACCAACAATGTAAGAATTCCTTTCTCTCTGTATCTGTGCAGCATCTATTAGTTTTGTAATTTTTAAGTATCACAGGAATGGAAGAAAAAGTATCCAATGTACACACACCTATTATGAAACTAATTTAAACCTTTTTATATGAAAGCTATAACCTAATAACAACCTAAGGATATGGGGA
>NW_003852440.1:5564001-5580961 GCF_000181295.1 Otolemur garnettii | reverse complement strand
AAAAAAAAAAAAGAAGTCATTTTACTCGGAATAAGACATTATCTCATTGTGATTTTAATTTGCATTTCCTTGAGAATGACACTGAGCATTTTGTTATTACATTAGTTATCCATTTGCCTATCTTCTTTTGTTTGTGTCTGTATCTCTTGCCCATTTTTAAATGGTTTTTTGTTTGTTTTGTTTTGTTTTTCCTTGCTGATTTGTTTGAGGTTTTTATAGATTCTGGATATTAGTTCTTTAGTAAATATATAAATTGCAAATATTTTCTCTCATTCTGTAGGCTATTTTCTATGTTGATTACTTCCTTAGCTATACAGAGCATTTTAATTAAATCAAGTCTTATTTATTTATCTTTTGGCCAGGGCTGGATTTGAACCTGCCACCTCCAGTATGTGGGGCTGGCATCCTACTCCTTTGACCCACAGGCGCCACTCATCATTTATTTATTTTTTAAATTATTTTTTATTAAATCATAACTTTGTATATTGATGCATTTATGGGGTTCAGAGTACTGCTTCAATATACAATGTGAAATGTTTACATTGAACTAAGTAACACATCCTCTTTCATTCTTCCACATATGACTGTCCAATTTTCTCAGCACCATTTATTGAATAGGGCTTTTCTCCAGTATACATTGTTGTCTGCTTTGTCAGTGATCGGTTGGTTGTTGGTAGATGGTTTTAAATCTGGGTTGTCTATTCTGTTTCATTGGTCTATGTCTCTATTTTTCCATCAATACTATGATGTTTTAGTTACCATAGCCTTATAATATAGTTTGAAGTCTGGTAATGTGATGCTTCTTGCTTTTCTTTTTGCTAAGGATTGCTTCAGCTATTAGGGGGGTCTTTCCTATTCTACACAAAGTGTACAATTTTTTTTTATAGATCTGTGAAATATGATATTGGTATTTTGATTGATAGAGAGGGTATTGAATCTTTACATTACTTGAATGGTAAGACAGTTTACCAACGTTGATTCTACCAAACCATAAGCATGATATGTTTTTCCTTTTGGGGGACTGTCATATGTGAGTTCTTTCCACAGTGTTTCATACTTCTCCTTGTATAGAACTTTCATCCCTTGGTTAAGTATATTCCTAGGCATTTTATTTTCTTTGTAGATATTGTGAATGGTATTGAGTCACTTATTTAAGTCTTACCTTGAACGTTATCAATGTACAGAAATCTATAGTGTTTCTGTACATAATTTTATAATCTGAGATTTGCTCAATTTATTTATCAATTCCAAGAGTCTTTTAGAAAGGCCTTTGGAGTTTTCTAGATAAAAGATCGTATCATCAGTGAAAAGTGATAGTTTGAGCTACTCTTTCCTGATCTGCAGACCTTTTATTTCTTCCTCTTGCCTGATTGATCTGTCTAGGACTCTTAGCACTATGTTGAATAGAAGAGGTGAGAGTAGGTGAGAGTGGGCACTCTGTCTTGTTCCAGTTCTTGGGGGAATACTTTCAACTTTTCCCCATTCAGTTGAATACATAGATTTTATATGTCACACATAGCTTTTATATTTTTGAGATATCTTCCTTATATGTCTAGTTTTTTGGGGGGAGTTATCATGAAAGTATCAACATGCTTTTGTCACGTTTCTCTGCATTTATTGAGATGGTCAAATGGTATCTGGTTTGCTTCTATCCATGTTGTGAATAACATTTATTGATTTATGTATGTTGAACCATCCTCAAATCCCTGCAATAAAGCCCACTTACTAATGGCAGACTTCTTTTTCTTTCTGATGTGCTGTTGAATTCAGTTTGCTAGTATTTAATCAAAGATTTTTGTGTCATTATTCATAAGGAATATTGGTCTGTAGTTTTTCTTATTGTGTCATTATTCATAAGGAATATTGGTGTCATTATTTTTGTGTTATTATTTATAAGGAATATTGGTCTGTAGTTTTTCTTATCACCTTTCCTGACTTTGGAATCAAGGTGACACTGCCTCCATAGAATAAATTAGAGAGGATTTCCTCCTTCTAAATATTATAGAACAGTCTGAGTGGAATAGATACCAATTTTTCTTTTGTAGGTCTGGTAGAATTCAGCTGTGAATCCACTAGGTCTGGCGCTTTTTTGTTGGAAGACTTTCTACTACTACTCTATTTCACTATTCATTATTGTTCTGACCAAGATTTCTATTATTTACTAATTGAGTCTTGGAATGTGTGTTTCCAGGAATTTGTACATATCATCTACATTTTCTAGATTATATGCATAGAGATTTTCATAGTATTCATGGTTGTTTTGTATTTCCATGTTATCAGTTATAATATCTCCTTTTTCATATCTAATTGAACTTAGTTGTATCCTTTCTCTTCTATTAATATAGCAAAAGACCTATAAATTTCATGTTTTCAAAGAACCAATTTTTGTTTCTCTGACTTTCTGTATGTTTTTCTGCTTGTTTCCCATTTCATTTACGTGAAATGGTAAATTTCAATTTGAAGTGGCAAATTTCATTTGCTCTGACCTTTGTTATTTGTTTTCTTCTGCCATCTTTGGATTTGGTTTGTTCTTTTTCCATTTAATTGAGATGTGATATCAGGTTGCTAATTGTTTTTCTGACATTTTGATGTGGGCATTTAAGGCTATGAATTTTTCCCTTAGGAATGCTTTTGCTGGATTCCATAAATTTTGATTTCTTGTTTCCCCTTAGTTTTTCACTTCTAGGAATCTTTTGATTTCCACCTTAATTTTATTATTAACTCAATAATTATTCAATAGCAGGTTGTCTAATGTCTATGACTTTGTGTAGAAGCAGTGCTCTTGCAATTAATCTCTAGTTTTATTCCTCTATGCTCTGAGAAGACATGAGGTATGATTTTGATATTTTTAATTTGTTGAGACATATTTTGTGGCCTAAGATATGATCAGTCTCGTAGCGTGTCCCATGTGCTCATGAGATCAATACATATTCAGTAGTCTGGGGATAGAAAAATCCGTAAATGTCTGTTAGGTTCATGTGTTTTAAGTTCCCATTTAAGTTCAGCGCTTGTTTTTAGTTTAGATGATTTTTCCAGCTCTGACAGTGGGATGTTGATGTCCCTGGTAATTACTATGCTACTATTTCTTTTTTTTTTTTTCAATTTGAAAGCAGTCACTATTAAATGACCAGATTTCAAAAATAATCATGATAGATATCTTAGTTCATTCTTCTAATTAGTCTGTTGATCTGGTCTCCCCTGTTGCCAGCATCCTCACCTTCAACAGAGTGGGTTGTCTTTTTTTTTCATTCCACCTCATGGAAGTGACAAATTGAAGGTCCACAAGAATTTATTTGCTTCTTTAAAGTATTTTCCAGCAGTATAGATCTCATGAATTGGATCCTCCATGCAGATGATGCCATATTTACCAAAAGACTGAGCAGTCAAATTGTTATCTGTCAACACAATTTGCTTTTCATTTTGTCATAATCATGCTTATAGTTCATTTACTGACTCAAGGCTCTGGCACCCCCATGCACTATATGGTTCTACAATCCTCAGCATGTTAATCAAAGCCTGGTGGAGTTTAACAAAGGCTCTACTGAGGATCTGGCAAAGGCAAAAAAAAAGCTACAATACAGACATTTGGGCTCACATCACTGATACCTCTGATACTGATGACAAATATTAATCTGGGTACTGCAGGTACAGAAAAGTTGTCAGCTTTTCTTGCCATCCTAGCCATTTAAATCTCAGTTCTGTATATGCCTATATTCCTTGAAATAATGCTTAGCTTTTTCATACGTAAGTTTCCTCTTTATCTTTCAAATCATCTTTTGGGCAAACTTCTTTCTCAGGTGCTTGATCCTCAGCTCTGCAAAATTCCTTTGCTTTTTTTTTAGGGTTTCTGGAACAGCAAGATTATTCTTTTTCTTCTCTTCAACAACCTCTATAGTTCCAGCTACAAAGAGCACTACTATTTATTTCTTTGCTTAGCTCTAATACAATCTGATTTGTTTACCTGGGAGCACCTGTGCTGGGTGTATATATATGTAGAATTGGGATGTCTTCTTGTTGAATTGCTCCCTTTACCACTGTGTAATGTTTCTTTACCACTGTTGATTTAAGGTCAAATCAGTTCTCATGATTTGTCTGACATGAGAATGCTACACTTGCTCTCTTTTGACTTCCATTTACATGGAATATTTTCTTCCATGCTTTCACATTTGAGTCTGTGTGCATACTTGTGGTTTCCATATGACTACTGGAGACAACAGATATTTGGGTTGTGTTTGTTCAACCATTAAGATAATCTATGTTTTTTGAGTGATGCGTATAAACTGCTAACATTGATAGAATTGATATGTGGGATGCTGTTCTGTTTGTCATGTTGGATAGTACTTTATTGCTTTGTTTTCCCTCTTGTGCTATTATTTTATAGGTGTTGTGAGCTTTAACATTTTGGGGTGATTTTACACTAGTAGGTATCAATTATGTTAATTTATCCATAATGTAGTTCTGAATATTTCCTGCATGGCAGGTATACTTATGACACATTCCCTCAGTGTTTGCTTATCTGGAAAAGACCTAATTTCTCCATTAACTGTGAAACTTAGTTTGCAGGATACAAAATTCCAGACTGGCAATTGTTCTGTTTAAGAAGACTGAAAATAGGGACCTACTGACTTGTGAGGTTTCTGCTGAGAAGTCTGCTATTAGCCTGATGGATCATCCTTTGTATGTCAATTGTTGCTTATATCTTGCTGCTATGTAGAATTTTCTCCTTCATTTTGACATTGGCCAAGTTCAATATTATGGTCCTTAAAAATGTCCAATGTGGGCTCGGTGCCTGTGGCTCAAGTGGCTAAGGCGCCAGCCACATACACCTAAGGTGGCAGGTTCAAATCCAGCCTGGGCCCACCAAACAACAATGACGGCTACAAACAAACAAACAAACAAAATAGCCGGGCGTTGTGGCGGGCACCTGTGGTCCCAGCTACCTGGGAGGCTGAGGTAGGAGACTCGCTTGAGCCCAGGAGTTAGAGGTTGCTGTGAGCTGTGATGCCATGGCACTCTACCCAGGGGGACAGCTTGAGGCTCTGTCTCAAAAAAAAAAAAAAATAGAAAAAAAATGTCCAATTTGCTATGAATCTTCCCAGAGTTTGATGACCATCTTTTATCTGGAAGTATGAATCTCTGGTGATACCAGGGAAGCTTTCCTCAATAATTCCCTTAAAGAGATTTTCTATGATTTTAGCTCTCTCTCCTTCTCCCTCAGGGACACCCATAACTTGCATGTTAGTTTACTTCGCATGGTTCCATATATTTTTAAGTGATTGTGCCACCTTTTTTTCTTCTCTTCTATGCTTTTCTTAAATGACTCCATTAGCTCAAGAGCCTTGTCTCCTTGGTTTAGTCCATTGCAGAAGCTTTCCACTGTGTTTTGAAATTTCCCTTAATTACTCTTTTTTTTTTTTTTTTTTTTGAGACATAGTCTTACTTTGTCACCCTCAGTAGAGTGCCATGGCATCATAGCTTATAGCGATGTCAATGAGCTCAATGGCTTGGGCTCAAGGCATTCTCTTGCCTCAGTCTCCCAAGTATTTGGGACTACAGGTGCCCACCACAATGTCTGGCTATCCTCTTCATTAAGTTCTATTATATCCTTTCTTATGTTGTCTAGCTCTTTAGTGACTTTTTCATTAACTTCCTAAAATAACTTTTTGTCTTCTTTTTATTGATTTCCACCTTTCTCTTGAATTCCATTCATTTTATTTCCCAGTTATTCAGGATTCCATTTCTATTACATCATCAGTTTCCTTGTTGCTGGAGTTCACTACTTTAGCTCCATTGTGATCCCTTGGGAGTGCCAACTGTTCTGTTTCTTCATGTTACCAAGAGTTCTTTTGCTGGCTTTTCTCATCTGAAATCTCTTCTCTTGACTAAGGGCTAGAAGATTTGCAGGGCATCTATTCTTTGCTGGGAACTCTTCTGCTTAATTAGAAGAAGTGGAGTTCCCTATATAGTGCTTATTTTTGCTACTCTGGATTGTTGATGCAGCATGGGAGGGGTGTGTACACCTGATGCCTATAAGGCACCTCTTTTGATTTTTCCTGTTCATCTGTAATTGCCACTGTTCAAGGCTGTGCTGGATGTTGGACCATTCACATCACCTGCTGACAGGGTACACATAAGCAGCAGGACTCCTCACTGCCCCTTACACCTGCAGAGGAAAGGGAGAAGCAGCAGTCTCAGACCAGATGCCTGAGCAGAAATACTCTTCCATGTTTGGGAGGTCACAATGATGTTAGCCATAGCACCTAAGGTTTGCAAACCAGACATACCAATTCATCTGCACAGCCTCTAGTCAGGTCTCTGTATTGATCCAGATGCCTACTCCAGAGGAGGGACCCTCCCACTGCTGTAGCTGCAATAACTTGAGGTGAAGAGGGGAGCTCAGGATGCTATCCTCTGTCCCTTCCCCACTTATAGGTGCCTTCCCTAGTACCTCTGGTCCTGTTGAGAAGTCCAGCCCACTTCTCCTCCACTTTACTCCTATCTCTTCTCTGTGGTTTCCTGGTGATGTCGTTTATATGATCAATAAAAATGTGAGTATCTATTCACAACTTTCAATACTCTCCAAAAGAGCAGCATTGAGTAGGCAGCTTCTAATCCTCTATCTTTGAGATACTATTTTTTTTTTAATTTTTAGTGATGGGATCTTGCCATGTTGCCCAGGTTAGAGTACAATGTAGAGTCAGAGTTCACTGCAGCCCCAAACTCCTGGGTTCAAGTGATCCTCCCATCTCAGCCTCTCAAATACCTGAACTGTAGGCATAAGCTACTATTCCTGGTGACACTAGTCTTATACCCACTGGTAAATTAGTATTATACCCACTCTATGAAATTAAGGAACAAAATAAGTGGTGCATCCAAAGTTTAAACTTAGGAAGTCTGAATCCAGGGTTTATACTCTTAACCACTATATAAGGGGTCTTTAACAAGAGACAAAAAGCATATTGGAAAGATTACAAAAATTTAATGTCTGGAAACATAATAAACTACTGTATTTTAAAATTTAAAACTAAAATACTAAAACAGTAACAAGAGTGGGTGGGAAGAGGAAGTTCAATGAGTATAAAATAAGATTCTTGTGAGCAATAGAATCGCTTACTTAAAATATTTTTAAAATTACTTAAATCTTACTGTCTTTTTCAGGCAAATTTATATACAAATATGTATTAAAAGGTGGACACTAAAATAACATAAACCTACTTTATAAGACCTCACCTGAGATGACAAAAAAAGGAGGGGGGGAGAAGTATACATAACATAAAAAACAGTGCTAATCCAAAAGAAGACAGACAAGATTGGCATACAGAAAACACAAAAAGAAATATTTCTTGGCCTTGCTTTTAACAGTAATCAGGTAATATAGTTGGATTAATCTCCTTTATTAAGAGACATATTAAAAATCAAATTAGGGTAGCACCTGTGGCTCAAAGGGGTAGGGCACTGGCCCCATATGCCAGAGGTGGCAGGTTCAAACCCAGCCCTGGCCAAAAACCACCAAAAAAAAAAAATCAAATTAGACAATCTACCAATATATGTTGCCTATAATAAAACTATACTAAATAGTTTAGTATAAAACTATACTAAAAAGTTAGATATAAAAAAAATGAAACACAGAATTACCATAAGATCCAGTACTTCTACATATACCCCAAAGAATTGAAAGCAAGAACTGTGTGACTCTTCACAACAGCATTGCTCACAATAGCCAAAAGGTGGAAACAATTTAAATGTTCATTAACAGATAAAGAGATAAACAAAATATGGTATACATAGTATACAGAGGGTACCAAAAAAAAGTCTACAGATTTTAGGAAAGGAAAATCTGTATTCAATTTTTAATACTAAAGTCACATTTGACTTCTGCAATTATAAGAGGTGTGCAAAGTGACTTGTATTCTTCTTTTGGTTTTGACATATATTATATATTATAATTTTAATAGGTTTTACTTTCTTCAAATGTATATACATTTTTGGCAGGCTATGTATATACACAATGGAATATTACTCAGCCTTAAAAAGGAATGAAATTCTTATACATACTATAACATGGATGAATTTTGAAGACAACATGCTAAGTAAAATAAGCCAGACAGAAAAAGACAACTACCATATGATTCCACTTATATGAGATATAAATTCCTAGAGACAGCAAGTAAATTAGAGGTTACCAGGAGCTGAAGGGAAGGGGTAGTTGGGAGTTACATTTTTATGGGTACAGAATTTCAATCAGAGGCAATGAAAAGTTCTGAAGATGAATACTGGTTATGGTTACACAACAATGAGAAAGTACTTAATGTCACTGAAGTATATACTTAAAAATGGTTTAAAATGGTACATCGTACATTATAAAATTTTATCACAATAAAAAAATAAAGGAATGGAAAAAGGCCGTGCCAATTCTAAACAAAAGAAAAGTGGTATGACAATATTCTATCAGACAAAACACAGTTTAGGGAAAAGCATTAATAAGAGAAAATTGAGACTACATAATAATAGAAAGGACAATCCATCAAGAAGCTACAGCAATTATAACTTGTGTAACATGGTCTCAAGCACTGCCTCAAGATACATAAAGCAAAACTTTACAGAAAATTTGAAAAGATTTCACAAACCAGGCTCGGGGCCTGTGGTTCAAGTGGCTAAGGCACCAGCCACATACACCTAAGGTGGCGGGTTCAAATCCAGCCTGGGCCTGCCAAACAACAATGACAGCTGAAACCAAAAAATAGCCAGGTGTTGTGGTGGGTGCCTATGGTCCCAGCTACCTGGGAGGCTGAGGCAGGAGACTCGCTTGAGCCCAGGAGTTGGAGGTTGCTGTGAGCTGTGATGCCACAGCACTCTACCCAGGGGGACAGCTTGAGGCTCTGTCTCAAAAAAAAAAAAAAAATTCACAAACTAGTCAACTATCTCACTTATTTATAGATCAAGTGCATAAAAAAGTAGCAAGTATATAAAAGATTTGATCCTCACAATTAAAATCTATCTGACCTCATATGTACATGTAGAACCCTGTACATAATAGTTACTTCCTTTTTAATCACAAAATTTATAAAAATTAACCATATCCTAGGGAAAAAAGATGAAAATAACTTTCAAAGAATCAATGTTATGCATACCATTTTCCTAATACAATGCAAATAAATCAACATTAAATAAAATCTTAACAAACCCAGTTTAGTAGCACATCAATAAATTAATTCACAATGACCAAGTGGGCTTCATGCAAGAAATGCAGCAAGGATGGTTCAAAATATGCAAATCTATAAATGTAATTCACTCCATAAATAGATGAAAAGGCAAAGACCATATGATCCTTTCAGTTCATGCAGATAAAGCACTCAACAAAATAATTCAGCATCTTTTTATAAGAACACTCAAGAAACTATGTATAGATGGGACATACCTCAAAATTATAAAGGCCATATACAACAAACCTACAGCCAACATCCTATTGAATAAGGAAAATTTGAAAGCATTCCCACTTAGAATTGGAACCAGACAAGATTACCCACTTTCACCACTTTTATTCAACATAGTGCTGGAAGTTCTCATCAGTGCAATCAGGAAGAAATGAAATCAAGGGAGTCCAAATGGAGAAATAAGAAATCAAGGTATCACTTTTTGCTGAAAATATGGTCTTTTATCTAGAAAGTCCCAAAGATTCAACCAAGAGACTATTGGAACTGATAAATGAATTCAGGAAAGGCTCAGGTTACAAATTTAATGTGCACAAATCTGTACCCTTCATATTCTCCAACAATAGTCAAGCTGAGAATCAAATCAAAGCTGCAATACCTTTCACAGTAGCAATAAAGAAAATAAAATACCTAGGAACATACTATTTAGCTAAGGAGGCGAAATATCTCTATATGCATAACTATAAAATACTGAAGAAGAAATCACAGAGGATATAAATAAATGAAAAAACAACATCCTCATGGATCAGCAGAATCAACAGTGTTAAAAATGGCTATTTACTACCCAAAGTGATTTATAGATTCTACACAATACCCGTTAAAACTCCAATGTCATTTTTCACAGATCTGGGAAAAAAGCAGTTCTATGCTCTGTATAGAACAAAAAAAGAACCCAAATAGTGAAAGCAACCTTATGTAATAAGAACAAATCAGGAGGCATCATTTTACCAGATTTCAAACTATACTACAAGGCTGCGGTAACCAAAACAGTGTGGTAGTGGCACAAAAACAGAGAAATAGCCCTATGGATCAGAACTGAGAACTCAGAGGTGAAACCATCCTTGTTCATCCTTCTGATCTTTTATAAAAGCAGACAGAAACACACTACATGGAAAAAAATACCTATTTAATAAATGGTGCCAGGAAAACTGGATAGCCACATGTAAATGACTGAACCAGGATCTTCACCACTCACAAAAATTAATTCATGAAGGATAAAAGTCTTAAACCTAAAGCATGAAGCTATATGAATTATAGAAGAAAGTGTTGGTAAAACTCTTATAAATATCAGCCTACAGAAGGAATTTATGAAGAAGACCCTAATGACAATCACAGCAACAACAAAAATAAATAAATAAATAAATAAATAAATAATGGACCTAATCAAATTACAAAGTTTCTGCACAGCCAACAATACAATCAATGGGGTAGACAATTTACAGAATTGGAAAAAATGTTTGCATGCTATACATCAAAAAAAAAGGACTGAAAATTAGTATCTACAAAGAACCCAAGCAAATCAGTAAGAAAAAATAATCAAACAATCCCATTAAAAAGTTGGCAAAAAGATCAAATGGGGGGTTTAACTTGAGCTCTTTGAGGGTTCTCCATACTTCCTTCCAAAAAAGCTGTATTAGTTTGCAGTCCCACCAGCAATGTAAAAGTGTTCCATTCTTTCCACATCCATGCCAGCATCTGCAGTTTTGAGATTTTGTGATGTGGGCCCTTTGATCCTGCAATCCCATTACTGGGCATCTACCCAGAAGGAAAAAAAATCCTTTTATCATAAGGACAATTGAACTAGACTGTTTATTGCAGCTCAATTTACAATTACCAAAATGTGGAAACAGCCTAAATGCCCACCAACCCAGGAATGGAATAATAAGCTGTAGTATATGTATACTATGAAAATACTATTCAGCCATTAAAAAAGAAGGAGACTTTACATCCTTTTTATTAACCTGGATGGAAGTGGAATACATTATTCTTAGTAAAGCATCACAAGAATGGAGAAACACGAATCCCATGTACACAGTGGGGGTGAATAGGAGAGCAGAGACAGGGAAGGAGGGAGGGGTGGGGGTCACAAGTTTTGACACACCTCTTGGGGATGGGACACAATTAGTTATAAGAGGGACTTTACCTAACAAATGCAATCAGTGTAACCTGGTTTCTTATACCCTCAATGAATCTCCAACAATAAAAAAAATTTTTTTTTAAGTTGGCAAAAGACACAAACAGCACCTTTTCAAATGAAGACAGTCATTTTTCATTTTTCATTCTTTCATAAACACATGAAAAAATGGTCCTTCTCTCTAATCATCAGGTAAATGAAAATCTAAACCACAGTGAGATATCGGCTAACTCCAGTGAGAATGGTTCATATCAAAAGGTCCCAAAAGCAACAGATGCTGGCATGGATGCAGAGAGAAAGGAAAACTGATGCACTACTGGTGGGACTGCAAACTAGTACAACCTCTTTAGAAAGTAGCATAGAGGTATCTCAAAGAACTAAAAGCAGACCTTTTGATCTAGCAGTCCTACTACTAGGCACTTATACAAAGGAAAAATAAATATTTGATCACAAAGACACTTGCACTCAAATGTTTATAGCAGCACAATTCACAATGCAAAGACATGGAAGCAACCCAAGTGCCCATCAATTCACGAGTCAATTAATAAAATGTGGTATATGTATACCATACTCAGCCATAAAAAATGGCAACCTAGTATCTTTGGTTACAACCTGGAAAGAAGTGGAGACTATTCTTCTAAGTGAAGTATTGCAAAAAATGGAAAAACAAGCAGTATATGTACTCAATACTAAATTGGAACTAGTTGATTAATATTTATGGAAATAAAACTCAACAAAAATCAAATGGGGGAGAAGGAAGAACATGGGTAAAATCACACCTAACATGTGTAACATACATATTCTGCGTGAAGGGCGCACACTTACAACATCAACTTAAATGCAAATTATGTGACCAAAATATGTGCACCCCTGTCATATTCTGAAATAGAAAATTTCTTTAAGTATCACAAACATGTATTCAAAGTTGGTGAATGCCATTGTATCAATTTTATTTATTTATTTATTTATTGACTGGGGCCAGGTTTGAACCCACTACCTCTGGTATATGGGGCCAGCGCCCTACTCCTTGAGCCACAGGTGCCACCCTGTATCAATTTTTAGAAGTAAATTTAGAGCAATAAATGAATTTGGGTTTTTTAATTTTTACTTATTTACTTTTATTGTTGGGAATTCATTGAGGGTACAAAGAACCAGGTTACACTGATTGAATTTGTTAGGTAAAGTCCCTCTTATAATTAATTGTGTCCGTCCCCAAGAGGTGTGTCAAAACTTGTGACCCCCACCCCTCCCTCCTTCCCTCTCCCTGTACCTCCCTTCCCCCACCACCTGCCATGTACTAGGTCATCAATTGTCCTCATATTAGAATTGAGTACATAGAATTCTTGCTTCTCCTTTCTTGGAATGCTTTACTAAGAATTGTGTGTTCTACTTCCATCCAGTTTAATACAAAAGTCTGCCTCTTTTTTAATGGCTGAATAGTATTTCATGGTATACATATACCACAACATATTAATCCATTCCTACACTGGTGGGCAAATAAAAAATAATAATAATAATTAAACCTTTTAATAAATTCATTTTGTATTTTAAAGATTTACAATAAATGAGTCAAACATTCAGTAAGGAAGCTAAAAAATGAATTCAAAGGAGGAGAAATTAAAACAATAGAGAGCTAAAACAATCAAGATCAATGAATAAAAAGCTAATGAAAGAAAAAAAGAAACACTATACAAAGGGCTCTCCTTTCCCCCAAAAAAGTCAAATCATCAGGCCCAAAGAGTTCTGTAGGTTTTTCTACTCTATGGAAAGTAGTATAGAGGTATCTCAAAGAATTAAAAGCAGATCTTTTAATCTAGCAGTCCCACTACTAGGCACTTACACAAAGGAAAAATAAATATTTGATCACACTCAAATGTTTATAGCAGCACAATTCACAATTGCAAAGATGTGGAAGCAACTCAAGTGCCCATCAATTTATGACTCAATAAAACGTGGTATATGTATACCATGGAGTACTTCTCAGCTATAAAAAATGGCAACCTAGTATCTTTTGTAAAAACCTGGATAGAAGTGCAATATAAAACATTCAATGAATCGAAAATCCTTATAATACACAAAATCTTTTGAAAATAAAGAAAAGCTACTGATTACATTCCTTGAAACTAAAATAGCAACCATTCTCAAATGGGACAAGAAAACACACACAAAAAATTCATAGGCAGTAACACTTATGAACATAAATGCAAAAATCCAAAAAGTTAGCAAATCAAACTCAACAATTTGTGTACATATATATGTGCATATGTGATGTTATATTTTACATATGTGTGTACATATATACAAGATTGGACAATTAGGTTAGTGAACTCATCCTGGAAAACTACATACCTCATTGCTGAATATTCATCACTATGGTCACCTTCAAAATAATCCCCTGGGGAAGCTATGCACTGACACCAGAGCCTAGTCTACCTTTCAAAGCAATTTAGGAACTCCTTCTGGAACAGCTAACAGAGCTGTCATTGTACTTGGCCTGACAATTATGTTCATATCCTAGAAAAAGTGCTTTGAAGGGTGAACTAGGCACTGGCATCCTTACATAACTTCCCAGGGGGAGTACTCTTCTGTTTTTTTTGAGACAGAGTCTCACTCTGTCCACCTGGGTAGAGTGCCATTACATCATCATAGCTTACAGCAACCTCAAACTCCTGGGTTCAAGCAATCCTCTTGCCTCAGCCTCCTGAGTAGCTTGGACTACAGGCATCCTCCACGACGCCTGGCTAATTTTTCTATTTCTTAGTAGAGACTGGGTCTCACTCAGACTAGTCTTCAACTCCTGACTACCCACTTTGGCCTCCAACAGTGCTAGAATTACAGACATGAGCCACTGTGGCTGGTCCTACCTTCACTTTGAAATAATGAGGTATGTGCAGCACTCTTTCTAGGATGAGTTTGAGTTTGCAAACTTAATTATCTGACCTCATACATACATAGTCATGCATGATTAGATGATTTTATTGTGTGAACATCATAAAGTATACTTATACAAACCTAGATGATATAGCCTACCACACACTTAGGCCATATGGTAAGCCTATTCCTCCTGGGTGACAAACTCATATAGCATATTATTTAATGCTGTAGGCAAGTGTAAAAAAATCTTTCATACTTTAATTTTGCTGTACCAAGGAACAGCAAAATTAAAGTATGAAAGTTTTTTTTAATGGTACACCTGTATAGAGCACTTTGCATGAATGGAGCTTGCAGCACTAAAAGTTGCTCTGAATGAGTCAGTGGTTGAGTGAAGACCTAAATGTGAAGACCTAGGACACTACCATACTGTAGACTTCATAAACACACACACATAGGTCACACTAAGCTTATAAAAATTTCCTTCAATTATAAGTTTGGGGGGGGTTGGTAGATAGAAACCCTTGGTAGATAGAGTGCTGTGGCATCACAGCTCGCAGCAACCTCAGCCTCCCAAGTAGCTGAGACTATAGGCACCCACCACAACACCCAGCAATTTTTAGAGGCCAGAGCTCCTCTTGCTCAGTGCAGTCTCCAACTCCTGAGCTCAAGCAATCTATCCTCATGGACCTCCCAGAGTGCTAGGATTACAGGCATGAGCCACGTACCCAGCCCTCCAATTATAAATTAAACTTCATTTACTATAACTTTTTTACTTTATAACATTTTATTTTTTTTAACTTTGACTCTTGTAATAACACTTGGTTTGTAAAACACACTTTGCACAGCTGTACATAAATACTTTCTTTCTTTGCATTTGCATTTTATGAACATTTTTCTGTTTTGTTTTCACTTCTTAAATGTTTTTGTTAAAAATTGGGCCACAAACACATGCATTAGCCTAGGCCTATACAGAATCAGGATCATCAATGTCACTGCTTTCCACTTCCACCTTTTGTCACACTGGAAGGATTTCAAGGGGAATAACACAAAAAACGGTCTTCTTTCATGACAGATAAAAAGGCCTTCTTCTGGAACATCTCCTGAAGGACTTTCCTGAGGCTACTTTACAGTTAACATTTTTTTTTTATTATTCACCCTTGGTAGAGTGCCCTGGCGTCACAGCTCACAGCAACCTCAAACTCTTGGGCTCAGGTGATTCTCTTGCCTCAGCCTCCCAAATAGCTGGGACTACAGGCACCTGCCACAATGCCTGGCTACAGTTAACATTTTTTTCAATGAGTTAAAAAAGGCTCTCTAAAATAAAATACACTCTAAAATAAAAATTATAGTAAATACATAAATCCATAAAATATTTATTATCAAGTATTATGTACTGTACATAATTGCATGTGCTTTATTTTTTATAGGAATAACAAAACGGTGAGTTTTCTTTTTTTTTTACACCAGCATCATCACAAACAGGTGAGTAATGAGTTGAGCTGTAATATCATGACTGCTAGGACTAGATCACTGGGTGACACTTATTTTTCAGCTCCTGTATATAATTACAGCCTTATGAAGCCAGCAACATTATTCGTCAAGATCTGTGTGTTTGTGTGTGTGTGTACTTACATATATACTTCCTAATGTAGTTTATACCACAAACTGCAAGTATAATATATATTAGTAATTCAATATATCTGTGTTGTATGTATGTATATATTAAACAATAAATGGCGGCTAGGTTTTTCAAAAAGCTCATCATTATTCATTTATAACTGAAAACAACAACAACAACCCTTCAGTCTGAATACAGGACCAGGAGAGAACTCTCAGCCTTGCTTACAGAGCAACTAAGAAACCCCTACTGAGAGGAAAGCTCCCAGGGCGAGGTTCTCAGTCCAACTCGCTGGGCAGGTGCTCTGAGCGTCTGCCAGCTGAGCACCCGGTGCTGGGACTCGCGCTGGGGAGCGCCAGGGCCAGCCTCATCCTTTCAGTTCCCCCGACCCACACCGCGACCCAAGGCCCCACACACCGTTAGTACAGCTGGTTCCAGTTAGACGCCAGCCACCCTTACCCACAGCACTGTAGCCCGACGGCTCCCTTGGCACACACTTGGCACAGGCTCCGCCCTACCCAGCCGACTCCCCTGACTCCGGCCCCTGGGCTTCTTGCTGTAACTGCCTAACCGCCAAACTGCCAACCTCGCTACCGCCCTTCACTCGGGCTGGGGGCGGGTACCAAGCTGGCGCAGTGCATGCTGGGGGCGGGAAAAATGAGGCTGGCAAGTGAGTAGGGGCTGAGGTTCCTTGGAGATTCCACCTCGTTGATACCTCAGTTCTGATTGCCTCCGTGACACTGGCACTGACAGTGCAGAGTCTGGGGGATGCACAATGTGGCCCACAAGTGTGCAGTAAAGGCAGATCAGGTATAACTAGAGTTAAAGACTCTAGTCTGAACTAGATACCATCTACAGGGCTACCTGGGTATGGCCTAAAGCAGGAGCAACTTCACAGAAGGGGCAGCTCTGGCACCTTTGAAAAATGTAACTTAAGACTGTTACTACCTGTGGTCATGAACTATCATTTAAAAGTTTCAGTTATTAGTAAAAGGATTATATATGCAATGAAGTGGGTATATGAATTCTTTTTTTTATTAAATGATAGCTGTATACATTAATGCAAACATGGGGTACAGTGTAGTGTTTTCATATACAATTTGAAATACTCTCATCAAGCTG
>NW_003852440.1:5551435-5559219 GCF_000181295.1 Otolemur garnettii | reverse complement strand
GAGACATTTTTTGAATGATTTCTTGAAGTTCTAGGTCTTTCCTTTCTTCCATTCTATTAATCTTGTTTACTATCCACATTCTGAACTTAATTTCTGTCATCTCAGCCATCTCTTTATGGGTTGGATCTTCAGGTACCTCTGCCACGTCTTTCCTTGGGGGAGTTGCTCTACTCTGGTTATTCCTACTACTGGAGTCTTTCCGCTGGCTCCGCCCCATGCTGGATTTACTCCGCTTGGCTAGGTGAGCTGGTAGGAGGAAGTTGGGTTGGGGGCTCTGGGAGTAATATTTTATTGGCTTTTTTGGGCAAAGGCTGGGACTAGTGTCTGTATCTTTTCCCCTAGAACTTTGCCAAGGATGCATATAATGCTACGGTCTGAGAGCCTGGAGGCCTGCTTGTCTCTATCTTGTTATAGCTGGTATCTGTTCTACCTTAGAAAATCAATTACTCTGGGTTAAGATCTTGGCTGTGGAGAAATAAGAGCAATTAAGTCACCCCTCCCCTTACTGGTGATGGTTGCGAAAGGAAAACCACACCTTCCCTCAACCTTATCCCCAGGGTATCACTTTAGATAGTTCTCAGGTGATTGGCCCAGTTCAAATGATATAAGACAAGTGTCCCAGTCAACACAATTCTCAGGTGGGGGAGTTTGAGGGGTCTCTGGCAACTGTACAGCAGGGATCTTCTGCAGCTCAGGTATGGCCCGCTCTGGTGTTCTGTGGGGTCAGAGGGACCTGCCCAGCAAATAAAGTATTCTAGGGAGGTTGATGCTGCCTAGCCCACCTTGTACCTTTGTCACACCCAGTCACTGGAGACCCCAGAGGGCTGTGACCTAGTTGCCCAATAAGTGAATGTGGCAGGGCTCTGTGTCTGCCAAAATCAAAGTAGAGCCAGTGCCAGCTCCACTCAGTTACTGCTCTTCGACCCTCACCAGCAAAGGGAACTGAGGCTTGACTGTCTTAGGCACTCAGTGGCAACTGGAGAATGTTCCACCTGAAGACAATTTGGGCCTGAGAAAATACCGAGAGCATCAGAGATTCTCCCTCAACCACCAGTTGATTTGCCCAAATCAAGAGATCCAAACCTATAGACCCAATCAGTACCCACTCCCTGATTGGAAAGATCACAAGGTCTCTAGCAACTAAATAATAGGAGTCTACTGGTCGTATAAGTGTGGCTCGCTCTGATGCTTCTGAGGAGTCAGAAAGGCCTGTTTAGTAGATGGTTTGGAGTAAGGAGGCTGATGTTTCTTTCCCCTCCTTACTCACCCCTCGCCACTGGTCTCTGGTAACCTCAGTCTCAGTTAACCACACTACCAATTTCTGTTGACCCAGACTTTGTAACCCAGTCCTGTCCAATAGGCGAGCGAGTCAGAGTTTTGTGCCTACCAGAGTCCAGGTAAAGTCAATGACTTCATCAGGGTTTTGTGCCTGACAGAATCCCAGTAATGTCAATGCCTTCTCCATTTGGTGACCACTCTTTGTGGCCAGCCAGCAGAGATAGTTGAAGCCTATCTGCCTCAGGCACTCAATGGGAGCTGTAGAATATTCCACTTTGGTTCAATCTAAGCCTGGAATTTGTTTTCTTGAAGTTGTGGTTTGCCTCGGTGGGGAGGACGTGTGTTTATCTATCTCTTCTTTCAGTTCAGCTCCCCACTTTCAGCTTTGCTGGGTTCTTCTGGCAGTTGTCTCTCTCCCTGAACTGAAGTTTATGTTGAAAACTAGCTCCAGTCAGCTCTCATCTGCTATTCCTCCAAATTCTTATTGAATGTGAAAATTTTAGTTAGGGAATATAGCCAACCTGGGGATTTAGCAAATAGCAAAGTACAAAACACTTTGAAACCAGGCAGACAAATAAACAGACTAAAATGCTACCAGACATATAAGCACACCAATGCCCAGACACTCAGCCACAAGTAAACAAACAGACAAAGAAGTAAACAGAACAACAGACAAACCAGCCAACTAACAGATCAAAAAAGAAAGAAGGAAGAAAGAAAAATAAAGAAAAACAAGTAATAATAATAAAAGATAACCACAGAAATGTTGGTCATAAAATGATAGAGCAAACAAATAGGAAAGCAAACAATCAAAGAAGAAAGAAATTCAAAAATATATATATATATATAATGAAAATAAAAAATAAAAAATTAAAAGTTAAAAAAAAACAAAAAAAGGAAAAGGAGGGCACCACTAGGAAAATTACTTTTTTTGAGTATATACAAACAAGTCCCTTTTTCAATGCGGTGGGGTTCCAGTTTAAAAATATATATATAATTATGCTGCAGTATACTTTCTAGGCAATAGGTGGCCCTGTGAGTGGTCCCTGCGCCAATACCAAAAATAGAAAGGGGAAAAAAAAATATATATATATATATATGTATAAAAGGAGAATCTTTGCTGGCAGGATGCCCAGATTCTCCCTACAACAGTTCCTGCAAAGGGTTGGGCATCTTGGATTAACTTCAGATGCCGGATGGCTGGCTGCAGATCAGATTGCATTCTCCACGCTTCTGGGGGAGGTGTTATGGAGACACCATTTGGGGGGTTTTACATTACATCTGGTTCCTGGCTGGCCACCCACTCCTATCTGTCCTCCAAACTTGGGACACAAGTTCACACTTTGCCAGATTTTCACTCAACTCCTAATTTCCCCTCAAGCAGAAAACCATTGTGGTCCGAGAGAAAAGAGCTGGGTGCTCCTTGTGTGTTCTGCTTTCAGTTTATTTCTGATGGGGGAGGGGTCACCGCCGCCACCGCTGCCACCACTGCATGCTCAAAAGATTTTTCAGTGTTTGTAGGAAGGGCACCGATTCCCTGCACTCAACTCCTAATTTCCCCTCGAACAGAAAACCATTGTGGTCCGAAGGAAAAGAGCTGGGGCATCCCTTGCACGTTTGGCATTCAGTTTATTTCTGATGGGAGAGGGGCCGTAGCTGCCGCAGCCGTCACAGCAGGACATTCAAAAGATTTTTCAGTGTTTGTAGGAGGGGAACCGATTCACCCTGCGGGTCCTGCGTCAGTGCATCTCCATACAGACTTCCAAAATTACAGGATGGATCGGTTCCTTAGCAGAGTTCCTTCCCCTCAAGTTTCTATCTGAATGCCTGGATTCCTAATACCCCAAACCAGGTCCAAATGTCTCCCATTCCTGGCTGCTAAATTCCGCTCAGGAATCCATGCCTCACCACACTCTCCGCAAGACACACAAACTCCCCACAAATTGGGCACAGGAGCCTTTCATGGGGGAGGGATTGGTTTCTGTCTCTCAGGATGCAAGCCCCGGACCTGGCACTGCAGGTCACAGATGGCGCCGTTTCAGCTGCTGCCCTGAGTTTTTTCTGGCTGACACCATAGTTCTGGGCTACACTTCCAATCCAGCAATTCACCTCTTTGCTGCTCACTCTGCACTGCTTATCCATGCAAGGACTCCACGCAGAAGAGATCCAATAAGCCCACTTTCACCTGAAACCACCAGGAGAGTTGACTCAGGGATGCATCTCCTCCACCATCTTGCTCTGCCTCCCTGGGTATATGATTCTTAGAAAAAAAATTATATATATGAAAATATCCTATTTCTTTTAAAATGTCTCATAAAAATTTAATCAATATATGTCCTATATTTCACTCAACAACTACAGTATTAAGGATTTACTATGTGCCAGGCACTGAGTTGGGGAAACAAAATACAGGTCACTGTCTTCGTATTTGTCCCTGGGGACCACAGAAGAGAAACAATATGGCGATTTGATAGGGTCTACTATATTTAAGACTGTTATTAATTTTGAAAGAATCAAGTTCCCATCTTTAATGTGAATAAGCTTAAATATACAACCATTCCACATATCACAATAAATTTTTAGGATAAGTTTGAGTCTTTGGGATTGGGGGGAAGTAGGCAGACTGGAGCCAGCTTTCAACATAAACTCCTGTCCAGGGGGAGAGATAACTGACAGAAAGAACCCAATAAAGCCAAAGGTCAGAAGCTGAGCTGTGAGAGAAGATTGATAATTGCACGTCATCTCTGCTGACGCAAGTTGCAACTCTAAGAAAGCAAATTTCATGTACAGAATTCATCCCAAAGAGGACAATTGTCCGTTCTCTCCCCCAAGAGAGTTTTTTGTTAGCTGTGGGATCTCTACAAGCCAGCAGTAAACAGAGAATCTCTTGTCTCACCCCATGGGAGAGAGTTATAGGAGACTGGGACTCCTTCTCCAGAGAGACACTGCTGTGAGTCTGGGCATTCTCTTGCCATGCTTGAAAGTTGAACAAATATTTTCCCCGCCATTTTGAACTCCCAGCCCACTCTTCCTCGTTGACCAGTGGACTAGAATCTGAACCCCTGCAAAGACTGGAAAGTCCATGGACTTTTCCTTAGACCAGGCATTGCAAGGGCCATGGCAGCAAAGGTGTGCTGTAACAGTGAATCCAGTAGCAGTTCAAAAAGGCATGGGATGGTGGGGTGTCTGGCCTGGCTCTGTGAAAATGCAAATCTGCAACAGGTGCATGAGGCTTGGGAACCACTGAGGTGTGGGAACCCAGGAGAAGACACCTCCCGTGCAGCTTCAGCAATAGTAGAGCTATCCTGCCAGGGTCAAATTTCAGAGAGACACTTCCCCAATTCTGGGGACTGCCAGAGGGAGCCAGACCTCACCCTGCAGAGGTACCAGAGGAGCTGTGCAGCTGGGGCAGAGGCACGCTCTCTGAGGGAGAAAAACATTTGCTGCTTTGTTAACCTCTGGTTTGGAAAAAGCTCAGGAGGAACACTCCCCAGTTTCCATTGAGCACTTGAGGTAGTCAGGCTTCAGCTCCCCGTGCCAGCTGGTGGCAGAGTGTGATGGCCCAGCAAGGCATTGACTCCCCTTTGACTCTGGCAGATGCAAACCCCTGGCGCATTTGCTCATTGGAGGGAACTGGGCTACAGCCCCACAGGGTTACCAGTGACTGGGTGTGATGGTGGTGCAAGATGGAGAAGGAGGCACTAGCCCACTGGACTAACTTTTTTGCTAGGTGGGCCATTCTGACTCCATGGAGCACTGGAGCAAGTCACAGTTGAGCTGCCAATGAACCCTAGCTGTCCAATTGCTGGAGACTTTTTGAACTCTCTCACTTCATAGGCATTTGTGCTGACTGGGAAAATTGGTTTGGAACTCTTGACCTGGGCCAATCACCTGGGGAACCTCCAGGGTTATACTCTGGTTGTATTGTAGTGAGAGGTCTGATTCTCCTCTTCCATTGTTGCCTATGGGGCGCAAGGTGTCTCAGTTGCTTATATTTCTCCACAGAAAAGATTTCAGCCCAAAGCCACTGATTTACTATAATTGAACAGAGACTAGTGGAATACAAGGCAGAGCCACCTAGCCCCATCACACCAAGCAGGTCCCCAGAGTCTCAGGCTGCCATACTGAATGGGACCTTTGTAAACCTTTAGGGGAAAAGCCACAGTCACCAGTCCCAGCTCTTTGGTAAAAGGCTGGTTAATTATAACTCCAGGAGTCCTCAATCCAGTTTCACCTTACCAGCTTCTCTAGTTAAACAATGAAAAATAATCATGGGGCAGAATCAGTGGAAAAACTCTGACACCATGAATACTCAGAGCAGATCAACTCCCCCAAGGAATGACAAAGGAGACACAACAGATGATACCATTCATAAACAAATGGCTGAAATGTCAGAAATCTGGTTCAGAATTTGGATGGCAAATAAGATTAACAGAATGAAAGTAAAGTTGGAATTAGGAATTCAAGGAATAATTCAAAGGTTGTCTCAAGAATTTAATGAATTCAAAATCTCCAAAGATTTACTCACAATTACATAAGAAATTTCAGCCCTCAAAGTTCTGAGAAATACAGTAGAATCCCTCAGTAACAGAATGGAGTAGGCAGAAGAAAGGATCTCTGACACTGAAGGCAAAGCCTTTGAACACACCCAAATGCTCTAAGAGGCAGAGAGATGGACAGCAAAAATGGGTTACCCCCTGAGAGAGTTGTGGGACCACTCCAAGAGAGTAAACAGGAGAGGAAGATGGTCCTGAAGGCACAGATGCTCTACTCCAAGAGATAATTGAGGAGAACTTCCCAAGCAAAGCAAGAAATACCGAAATTCAGATAGCCAAAATTTTCAGAACCCCAGCATGACTCAATCAAAATAAAGCATCTCCTAGACACATTGTAATTAACTTTGCCAAAGTTAATATGAAGTAGAAAATTCTCCAAGCAGCCAGATGTAAGAAAATCATCACCTACAAAGGGAAGAATATTAGAATGATTGCACATCTCTCTGCTGAAACTTTTCCAGCCAGAAGAGGATGGTCACCAATCTTTGACCTCCTAAAACAAAACAACTTTCCACCCAGGATTCTGTATCCAGCTAAGCTGAGTTTCAATTGTGATGCAGAAGTCCAATACATTAATGACATAGACATGTTGAAGAAATTTGCCATAACTATCCAGCTCTCCGGGATATTCTCAGACCCATGTTCCACAATGACCAGCACAAGGCTCAACTATCAAAATAAACTTACTCAGAAATTTTTGATCAAAACCCAACTTTCCCTAGACTTCAAAAAAACTTGACACCCAAAATGCTACTAGGCTTATCAATACTCTCAATTAATGTGAATGGCTTAAATTGTCCTCTAAGGAGGCATAGGTTGGGTGACTGGATACCAAAACTCAGGCCAGATATCTGTTGCATACAAGAATCTCATCTTACCTTAAAGGATAAATATAGACTCAGGTGAAGGGATAGTCATCTATAATCCAGGCAAACAGAAATTTTAAAAAAGCAGGAGTTGCAATTTTATTCGCAGACACAATAGGGTTTAAAGGAACCAAAGTAAGGAAAGATAAGGATGGTCACTTTACATTTGCTAAGGGAAACATTCAACATGATGAGATTTCAATTATTAACAATTTTGTACCCAACCAGAACACTCCTCAATTTATAAAGGAGACCCTAACAGGGTCTTGATATCTTCCTGATAACAAGTTCCTGAAAACAACTTGATATCTTCCAACACCATAGTAGTCGGAGATTTTAACACTCCTTTGGCTGTGTTGGATAGATCCTCCAATATGAAACTAAGCAAAGAAATTTTGGACTTAAAATTAATCATACAATTGGATTTAACAGACATCTACAGAACATTTCATCCTAACAAAACTGAATACACATTCTTCTCAACAGCCCATGGAATATCCTCAAAAATTGATCACATCTTATGACACAAGTCTAACCTCAACAAATTTACAAGAATAGAAATTATTCCGGCTCTGTGCTTGTGGCTCAGTGAGTAGGGTGTCAGTCACATACACCAAAGGTGGTGGGTTCAAGCCCAGGGCTTCTACAGAACAATGACAACTGCAACCAAAAAATAGCTGGGTGTTGGGGTGGGTGCCTGAAGTGCCAGCTGCTTGGGAGGCTGAGGCAGG
Source organism: Otolemur garnettii (assembly GCF_000181295.1). Taxonomy (NCBI): domain Eukaryota; kingdom Metazoa; phylum Chordata; class Mammalia; order Primates; family Galagidae; genus Otolemur; species Otolemur garnettii. The sequence continues at coordinate 5,551,788 of NW_003852440.1, read as the reverse complement.
AGAATTGCTTAAGTCCAAGAGTTTGAGGTTGTCATGAGCTGTGATGTCACAGCACCCTGCCAAGGGTGACATAGTGTGAAACTCTGTCTCAAAAAATAATAATAATAAAAGGATGTTTTGGCAGTGCCCATAGCTCAGTCAGCAAGGGCACTAGCCACATACACCTAGGGTGGTGGGTTTGAACCCAGCCTGGGTCTGCTAAGCAATAATGACAACTGCAACCAAAAAATAGCCAGGTGTTGTAGTGGGCCCCCATAGTCCTAGCTACTTTGGGAGGCTGAGGCAAGAGAATCACTTAAGCCCAAGAGTTGGAGGTTGCTGTGAGCTGTGATGCCATAGCACTCTATCCAGGT
>NW_003852440.1:5547870-5551369 GCF_000181295.1 Otolemur garnettii | reverse complement strand
AAAAGAAAAGAAATTATTTCTTGTATTTTCTTAGACCATCACAGAATAAAAGTTGAACTCACCAACAACAGGAATCTGCATACTCAGACAAAGACATGGAAACTAAATAACCTTATGTTGAATGATAACTGAGTCATAGATGAGACTAAGAAGGAAATTACCAAATTTTTGGAACAAAACAATAATGAACACATGAATTACCAGGACCTGTGGGATAGTGCAAAAGCAGTCCTAAGAGGAAAATTTATAGCATCGCAAGCCCTCCTCAAGAGAACAGTGAGAGGAATCAAAGGAGTAGGGCACCAGCTCCAAATACCAGAGGTGGTGGGCTCAAACCCAGTCTTGGCCAAAAACTACAAGACAAACAAACAAACAAAAACAGAGAACAGAAAGAGAGGAAGTCAACAACTTAATGGGACATCTCAAGCAACTGGGAAAGGAAGAACACTCCAATCCCAAACCCAGAAGATGAAAAAAAATAACCAAAATTAGAGCAGAATTAAAAAGAATGAAATTGATTTAAAAAAAAGAATTAATCAAAAGATCAATAAGTCAAAAAGTTTGTTTTTTGAAAAAGTTAACAAAACTGATAAACCTTTGGATAACCTAACCAGAAATAGAAATGTAAAATTCCTAATATCATAAATCAGAAATGACAGAGGTGAAGTAACAACACTTCAGAAATTCAAAAACTTAATGAATACTACAAAATACTACTTAATGAATACTACTACAAAAAACTCTATTCTCAGAAATATGAAAATCTGAAAGAAATAGACCAATCCTTAGAAGCATGCCACATTCCTACAGTTAGCCAGAAAGAATTGGAAATGTTGAACAGAACTATATGAAGTACTTAAATAGCATCAACTATATGAAATCTCCCAAGAAAGAAAAGTCCAGGACAAGATGGCTTCACATTACAATTCTACCAAACTTTTAAAAAGTAACTAGTACCTATATAACTTAATCTTTACCAAACATAGAAAAAGAAGGAATACTTCCCAGAACATTCTATGAAGCAAATATCATCCTGATTCCCAAACCAAGAAAAGACCCAACAAGAAAAGAAAATTATATACCAGTATCTTTAATGAATATAGATGCAAAAATATTCAATAAGATCCTATCAAACAGTATCCAGCAACACATTAAACGAATATACACCATGACCAAGTGGGTTTTATCCCAGGGTCTCAAGGTGGGTTCAGTATACATAAACCTACCAATATAATACATCACATAAGCAAAATAATAAACAAAGACCATATGATCCTCTCAATTGATGTAGAAAAAGCTTTCGATAATCCAGCATCCTTTCATGATCAGAACACTTAAGAAAATAGGTATAGAAGAAACATTTCTTAAATGGATAGAGGCCATCTACAGCACATCCACAGCCAATATCTTATTGAATGGAGTAAAATTGAAAACATTTCCACCCAGATCAGGAACCAGACAAGGTTGTCCATTGTCTCCAATGCTTTTTAACATTGTAATGGAAGTCTTAGCCATTGCAATCAGGCAAGAGAAGGCAATCAAGGGCATCCAAATAGGATCAGAGGAGATCAAACTTTCACTGTTCACAGATGATATGATTGTATACCTGGAAAATTCCAGGGACTCAATTACAAAACTCTTAGAAGTGATCAAAGAATACAGCAGCATCTCAGGATACAAAATCAATACTTACAAATCAGTAGCTTTTATATACACCAACAATAGTCAAGCTATAAAAACAATCAAGGACTCTATTCCTTTTACAATAGTGCCAAAAAAGATGAAATATCTGGGAACTTACCTACCAAAGGATGTGAAAGATCTCTATAAAGAGAATTATGAAACTCTGAAAAAAGAAGTAGCTGAAGATGTGAACAAATGGAAAAACATACCATGCTCATGGCTGGGAAGACTCAACATTGTTAAAATGTCCATACTACCCAAAGCAATATACAATTTTAATGCAATCTCTATTAAAGCTCCACTGTCATACTTCAAAGGTCTCAAAAAATAATACTTCATTTTATATGGAATCAGAAAAAAACTTGAATAGCCAAGACATTATTCAGAAGTAAAAACAAATCAGGAGGAATCATGCTACCAGAGTTCAGACTATACTATAAATCTATAGTGGTCAAAACAGCATGGTACTGGCACAAAATAGAGAGGTTGGTGCATGGAACAGAATAGAGAACCAAGAGATGAACCTAGACATTGGTCGTCATTTGATCTTTGATAAGCCTATCAATAACATAAATTGGGGGAAAGACTCCCTATTTAACAAATGGTGCTGGGTGAACTGTCTGGCCACTTGTTGAAGACTGAAACTAGACCCATGCCTTTCACCATTAACAAAAATTGACTCACACTGGATAAAAGATTTAAACTTAAGGCATGAAACTATAAAGATTCTTAGCTCTCAAGTGCACAGAAAACACTTGAAGAAATTGGCCTGAGAGAATACTTTATGAGGAGGGCAATTGAAGCAACACTGAATATACATTACTGGGACCTGATTAAACTAAAAAGCTTCTGCACAGCCAAGAACACAGTAAGTAAAGCAAGCAGACAACACTCAGAATGGGAGAAGACATTTGGAAGTTATACCTCTGATAAAGGTTTGATAACCAGAATCCACAGAGAATTCAAACTTATGGGAACAAGTGATCTCATTTCATTGTGGGAAAGAGAGTTGAACAGAAGCTTCTCTACAGAAGACAGGTGCATGATCTACAGACATGAAAAAATGCTCATCATCTTTAATCATCAGAGAAATGCAAATCAAAACCACTCTGAGACATCATCTAACTCTAGTAAGAGTAGACCACATGACAAAATCCCAAACTACAGATATCAGTGTAGATGTGGGGAAAAGGGAACACTTCTGCACAGCTGGTGGTAATGCAAGCTATTCCTTTTGGAAAGAAGTTTGGAGAACATTCAGGGATCTAAAAGTAGACTTGCCATTCTATCCTGAAATTCCTCTACTAGGTGTATATCCAAAAGACCAAACATCACCTTACAACAAAGATGTTTGCACCAGACTGTTTTTTGCAGCTCAATGCATAATTGCCAAGTCATGGAAGAAGCCCAAGTGCCCATCAACCTATGAATGGATTAATAAATTTTGATATATGTATACCATGGAATACCATGCAGCCTTAAGAAAAGATGGAGACTTGCATCTTCTCAGACCATCATGGAATAAAAGTTGAACTCAGTAATGGGAAACTGCAGACTTATACAAAAACATGGAAGCTAAATAACCTTATGCTGAATGACAGATGGGTCAGAGATGAGATCAAGAAGGAAATTACCAAATTTTTGGAACAAAACAATAATGAAGATACAAGTTACCAGAACCTGTGGGATACTGCAAAGGCAGTCCTAAGAGGAAAATTAAAGCACTGCAAGCCCTTCCTCAAGAAAACAGAAAGAGAGGAAGTTAACAACTTAATGGGACATCTCAAGCAACTGGAAAAGGAAAAACACTCCAATC
>NW_003852440.1:5523787-5546512 GCF_000181295.1 Otolemur garnettii | reverse complement strand
AATTTTAATGCAATCCCTATTAAAGTTCCATTGTCATACTTTAAATATCTTGAAAAAATAATACTTCATTTTATATGAAATCAGACAAAACCTCAAGACATTACTCAGAAATAAAAACGAAGCAGGAGGAATCACGCTACCAGATATCAGACTATACTATAAATCCATAGTGATCAAAACAGCATGGTATTGGCACAAAAATAGAGAGGTAAATGTAGGGAACAGAATAGAGAACCAAGAGATGAACCCAGCTACTTACCGTTATCTGATCTTTGACGAGCCAATTAAAAACATTAAGTGGGGAAAAGACTCCCTATTTAACATATGGTGCTGGATGAACTGGCTGGTGACCTGCAGAAAACTGAAACTGGATTCACACCTTTCACCACTAACTAAGATAGACTGTCACTGGATTAAAGATTTAAAATTAAGACATGAAACTATAAAAATACTAGAAGAATGTGTAGGGAAAACACTTGAAGAAATCAGCCTGGGCAAAAATTTTATGAAGCAATTGAAGCAACATCAAAAATACTCTACTGGCTATCTGAGAAGGAGCAGGGAACAAAAGACCTCTCATTTTACCTTGCTGGAGGGAGCTGCTAAACTCCAGGTCTCTTTCTCCAGGCAGGTCCCACTTATGAACCTAGACACCACCCAGCCAGGCATAAAATAGAACAGATATTTTCCCCCACAAGTCCAAACTCTCCCAGTCCACCCTTTCTGCCTGGCATAGCAGTCTGAAGTTCTGCCCCCTGCAGAGCATAGAGTGTTTGGTCTTGTCCTGAGAGATCTGAGCATAGTGGACTGCCAACCATCAAGAAGGAATCTGTGACTAATGAGGAAGAAAGAGGGTGTAGGAAGAAAGGGACACTCAGTGGAAAGAGGAGCATTCCTCTGGTTATGACTATGCCCGACAGTGGTAGTGTTCACCCTCAGTTTGGGCTGTGTCTGGTGGACAAAGTGCAGAACCCCTGGTTCTGACTGCACCCACAGCAAGAGAGTGGTTGCCTCATGTGGACTGAGTTCCACAGTCAGGGCTGGTCCCCAGCCCCTGCTGTGTCTGCAAGCAGAGGCTTGATAGGCATGGACTGCAACCTGAGAGCTAGGGTGTGGTCCCCTGATTCAAACAGAACCCTGAGCAGTGGCTTGCTGGGTGTGAACCAAGACCTGAGGGCAAGGGCATGGTCCAACTTGTCTGGCAAGCAGAGGCTGCCTGTATGTGGACTGAGACTGGAGGGTGAGCTGGTGCCCTGACTCCAACAGAGCCTGTGAACAGAGGCTTATCAGGCAGTGGACTGAGACTGGCAGGTGGGGGCATGGTCCCCTGACTCCAACTGGTCTGGCAAGCAGAGGCTAGCTGTGTGGACTGAGACCAGTGGGCAGGGGTGTTGCCCCTGGCTCCAGCTGGGCCTGTGAGCAGAGAAGTGGACAATAGTGTGAAATGAGTCTGGTGAGTGGGAGTGTGGATCCCTGGCTCCAATTGTGCTGTTGGAGAGCCTTGAATCTCTCTGTTGGGTAGGGTTTGCACTGCCTGAGACAATTTAGTTGGAACCCATGTCTGGGGCTTTCCACTCAGGGACATTCTGAGGTTGACATTCAAAGTTCTGTAGAGGAAAAGAACTGAAGGGTGGGGGCTGGGTGCTTCAGCTCTTTGTATCTCTTCACAGTCGAGATTTAAATCTAATACTGTGCTTTCTTAGGCCAGGGTACAGGTTGGCTGATATCAACATGGAGCTAGCTTGTACTATCTCACCAAGTAGGTCCTCAGAGTCTCCAGCCAAAATTCTGAAAGGGGCCTTTGGAAGGTTTTAGGTCACAGGCATCCTCAAACTATGGCCCACAGGCCACATGCGGCCCACCTAGGACATTTAACTGGCCCACCGGGTGTTTTTGCTGCCACTGCCTGTCCTTCTTAGCAGCAGACTCATCCTGAGGCCCACAGTCCAGCCTTCCAATGGTCTAAGGAACAGTGAACTGGCCCCCTGTTTACAAAGTTTGAGGACTCCTGTTTTAGGAGATAAGCCACAATTACAAAGCCTGGAGCTTTAGTAAGGGGCTATCTCTACTACCTGGTAATGTCAATTCAATCTCACCCTATCAGTTCTAATAACCAAATGTTGGAAAATAAACATAGTATGGACCCAACAGAAGAACTCTGGCAACATGAATAACCAGAGTAGATCAACGCCCCACACACACACTGAGAAATAACAAAGGAGATACAACTGAAGATGCCATGTATAGACAAATGGCAGCAATGTCAGAAATTGAATTCAGAATATGGATTGCAAACAGGATAAATAGAATGGAAGAAAAGATAGAAATTTAATTCCAAAGAGTAGTTCTAAAGTTATCTCAAGAAATTAATGAATTCAAAGCCCAAGTCACCAAAGATATGGACATAATGAGAAAAGAGATAGCAAAGCTCAAGGAAACGAAAAAGTTAGTTGAGGAGCTCCAAAATACAGTAGAATCCCTCAGTAATAGAGTTTACCAGGCAGAAGAAAGAATCTCTGAAACTGAAGACAAAGCTTTTGAACGTTCCCAAACCCTCAAAGAGGCAGGCAGACAAATGGAGAGCAAAAACTGATCATTCCCTGAGAGAGTGTGGGATCACGCCAAAAGATCCAACATTCATCTTATAGTAATTTCCAAAGAAGAAGAGGATGGAACTAAATGTACAGATGCTCTACTCCAAGAGATTTTGCAGGAGAATTTCCCAAGCCTTGCAAGAGATACAGAACTTCAGATAGCAGACAACTTCAGAACCCCAGCAAGACTCAATCCAAATAAAGTATCTTCTAGACACATTGTGATTAAGTTTGCCAAAGTTAGACGAAGGAGAAAATTCTGCAAGCAGCTAAATGTGAGAAAAGCATCACCTACAAAGAAATAAATATCAGAATGACTGCAGATCTCTCAGCCAAAAGGTTTCAAGCCAGAAGAAAATGGTCATTGAACTTCAGTCTCCTAAAACAAAACAACATTCAGCCCAGGATCCTCTATCCAACTAAACTGAGTTTCATTTGTGATGGAGAAATCAAATACTTTAATGACATAGACATGTTGAAGAAATTTGCCATAACTAAACCAGCTCTCCAGGCTATTCTCAGACCCATCTGCCACAATGACCAGTGCAATGCTCTACCTCCAAAGTAAACTCACCCAGAAATTTTTGAACAAAACTCAACTTCCACAGTGGAAAGGATTAAAAATGTCCCCTGACCATCCAAAAATCATGACACCCAAAACACAACCAGGCTTATCACTTCTCTCAATTAATGTGAATGGTTTATATTGTCCTCTAAAGAGGCACAGGCTGGCTCACTGGATACACCAACTCAGACCAGATATCTGCTGTATACAAGAACCTCACCTTAAAGGACAAAAATAGACTCAGGGTGAAGGGATGGACTTGTATAATATAGGCAAATGGAAACCAGTAAAAAGCAGGGGTTGCAATTTTAGAAGCAGATACAATAGGCTTTAAACCAACAAAGACAAAGATAGATAATAGACTGCATATTTGTCAAGGGAAACACCCAACATGAAGAGATTTTGATAATTAACATTTATGCACCCTACGAGAATGCTCCCCACAAAGCAGACCCTAAGGATTTAAACAACTTGATATCTTCCTGCACTGTAATAGTTAGAGATTTTAACACCCCTTTGATAGTTTTGGATATATCCTCCAAGAAAAAACTAAACAAAGAAATATTAGACATAAAACTGACCCTAGAACAAATAGACTTTACAGACCTCTACAGAACATTTCACCCTAATAAAACTGAATATACATTATTCTCATCAGCCCATGGGTCATCCTCCAAAATAGATCGCATCCTTGGACACAAGTCGAACCTCGGCAAATTTAAAAGTATAGAAATTATTCCTTGTATCTTCTCAAACCACCATGGAATAAAAGCTGAACTCAACAGCAACAGGAATCTTCATATTCAAAGTCATGGAAGCTAAATAATCTTAGGCTGAATGATAACTGGGTCAAAGACGAGATTTAGAAGGAAATCACCAAATTTTTGGAACAAAATGATAATGAAGACACAAATTATCAAAACCTGTGGGATACTGCAAAGGCAGTCCTAAGAGGGAAATTTATAGCATTGGAAGCCTTCATCAAGAAAACAGAAACAGAGGAAGCCAACAACTTAATGGATCATCTCAAGCAAGTAGAAAAGGAAGAGCATTCCAACCCCAAACCCTGCAGAAGAAAAGAAATAACCAAAATTAGGGCAGAATTAACTGAAATTGAAAACAAAAGAATCATTCAGAAGATCAACAAAACAAAAAGTTGGTTTTTTGAAAAGATTAACAAAATTGATAAACCTTTGACCAACCTAACCATAAATAGAAAGTAAAATCTCTAATACCGTCTATCAGAAATGATAAAGGAGAACTAAAAATAGACACTTCAGAAACTAAAAAAATCCTGAATGATTACTACAAAAATCTCTATTCCCAGAAATATGAAAATCTGAAGAAGTGGACCAATATCTGGAAGCATGCCACCTTCCTAGACTCAAACAGAAAGAATTAGAAACCTTGAATAGACCTATATCAAGCACTGAAATAGCATCAAGAATACAAAATCTCCCTAAAAAGAAAAGTCCAGGACCAGACGGCTTCACATCTGAACTCTGTCAAACCTTTCAAGAGGAAATAGTACATATATTATACAATGCTTTCCAAAGCATAGAAAAAGAAGGAATACTTCCCAACTCATTCTGTGAAACAAATATCACTTTGGGCTCGGCACCTGTGGCTCAAGTGGCTAAGGTGCTAGCCACATACACCTAAGGTGGCAGATTCGAATCCAGCCTGGGCCCGCCAAACAACAATGATGACTGCAACCAAAAAATAGCCAGGCATTGTGGTGGGCACCTGTGGTCCCAGCTACTTGAGAGGTAGAGGCAGGAGACTCACTTGCGCCCAGGAGTTGGAGGTTGCTGTGAGCTGTGATGCCACAGCACTCTACCCAGGGGGACAGCTTCAGGCTCTGTCTTTAAAAAAAAAAAAAAATCACTCTGATATCCAAACCAGGAAAGGATCCAACAAAGAAAGAAAATTGTAGACTGATATGATTAATGAATATCGATGCAAAAATATTCAATAAGACCTTAGCAAACAATCCAACAACACATTAAAAAAAAATTATACACCATGATGGAGTTGGTTTTATTCCAGTGTTATAGGGTTGGTTCAACATATGCAAATCTATAAATATAATATACACATCAATAAAATGAAAAACATACACCATATGATCCTCTCAATTGATGTAGAAAAAGCCTTTGATAATATCCAGCATCCTTTCATGATCAGAATTCTTAAGAAAATATGCATAGAAGGGATATTTCTTAAACTGCTAGAGGCCATCTACAGTAAACCCACAGCCAATATCTTACAGAATGGTGTAAAATTGAAAACATTTCCACTCAGATCAGGAATGAGGCAAGGATGCCCACTTGTCTCCACTGCTATTTAACATAGTAATGGATGTCTTAGCCATTGCCATCAGGCAAGAGAAGGTAATCAAGGGTATCTAAATAGGGGCAGAGGATATCAAATCGTCATTCTTCCTGATGATATGATCCTATACCTGGAAAATCCCAGGGACTCAACTACAAAACTCTTAGAAGTGATCAAGGAATACAGCCTCATCTCAGGATATAAAATCAATACTTACAAGTCAGTAGCTTTTATATACACCAACAATAGTCAAGCTATAAAAACAATCAAGGACTCTATTCCTTTTACAATAGTGCCAAAGAAGATGAAATATCTGGGAATTTACCTAACAAAGGACGTGAAAGATCTCTATAAAGAGAACTATGAAACTCTGAAAAAAGAAGTAGCTGAAGATGTGAACAAATGGAAAAACATACCATGCTCATGGCTGGAAAGAATCAACATTGTAAAAATATCCATACTACCCAAAGCAATCTACAGATTTAATGCAATCCCTATTAAAGCACCAATGTTATTCTTAAAGGACGTGAAAAAAACAGGACTTCATTGTATATGGAATCAGAACAAACCTCAAATAGCAAAAACATTACTCAGAAATAAGAAAAAATCAGAAAGTATCACATTACCAGACTTCAGGCTGTACTATAAATCTCTAGTGATCAAAACAGCATGGTACTGGCACAAAAAAATAGAGCAGTAGATTTAAGGAACAGAATAAAGAATCAAGTTATGAACCCAGCTACTTATTGTCATTTGATCTTCAACAAGTCTATCAAAAATGTTCAGTGGGGGAAAGACTTTCTATTTAACAAATTGTGCTGGGTGAAATGTCTGGTGACCTGTAGAAGACTGAAACTGAACCCACACCTTTCACCGCTAACAAAAAGTGATTCTCACTGAATAAAAGATTTAAACTTACAACATGAAACTTAAAAATACTGGAAGAAAATGCAGGGAAAACACTTGAAGAAATTGGCCTGGAAGAATATTTTATGAGGAGGATGCCCCAGGCAATTGAAGCAACACTAAAAGTACATTACTGGGATCTGATCAAACTAAAAAGCTTTTACACAGCCAAGAGCACAGTAAGTAAAGCAAACAGAAAACCTTCAGAATGGAAGAAAATTTTTGCAGGTTATGCTTCTAACAAAGGCCTGATAACTAGAATCTACAGAGAACTCAAACTAATCAATAAGAAAAGAATAAATAACCCCATTTCTATGCGGGCAAGAGACATGAACAGAAAATTCTCTGATGAAGACAGGCACATGGCCTACAAACACATGAAGTAATGCTCATCATCCTTAATCATCAGATAAATGCAAATCAAAACCACTTTGAGATATTATCTAACTTCAGTAAGATTAGCCCACATCAAAAAATCCCGAAACTACAGATGTTGTCATGGATGCCTAGAGAAGGAAATGCTTCTGCACTCCTGGTGGGAATGCAGGCTATTACGACCTTTTTGGAAAGAAGTTTGGAGAACACTCAAGGACCTAAATACCATTTGACTCTGCAATTCCTGTACTTGGTATATACCCAGGTGATCAAAAATTATTTTACAACAAAGTCATTTGCACCAGAATGTTTATTGCAGCCCAATTCATAATAGCCAAGACATAGAAACAGCCCAAGTGCCCAGAGACCCATGAATGGATTAACAATTTGTGGTATATGTTAAGGTGACCAGATGTCCCACTTTTGGCAGGACAGTCCTGATTTTTAACAATTTGTCCCACGTCCTGTGGCATTTTTAAAAAGTCCCAATTTTTGGAAAGATGCACAACAAGCTAGGGAATGGCAGAAGAATGGTAAGGGAATATACAATTTTAGGCTCCCATGTGGCCATTTTGCCAGGATATGAGTTTTAAATTATTTTTGTTAATTTTATAATGTTAAACTTTAATAATAACAAATAATTGTTGAGAACTGATTATCGAGAACTGCTTATCAAAGTTCGCATTGTTGATCAGTTGTTAGAATTTGACCACCATTGTTTGGACTTAATGAACAATGGCATTTTTTGGCATTGGCAACCACGAAAACATTTTGTAACTTTCTCTCAGATGATACACATAGTACTACATGCTAGTGCTAGTTAAACAAGTGATATCAACAAATTAGCTACTCAGATAATTTAAGTAAGTAATTTATTTATTTCATGAATTTAGCAGACAGTACCCGTATTACTTATATTTTATAGTGGCGGCAAAACGTCTAGCGCCAGCCTTGAAAGTGACATTTACGACTTAGGAGGTATCATTATTAAAAAAATATACTGATGAGGAAAAGGTTAAATCCTGGGCATCAGCAAAAATCACAATAGAGAACAAATGGTTAGAAATATTGCATCATTTTGAAACAAACCATGTTCCATACAATAATGCACTAAAAACTGTGGGATACGCACTGTCCTTACCAGGAACTAATGCTGCAACTGAATGCATTTTTCTACAGTAAATAAAGCATGGACATCAGAAAAATCACAATTAAGTGTTGAGACTTTGAAAGCCATTTTATGTGTGAAATATAATTTAACAAATTCTTGTGAAAAATTTCATGACCTTTTAAATGACAGCAATCTACTAAAAAAAATTTACTCAAATGAGAAATATGCCAAAGAATAAAATAATACTATACAAAATTTTTTAATGTATTATATTTGTAAATTATACTTACATTGAAATTTAAAAATAGGCTCGGCACCTATGGCTCAACCGGCTAAGGCGCCAGCCATGTACACCTAAGGTGGTGGGTTCGAATCCCCAGCCCAGACCCGCCAAACAACAATGACGGCTGCAACCAAAAAATAGCCAGGCGTTGTGGTGGGGGGCCTGCGGGCCCAGCTACTTGGGAGGCGGAGGTAGGAGACTCGCTTGAGCCCAGGAGTTGGAGGTTGCTGTGAGCTGTAATGCCACGGCACTCTACCCAGGGGGACAGCTTGAGGCTCTGTCTCAAAAAAAAAAAAAAAAAGAAATTTAAAAATATATATTATAATACTATTTTTTAATTCTATGAAAATTTTTGTTGCCCCATATAGACCAAATTTTTAATTAAGAACTCCCCCTCCCCCAGTCAATAGTGTCCCACTTTACCAATGTTAAAATCTGGTCACCTTAGCATATGTACACCATGGAATACTATGCAGCTATAAAAAAGGATGGAAACTTCACATCTTTTGTTTACCTGGATGGAGCTGGAACCTATTTGTTTTAGTAAAGTATCTCAAGAATGGAAAGAAAGTATCCAATGTACTCAATACTACTATGAACTCAATATATAACCACCTACATACTCATACAAATGGCAAAACATAGCTATAGTCCAGAAAGTAGAAGGGAAGAGGAGAGAGGGAGAGGGGAGAGGATATATGGGAGGAGGGAGGGTTTTGGGGGGGACCTCACCTAATGTAGATGATGTAATAGTAACTATTGCATTCAAAACTATTAAGATATGAGTATATTGTTATGGATGTGTTATTTAGTTCAATGTAAATATTTCACATTGTATATTGAAGCAATACCCTGAACCCCATAAATGCATCAGTGTACAAAGTTATAGTTTAATAAAAAATAAAAATAAAAAGATTTCAGACCAAACAAGACAACTTGTATTCAGCTGATGTATTGCAACACTTTAATGTTTTTGTTTGCCCTTAATTCTTAAATAAACATTTGTTCTGAAAAAAAAAATAATAATAATTTTTAAAAAAGAAAGAAATGTGCTATGTACCTCATTGCTGAATATCACTATGGTCAACTTCAAAGTACTCCCCCTTGTGAAGCTCTACATCGACACCAGTGGTAGTTTACCCTTCAGAGCAATTTTGGAACTCTTTCTGGAAGGGCTGTCAAAGCTTTCATTGCATGAAGTTTGTAAATTAAATTTACAAACTTGTCCCAGAAAAAGTGCTTTGAAAGGTGGACTAAATGTTGCTGTTAGTGCAAATCTTCCCAAGGGGAGTATTTTGAAGATGACTATAGTGATATTCAGCAGTGAGGTATGTGGCACTCTTTCTAGGATGAGTTCAAGAGCCAGGCACAGTGGCTCACACCTATAATCCTAGCACATTGGGAGGCTGAAGCAAGTGGATTACTTGAGCTCATGAGTTCAAGACCAGCCTGAGCAAGAGCAAGACCTCATCTCTAAAAAACACTAGCTGGGTGTTGCGGTGGGTACCTGTAGTCCCAGCTACTGGGGAGGCTGAGGCAAGAGAATCACTTGAGCCTGAGTTTGACATTGCTGTGAGCTATGACAGCACTCTACAAAAGGGTGACAAAGTGAGACTGTGTCAGAAGAAAGAAAGAACAAACTTAGTTGTCTCTTTTGTTAAATGTGTGTACATATTTTCACCATATGTATGACATTAATGGATTTATTTCTAAAGTAGTCACTATAATTCAGAACAACCCAATGATCAGTGATCAATGTACACGCTCACCCACACACTTACCAAAGAAATATCATGTTTTTAATCATACCACTTCTTGGATAAATAATTTACATATTAACTACATATTGCTTTGCATTATTGCAATTTAAATAATGAGAAATGATATGTAGGTCTATTTTTACATGCATAACTTATAAAAATGAATAAATTTTATCTATATTCTTTAATGTTAACTTTATTGCTTTTAGTAATTCCTTTTTTTTTGTTTTTGTTTTTTTCTTGAGACAGAGTCTTATTCTGTTGCCCTTGGTAGAGTGCTGTGGCTTCATGGCTCACAACAACCTTCAACTCTTTGGCTTAAGCGATTCTCTTGCCTCAGCCTCCTGAGTAGCTGGGACTACAGGCACCCACCACAATGCCCAGCTATTTTTTGTTGCAGTTGCTACTGCCGTTTTAGCGAGCCAGGGCTAGGTTTGAACCTGCCACCCTCAGTGGTGGGGCTGGCACTCTACTTCACTGAGCCACAGGCGCCACCCTTAGTAATTCATTTTTTAAAATACATTCATGGTTTTCTCATAGTACTTTCTGTACTTTTTTTTAATGTTTATTAATGGATTTGTTTGAATTGAAAAATGAAGCTAGATTTTATGATGAAAAATTAGGATAATTTGGCTAATTTATTTGGCAATGGTAATTATATAGCAGATATTTCCCACAAATTAAATGAACTAAATCCACACATTGATTGTTTTGACAAAACATATTATTGAAAGACATAAAAATGTTGTATTTAAAATTGCATTGGCAGGGAGGGAGCAAGATGGTGGCTGAGTACCAGTGTTTTTGCAACTGGACTAGGTGAGATTGGGGAGAAAAGACTCCAGACATCTCTGGTTTGGGGGCTCTGCCCAGAAAGATCCCATTGGGGACACAGGGAGACAGCGAGAGACTTCAGGACTACAGGAGGAGAAAAGCGGTGGAGAACTGGCAAGTAGTTGCAATCGGTCTGAGGCTACTGCAGCTTTAACTACAACAGCAGTGAGATTGCAGACAGGGAAGGCCTTCCCTGTGGGTTGTTCTGTTTTGTTGGACTTGGGCACTCAGTTGAATTACCTTAGGAGAACTTGGGTGAGAGTGTGGGTGACTTTAATCATTGTCTAAGGTCCAGGACAGAGCTGCTGGGCTGGAATGGAGCTAATATTTTTCAGCTGTGAGCCATGCATGGCAGCCATTGAGGGAGAACTGCTCTAGGATCCACCCTCAGGGGCTCAGAGTGAGGCTTCAGCTGGGAGACCTTGGGTGAGTGATCTAGTGACTGTGAGCAGTGCCAAAGGCCTGGACTGACATGCTGGGAAAGAGCAAAGCTTTCAGTGTTTGGCAGTAGGAGGGCTACTTTGCAGCCTCAGCCCTTGGGCATAGAATGAGGCCAGTTTTCCTGCACCAGATAAGCGAGCAGCCACTTCAGGAGAGATTCTAGTGACAAGTGCTTTCCTGGGAAACCTTCTGCTTAGCCAAGGTTAACGGTTTAAAGTGTCTTTTCAGCAGGCTGAGGAGAGATTCAGGTTCTCAACACTGTGGGTTTGAGGGCAAAGAAGTCAGCAGAGGCCTCCAGTCTCCATCTCATAAAGCTGTATCAGCATTATGATTAGCATCTCATACCCCCAGAAGATCAACTGTTGCCCAGACAATATTCAGCAAGATATATATACTGCTTTTTTTTTTTTTTTTTTTTTTTTTCCCTAGATTTTTTTTCTCTTTCTTCATTTTTCTAGTTTAAATATAATTTTCCATTGTTGCCTTCTTTAACAACTAGAACTTCATTTTTGCTAGTGTTTCTGCCCCTGTTATTTGGTTTTTTCCCCCAATTTTGTCCTTTAAGATTTTCTGTTTGTTTTGGTTTGATTTATATTATTTTTGTCTTTCCTCTCTATTTTGTAGAGATGGGGTACTGTGTCTGTTCAGGATGGCAAAGAGCTGCTGACCTCAAGGGAACCGCCCAACCCCCCAGAGGTTGGGGATTTTTAAGGTGTAGGTCAAAGTACCCACCTGTATACCTTTATTACTCCTCTCTCCCTCTTCCTGTGGCTCTGTTCTTTCCATAAATATTCCCTTTTACTCACCCTGTCTCCTTTCTCTTTTTTCTTTTCTTTTAAATCTTTTTTCTCTTCTTGCTCTTCAATCTTCTCATCCTTTTAGCCCTATACCAAAAGGACTCATCGAAACCTTAGTCCAGAGGCACAGTAACTTAAAGACCAAGAGAAAGTGAAAGGAAATTAAGACAAGGAAATGGATAAAAGGAAACACTTATGAGGAAGAATCAGCAGGAAAATCCCAGCAACATGAAAAATAAGTCCAGAGCAACTCCTGCAAGAACCATGAGGTAGCTACTGCAGAGGATCCCACCTATAAAGAAATGTTAGAAATGATGGAAGGGGAATTTAAAATACAGATGATGAAAGCAATAAAGGAAATTGCTGAGAAAGTGTGAAATAACCAAAAGGAGATCCAAAAACAGAATCAAATAAGAGATGAATGAAATGAATATAGAAAGGATATAGCAGAGCTGAAGGAATTGAAGCAGTCAATAAGGGAACTTAAAGATGCAAAAGAAAGCATTAACAACAGATTAGACCATGCAGAAGAAAGAATCTCAGAGGTAGAGGACAAAGGTCTTGAAATAACTCAGATAGTTGAAGAGAAAAAGAGAGAAAGCAGAATGTTCACTGCCAGAATTATGGGACATTATGAAGCATTCAAACATATGAGTTATAGGTATCCCAGAAAGGGAAGAAGAATGCCCCAGAGGAATGGAAGTCATAATAGAGAATATTATAAATGAAAACTTACCAAATATCACCAAAAATTCTGACACGCTCCTTTCAGAGGGATAATAGACTCCAGGTCACCTCAACTTAAATAGAGTTTCTCCAAGACATATTGTGATGAACCTGTCCAAAGTCAAGACAAAGAAAAGATTTTGCAAGCTGACAGGAGTAAGTGCCAATTGACCTACAGGAGCAAATCTATCAGGGTGACTGTAGGCTCCTCTAGTGAAACTTTTCAAGCCAGAAGACAATGGTTATCTATCTTTAGTCTACTTAAACAAAACAATATCCAGACCAGATTATATCCCACTAAGGTAAGTTTTAAAATTGACAGAGAAATCAAATCTTTTACTGGAATGCAAACATTGAAGAAATTTGCCACAACAAGACCAGCTCTATAGGAAATACTTCAACCTGTTCTACACACTGACCATCACAATGGACCATCAGGAAAGTAAGCAAGCACTCAGAAATTAAAGAACAGAACCTAGCTTCCACAATGATACAAAAGATAAAACCAAGAAATGGACTTTCACAAAATAAGATGAATAGAACTTCACCACACTTACCAATTATCTCAATAAATATTAATGGCTTGAATTCCCCCCAAACCATCTGAAGAGGCATAGATTGGCTGATTGGACTAAAAAATACAAGCCATCCCTTTACTATCTGCAGAAAACACACCTAGCCTCAAAAGACAAATTAAAACTCAGAGTTAAGGGTTGGAAGACAATTGTTCAGGAAAATGGAATTCAGAAGAAAAGAGAGGTTGCATTCTTATTTTCAGATACAAGTGGATTTAAAGAAACTAAAGTCAAAAAGGACAAAGATGGATACTTCATATGGGTCAAAAGAAAAATACAAGAAGACATTTCAATTCTAAATATTTATGCACCCAACTTAAATGCTCCTGATTCTTAAAGCAGACCTTACTTAGTGTGAGCAATATGCTATCCTATAACAACATAATAATAGGGGGCTTTAACACTCCTCTTACAGAACTTGACAGATCCTCTAAACAGAAATTAAACAAAGATAAGGAACCTAAATGAGACCCTAGAGCAACTGTACTTGATAGATGTATATAGAACATTCCATACCAAAGCTAATGAGTATACATTCTTCTTAATGGCCCATGCAATATTCTCCAAAATTGAGCATATCCTCGAACAAAACAAACATCAACAGAATCAAAAGAATTGAAAGTTTACCTTCTATCTCCTCAGACTGCAAGGCATTAAAGGTATAACTCAACTCCAACAAAAACATTCAACCCCACACAAAGACATGGAAATTAAACAACCTTGTGCTGAATGATAGTTGAGTGCAGGAAGAAATAAAAGAGGAAATCATTAACTTCCTTGAGCATAAGAACAATGAAGACACAATCTACCCAAACCTGTGGGATACAGCAAAAGCAGTCTTGAGAGGAAAATTTATTGCTTTAGATGACTATATTCAAAAAATAGAAACAGAGAGCATCAGCAAACTCACAAGCCATCTTGTGGAATTGGAAAAAGAAGAACAAACTAAGCCTAAACCCAGCAGAAGAATAGAAATGTTCAAAATTAAATCAGAGATTAATGAAATTGAAAACAAAAGAATCATTCAGAAAATTAATGAAATAAAGAGTTGACTTTTTGAAAAAATAAATAAAATAGATAATCTAGTTGGCCAGACTAACCAGAAATAGAAAAGTAAAATCTCTAGTAACCTCAATCAGAAATGATAAAGGGGAAATAACAACAGTTGCCATAGAGATACAAGAGATTATCTCTGAATACTACCAGAAACACTATGCCCAGAAATTTCAAAATGTGGAGGAAATGGATCAATATTTGGAATCACACCCTATCCCTAGACTTAGCCAGGAAGAAATAGATGTTCTGAACAGACCAATTTCAAGCACTGAGATCAAAGAAACAGTAAAAAAATCTTTCAAAGAAAAATACCCTGGTCCAGATGGCTTCACACCAGAATTCTATCAAGCCTTCAAAGAAGAGCTTATGCCCATACTGCATAAATTATTCCAAAAAATTGAGGAGGGAGGAATCTTCCCCAATGCATTCTACGAAGCACACATCACACTGATACCAAAACCAGGTAAAGACCCAACTAAAAAGGAGAACTTCAGACCAATTTTGCTAATGAATATAGATGCAAAATCCCCCCCCAAAAAAAAATTCTAGCCAATACATTACAGCTTATCATCAAAAAAGTCATTCATCATGATCAAGTAGGTTTCATTCCAGGGATGCAAGTCTACAAACATTGTTCACCACATCAACAAAAGCAAAAACAAAGACCGTATGATCCTCTCAATAGATTCAGAAAAAGCCTTCAATAAAATCCAGCACCCTTTTCTAATTAGAGCACTGAAGAGTATAGACATAGGTGGCACATTTCTTAAGCTGATCAAAGCCATCTATGACAAACCCACAGCCAGTATTTTACTGAGTAGAGAAAAATTGAAAGAAAGCTTTTCCACTTAGAACTGGAACAAAACAAGGTTGTTCTCTATCACTACTACTATTCAACATAGTGCTGGAAGTTCTTGCCAATACCATTCGGCAAGAGAAGGAAATAAAGGGCATACAAATGGGAGAAGATGATAAGATCTCATATGTACAGAACTCCAAAGACTCAACCACAAGACTCCTGAAAGTGTTCAAAACATACAGTTATGTCTCAGGATATAAATTAATGTCCACAAGTCCATAGCTGTTGTGTATGCCAATAACAGCCACGACAAGAGGCTAAGTAAGGACACAACTGCCTTCACCATACCTTCAAAAAAAATTAAATACCTAGGAATATACCTAACAAAAGAGGTGAAGGACCTCTATAAGGAAAATTATGAAACCCTAAGAAAAGAAATAGCAGAGGATATTAACAAATGGAAGAACATACCATGCTCATGGCTGGGATACTCAACATTGTTAAAATGTCTATAATTCTCAAAGTGATCTACAGTTTCAATGCCATCCCCATTAAAATACCAACATCATACTTTTAAGACTAAAAAAAAAAATTCTTCATTTTGTATGGAGCCAAGAAAAAACCCACATTAGTAAGGCAGTTCTTAGTAATAAAAACAAAGCTGGGGGCATCAGCATACCAGCTTTAGGCTGTACACAAGGCCATAGTGGTCAAAACAGCATGGTACTGGCACAAAAATAGAGACATAGACATTTGGAACTGAATACAAAACAAGGAAGTGAAACTAACATCTTCCAGACATCTAATCTTCAATAAACCAAACGAATACATACACTGGGGGAAAGAATCCTTATTCAATAAATGGTTCTGGGAGAACTAAATATCCACATGTAAAAGACTGAAACTGGACCCACAACTTTCTCACAAAAATTGATTCAGGATGGATAAAAGACCTGCATTTAAGGCATGAAATGATAAAAATCCTCAAAGGAAGCATAGGAAAGTCACTTGATGGTATCGGCCTGGGGAAAGACTTTATGAAGAAGCCTGCCATGGCAATTGCCATAACAATGAAAATAAACAAATGGGACTTAATTGAACTGAAAAGCTTCTGTACAGCTAAAGAGACAACAACCAAAGCAAATACACAACCTACAAAATGGGAAAGAATATTTGCATGTTTTGAATCAGACAAAAGCTTAATAACTAGGATCTATAGAGAACACAAATTAATCCACATGAAAAAAGCCAACAATCCCATATATCAATGGGCAAGGGAGATGAATAGAACCTTCTCTAAAGAAGACAGACAAATGGCTAGCAAACATACGAAAAAATGCTCATTGTTCCTAATTATTAGAGAAATGCAAATCAAAACCACCCTAAAATGTCATCTAACCCCAGTGAGAATGGCCCACATCTCAAAAATCTCAAAACTGCAGATTCTGGCATAGATGTGGAGAGAAGGGAACACTTTTGCACTGCTGGTGGGACTGCAAACTAATACAACCTTTTTGGAAGGAAGTATGAAGAACCCTCAAAGAACTCAAGCTAGACCTCCCATTTGATCCTGCAATTCCATTACTGGGCATCTACCCAGAAGGAAAAAAAAATCCTTTTACCATAAGGACACTCGCACTAGACTGTTTATTGCAGCTCAATTTACAATCACCAAAATGTGGAAATAGCCTAAATGCCCACCAACCCAGGAATGGATTAACAAGCTGTGGTATATGTATAGTATGGAATACTATTCAGCCATTATAAAATACGAAGACTTTAGATCCTTTGTATTAATCTGGATGGAAGTGGAACACATTATTCTTAGTAAAGCATCACAAGAATGGAGAAGCAAGAATCCTATGTACTCAGTTTTGATATGAGGACAATTAATGACCTAGTTCATGGTGGGGAGTGGGGAAAGGAGAGAGGAGAGATAGAGAGGAGTGAGGAGGTGGAGAAAAGGAAGAGCAAAGAGAGGGACTGAGGGAGGGGGGTAGAAGAAGGGAAGAGCAGAGAGAGGGACGGAGGGAGGGGCTGGGGATCTCCGTGTGACACACCTTTTGGGGCAAGACACAATTATAAGAGGGATTTTACCTAATAAATTCAATCAGTGTAACCTGGTTTTTGTACCCTCAATGAATCCCCAACAATAAAAGAAAAATATATTGGCAAAGATGTATTAACATTATTTAAAATAATTTGGGGTGGCATAGGTGGCTTCGTTGGTAGGGCGCTGGCCCCATATACCAAGGGTGGCAGGTTCAAACCCTGCCCCAGCCAAATTGCAACAAAATAATAGCTGGACATTGTGGCGGGTGCCTGTAGTCCCAGCACCTCAGGAGGCTGAGGCAAGAGAATTGCCTAAACCCAGTTTGAGGTTGCTGTGAACTGTGTGATGGCATGGCACTCTACCAAGGGTGATGGTGAGATTCTGTCTCTACAAAAAATAAAGAAAGAAATAATTGTGTTTACCTAGATTTTTCTGAGAACATCAGGTAAAATGGGGTGCCTGTTAGTGGGGGAGAAAACAGTATAATTAAGTTACTCGATAAAATAACATAGTAATAGGCACTCATAACTTTAACTCAAATTGCGTAAAAGCAATCCATGTAACCAAAACATTTCTGTCCCTGTGATACTCTGGAATTAAAAAAAATAATAACATAGTAATTATTTTAAAAAGTGTCAACATTGTAAGATTGTTAATTTCTTGGATTAATAATGTGATTTGGCTGAGGGTAAAGCTAATCAAGTATCTGAGGGAGTGGGAATAGACATATTCTTTCATCAACCCCTCCCAGAGCATATAAGTAGAAACTGTGCATGGAAACTATAACAAGGCAGACTAACATGAAATATGAAGGAAAATTTTCTGATTAGTCGAGCTTTCCAACCATAGATCCCACAACTTTGAAAAGTAGTGAAGTTGCTGCCAGTGGAAGAAATTGTTTAATCAGAGGCAATCATTTCAAGAGAATGTTGAAGGGAAAGTTGATACATTAGATAGGAAGTCTGAGTCAACAATTTTTAAGGTCCCTTCTATACCAACAATTAGATTGAGTACTGCAGTGCTGATGAGATGGCCCTGTAGCAGATACTCTGCCACCTTGTCTTCCAGCAAACCAGCACATGTACCTTGGGAACCACTGACCATTTGGAGTTCATACTCTAGAAGCCTGTGGCTGTTGTAACAAATGTCCACAGACTTGTTATCTTAAAACAAGAAAAAGTTATTCTGACAGAAGTCTAAAACTAGTTTCATAGGGCTGTATGCTCTGTAGAGACTCCAGGGGGAGATTCTATCCTCTGCCTTTTCCTGCTTTCGTGGCTTATGGCTCCATCATTCTACTCTCTACTTCTGTGGTTACATTGCCTCTCCTACATGTCAAATCTTCTTCTGCCTCCCTCGCATAAGGATATATGTAATTACACTTACGACTCGCCCATATAATCCCAGATTATCTACCCCCTGAAATATCTTTAAAATTAATTACACCCACAAAATCACACTTTGTCACATAAGGCAAGGTTTCAGGGATTATGATACGGATAGTTTGGGGAGGAGTGTGTGGAATGAAAAAGTAAAATAGTACAGCAATATGGTTCCTGGAAAGCATAGACTTAGAGTAACCTAAATTTGAATTCTGACATATTGCTGTGTTAATGGTGAATGAGAAAAGGCGGCAACTGCCATATGGCAAGAGCTTATTAAATGGCAGCTATTATTGTTATTTATACTTTGAATAAGTGATAGAAAAATGCCAAATCATAGATTAATGATTTAATAAAAGGGCATGATGAGACTGGGTGCAATAGCACATGCCTGTAGTCCCAGCCACTGTGGAGGGAAGGCAGAAGAATCACTTGAGCCCATAAGTTCAAGACCAGCCTGACCAACATAATGAGACCCTGTCTCTAAAAATTAAAACATAATAAAATGGCTTATATTTTCTAACACCCTTTTTCTCAACTTCCTAATAAAATATTTGAAATGATACATGAAACAGCAAATAATGGCTGCAACTCCGGACACCTACTGGGGGTGACAGGTTCAAACCTGGCCCCTGCCAAACTGCAACAAAAAATAGCTGGGCATTGTGACAGGCACCTATAGTCCTAGCTACTCAGGAGGCTGAGGTAAGAGAATCTTCTAAGCCCAGGAGTTGAAGGTTGCTGTGAGCTGTGATGCCACAGCACTCTACCAAGGGTGACAAAGTGAGACTCTGTCTCAAAAAAAAAAAAAATAGTCTATTAGTAGTGGAATGTATGACAATTAGCTGAGAACTATGTTGTTAAACTCTATACACCCCACCTTATAAAATAGAAGAGCAAATACCATGCTACAAATAAGGTGAGAAAATGCTTTGTTTCCACATGGCCTGATTAGAAAACCATAGTTATGCCTTTACTACACATGGATAATTTTCTACTTCAAGCATATTGGTGACCTCATGCCCTGTCCCCATATACCCATTCAGAGACTGAAATTCCTTTGATCTCACAGCAAGATCTAGCATAGGAAAGAATGTATAGTGAGGAATCACATCTTAGAAGCACTGTGTGCAAGGCCAGGAAAGAACAAGGCCTGGGAGCAGGACATGTTAAGGTTACATGATATCTTTAGTTACATTTGTACAAAGAAAAACCTCAAACTGCATCCAGAAAATCAGCTAGAAAGGTGAGGAAGAGCCTATCAGATAAATGTCTGCAAGGGAAACTATTAGGATTGCTTACATCAACCTTAAAGCTGATTTTATGTATGAAAGAGAAAATCTTCCAACTCTTTAGATATTCTGAGAAGCAACAGGTTGGATAGATGCCTCTATTCAAATATTATTAAACAAAGAAAATAACACAATAACAATATAAAAGGTGCTATCCCTAGAAACATGATATTTACTGTGTCCCAGGCACAGTTTTAAGCTCTGAATGCACATTCCAGTCTATATAACTCTATTACAGAAAAATGAAGTAGCTCTCCTTTAGTGTGAACACAATGTTGTGCTTTGGCCAGAAGAGTGCATGGAAGGAACACCTCTGGAGGAAGAGGAATTCCTGTTCCTTCTGGAATGACCTGGGATTAGCGGATGTGAAGGCATTTGACAGAGGGGACAGACCTGGAACTGCTCCCTCCATGACCTTGAAGGGTGAAACTGGCAGTAGGCTTTCCACAGCACTCTGAACACAGACACCACAAAACCTCACAACCCATGCACTTTGAAGGGCTCCTAGCCCTGAAGATGCACACCTTCTGCTTCAGGCCCACATAGCTGGCTGCTGACTGCCAGCCTGAAATCTGGAGGGTGGTTTATTGCTTGCTCACAAGATCCAGATAGATTCTAATCTGGCCAAGCCAGCAAAATTCTCTGTTATGCAAGGGCCTGAATAATATCTTCTCTAAAGAGGTCTGAGCCCCTTACACATTTGTCCTTCTTGCCTCCCTTGACCCTAGGATATCATATAGAGCCTTGTATCTTATAGTTACTCTTTTATCATAGTAATTTTTTTTTTGAGACAGAGTCTCAAGGTGTTGCCCTGGGTAGAATGCTGTGGTGTCATAGCTCATAGCAATCTCCATCTCTTAGGCTCAGCAATCCTCTTGCCTCAATTTTTTTTCTTTTTTTAGTAGAGATGGGGGTCTCGCTTTTGTGCTCAGGCTGGTCTTGAACTCATGAGCTCAAGCGATTCATCTGTCTCAGCCTCCCAAAGTGCTAGGATTACAGACATGAGCCACTGCCCCTGGTCCATAGTCAGAAATTGTTTATATTAAAATTCTCCAGTTTAGCTTTCTGTGTGGTTTCTGTATCCTAACTGAACCCAAACTACTAGACATACTTTATTTATTTTTTTATTAAATGATGACTGTGTACATTAATGTAAACATGGGGTACAGTGTAGTGTTTTCATATACAATTTGAAATACTTTCATCAAACTAGTTAACATAGACTTTGTCATTTACTTAGTTATTGTGTTAAGATATTTATACTCTAGTTTTAGGAAGATTCACTTATACCCTTGTAAGACAGACCATAGAGGTGGTCTTTCCAATCACCCTCCCTCCACCCTCCCACCCTTCTCCACTACCCTCTCCCATCCCCTCCCCATATTCTTGGGCTAGAATTAGGTTGTAGCTTTCATTTGAGAGCTATAAATTAGTTTCATAATAGGGTTGTGTACATCGGATATTTTTTCTTCCATTCTTGTGATACTTTGCTAAGAAGAACATTTTCCAGTTCCATGCGGCCTATAGATATATGAAAAAATGCTCACCATCCTCAATCATTAGAGAAATGCAAATCAAAACTGCTTTGAGATATCACCTAACTCCAGTAAGATTAGCCCATATCACAAAATCCCAAAACCAGAGTTGCTGGCATGGATGTGGAGAAAAGGGAACACTTCTACACTGCTGGTGGGAATGCAATGCAAACTAATACACTCCTTTTGGAAAGACGTCTGGAGAACACTTAGAGAACTTAAAATTGACCTGCCATTCAATCCTACAATTCCTGTATTAGGTATATACCCAGAAGATCAAAAATCACATTACAATAAAGATATTTGTATCAGAATGTTTATTGCAGCCCAATTCATAATTGCCAGGTCATGGAAGAAGCCCAAGTGCCCATTGATCCATGAATGGATCAATAAACTGTGGTAGACATACTTTAAATGTATTATATTCATTTATTTCCCATACCAAGCTTCCAGGGTGGGTTCCAATTACTAACCTCATTCTTCTAATAAAGAAATTTTGTGAGGTTAGGTAACTCACACAACCTAGACTTTAATTTGAAATTTTTTATATCTAAAGATTAAGAAGAAAAGTATGCTCTAAGCCAGTGGTTCTCAACCTTCCTAATGCCTCCTAATGTTGTGACCCTTTAATACAGTTACTCGTGTTGTGGTAACCCCCAACCATAAAATTATTTTTGTTGCTACTTCCTAACTGTAATTTTGCTACTGTTATGAATGGTAATGTAAATATCTGATATGCAGGATGTATTTTCATTGTTACAAAGGGGAGCTCGATTCATCAGAAACAGAAGAGAAAGGACTCTAACAAAAATCTCTGTGCTCACAAACTTGAAAACATGGAGGAAATGGACAAATTTTTGGAAATTTGTCCCAAAATCCCTCTAGGCTCAATCAGGAAGATATAGAGCTGTTCAACAGACTAATACCAAGCAATGATATTGAAGCAGCAATAAAAAATCTTTCCCCAAAGACATTATTATATAGCCTCAAAAAAAGATGGAGACTTTACCTCTTTTATGTTTACATGGATGGACCTGGAACATATTCTTTTTAGTAAAGTATCTCAAGAATGGAAGAAAAAGTATCCAATGTACTCAGTTCTACTATGAAACCAATATATAATCACCCACACTTCCATATGAAAGCTGTAACTCAACTAAAGCTCAAGATGAAGGGGGAAGAGGAAGGGGAGGGGGGAAGAAAGGGGGAGGAAGAGTAATCAGTGGGACCACACCTATGGTGCATTTTACAAGTGTACATGTTAAATCTATTAAGTGTAGAGTATAAATGTCTTTTTTTTTTTTTTT